>NC_139225.1:25780100-26257600 GCF_055691185.1 Crinia signifera
TTGTGTCTACCTTCCAACCCTGTTGAACTTAGCCATGTCGACCTATTTAAGGTGCCAACCAAAGCCCAGGTTTGCCTACCCTCCCGGAATGGCCGGGAGGCTCCCGAAATCGAGTGTGCCCCACGGAAAGGTGGGCAAGTCTCCCGCTTGCCAGCCAGAGCCCCTGCACCCCCCTTCCCCGCTGATCTTATTACCGGTGTTTACCGCAAATTGTTGGTCTGCTGAGAGGGGGCAGGGCTAAAATGACGCAAACCGCCCCCAATCCACACAAACGATGCGATTCGCTGGTCCGCTGAGAGGGGGCGGGGCTTTGAGTCAGCCGCCTTGTTCCCGACCAGGAGATTTGGCCGGCCTCTCCAGGCTTCTCCCGGAGAGGCAAATGTAAAAGTCGGCAAGTATGCCTAAGCCCTGTTGACCTTCAGTGGTCAACCCAATGCATGCCGACCTAAATGGGGTCGACCTAGTGTCCATATCCCATTTACTGATAGACAACAGATCCTCCTGTCACCAGCTTAGGGATGAACCCCAGTGTGCAGGAACTGGCCGGCCCTGGCCTGCTTTATTATTGTGTATATATAAGCACAGTAACTTTATAGAGCTTACATCTGCCTTGTAAAATGTATTGTGTTTAAATTCAACTTTAACAACTTTCTCTGGTAGAATGATTGATGAAGGTTTAGACCCAAACTGAGCAAACAGACAGTTACATTGTTACACCATAAAATGTGACACAGATAGCAGTGACAAACACACAACTCATTGCTGTGTTGCCTAAATAATCGGACTTGTATTTGTAGTGATACATTTCTATCGTGGATCAGTGTTTATATGGGGTGTGGTATATGGTGTTGTCCTTCATCGTGTGGACTTCATATTGTTGGCATAAACCCAGTGCCAGATTAAGCCTTCGAGGGGCCCGGGGCACTTTAGACAGGGGGGCCCCCTTGCACTTGTCATTACTGGCCGCAAACTGCATGGGAGAATATTACACTGTCAAAACACAGAGAAAAGGCAGTATAAACTTGGTTAATGGGTAACTGCAGGGGATATATAGATAGATATATATATATATATATACACACATATACATACCGCATGAAAAGCCTGTGTTTGTCCCTCTGCACCTTACTCTGTAGGCGACCTCACAGTCCCAGTGCTGCCTCTGATTAAAAACCCTCCCATGACTAGGCTGCTGCTGTTCTCCATGGGCCTGAGAAGCATGTAATGAGCTCCAGCAATCAGAGCTCAGCACAAACATCTCAGCTTCTGCCCTCTGGTTCAAAGTGTCATGGGACTTAATCAACTCCCAGTAATGCACTGCACACTTGTGCAATCAGTGTGCCTTTGCTCCCAATGCTCAGCACCATTAAACATGGTCACATTGGCAGATAGGTGAAGCTGCAGCACTACCCCACTCCCATGCACAAAACCTTTAGCTAAAAAAAAAAAATACATGCCAACCACAGGTGGCCCCTAGCTAGAGGGGGGCCCAGGGGCACTGGCCCCTTGTGCCCCCATTATAATCCGGCCTTGCATAAACCTAAAGTCAACATGCAGTATCTAGACACTGACTATGCCGACATCAATGAAATGTCAGCCTAATTAGAATGTCGATAGAATGTCCCTGGTGGTCTAGTGGGGACTTACCGCTTCCAGCTGTGAGTATATCCCTAACCCTCCTCCCATAGCCAAATATTCCCACTAGTGCCAGCCTAACCCTCCCCTTAGTACCTAACCCCAACCTCCCCTCCTGTAGCCTAACCCTTCCCCCTAGTACCTAGTCCTAACCTCCCCTCCTGTAGCCTAACCCTCCCCCTAGTATCCTGGCCCTAACCTCCCCTCCTGTAGCCTAACCCTCCCCCTATTGCCTGACCCCAACCTCCCCTCCCATAGCCTAACCCTCCCCCTAGTGGCAAACCCCAACCTCCCCTCCTGTAGCCTAACTTTTCCCCTAGTACCTAGTCCTAACCTCCCCTCCTGTAGCCTAACTCTCCCCCTAGTATCCTAGCCCTAACCTCCCCTTCTGTAGCCTAACCCTCCCCCTAGTGCCTAACCCCAACCTCACCTCCCATAGCCTAACCCTCCCCCTAGTGGCGAACCCCAACCTCCCCTCCCATAGCCTAACCCTACCCCTAGTGGGGAACCCCAACCTCCCCTCCCATAGCCTGACCCTGCCCCAAGTCGCGAACCCCAACCTCCCTTCCCATAGCCTAACCCTCCCCCTAGTAACTAGTCCTAACATTCCCTCCTGTAGCCTAACCCTCACCCTAGTGCCTAACGCCAACCTCCCCTCCCATAGCCTAATCCTTCCCCCTAGCCCTAACCTCCCCTCTTGTAGCCTAACCCTCCACCTAGTACCTGACCCCAACTTCCCCTCCTGTAGCCTATCCTTCCGCCTAGTACCTAGCCCTAACCTCCCCTCCTGTAGCCTAACTCTCCCCCTAGTGCCTAACCTTAACCTCCCTTCCCATAGCCTAACCCTCCCCCTAGTGCCTAATCCCAACCTCCCCTCTTGTAGCCTATCCCTCCCCCTAGTACCTAGCCCTAACCTCCCCTCCCATAGCCTAACCCTCCCCCTAGTGCCTAACCCCAACCTCCCCTCCTGTAGCCTAACCCCGCCCCCGCAGTGCCTAGCCCTAACCTCCCCTCCCATAGCCTAACCCTCCCCCTAGTGCCTAACCCCAACCTCCCCTCCTGTAGTCTAACCCCACCCCCGCAGTGCCTAGCCCTCCCATAGCCTAACCCTCCCCCTAGTGCTTAACCCTAACCTCCTCCCCCCGCAGCCTAACCTCCTCTCCCATAGCCTAACCCTAACCTCTAGTAACTAGCCCTAACCTTGCTCTTCAGCCTAACCCTAGTACCCAACCTCTTCCCCTGTAGCCTAACCCTACTCTTCCCCCTAGTGTCTAGCCCAGACGTCCTCAAACTATTTTGCTCCGGGACCCCACCAGACAATAAAAATAATTGCAGAACCCCAGTAAGTTACTGCAGAAGGTCATCACATCACATGTCAGCAGACAGCACATACATGGCAGCATTGTGGAGTCACAAAATTATGGGAGGAGTCTAAAGTAACAGACAATTCAACAGATTTGTCAGACTCCTTGAATCACTGACTGAGATTAGAAAAGTCATCAGCCTGATGGTCAGCAACATGGAGTTGTGACCCCATGCTGAGAAGTTCGGGACCCACTTTGGGGTCAGGACCCACAGTTTGAGAATTGTTGGTCTAGCCTTTACCTCCCCTCCCATAGCCTAACCCTACCCTTCCCCCTAGTGCCTAACCTTAACCTCCCCTCCCATAGCCTAACCCTACCCTTCCCCCTAGTGTCTAGCCTTTACCTCCCCTCCTGTAGCCTAACCCTAACTGTCCCTAGTCTCTAACAAATAACTCTCCCATAGCCTATCTGTAAACTTTACTATACTGAACATGTAGACACTCTGCACACGTCGACATTTTCAATACGACTACATCCCACTTAAATGTACAGACTGAAACTGACAGTAGGGAGCTAGTAGACTTGTCTGCCGGCTTCCACTGATGCAACCTGTGGTCCAGGCACACAAATGTCTAACATCCCCCTACACCCCCCCCCCCCCCCCCCCCCTGGGCTGCAGATCCCACTGCTATCATTCTGCCTAACCACTGACCCACCACCTCATCATCCTATTCCCGCTGAATAGAAAGCACTTGACCAGCAGACAGGACACAGGAGTCCTAAGCACTGATCTAATTATACGTCAGGCGTGACCCTCGTGCCGTTCCCGGGAACCACTGCGGAGACTTCCCTGCACCGTAGGAAAATCACATTATATTATATTATTTCTTTCCTATTTTTTCCCCTTTTTTCTGACCACTTTTTAAAAGTGTAGTGGGGGTGCTTTGGGCCTCATTCATACCCCCAACTGTCCCTTGGTGTGTGTTGGGGGGGCAGCTGGGAGGCCTGCACTGTCATAAATCGGTGCCCATCATCTATTCATGAGACAAAGGGGGACAGGAATGGAGGATACCGAAAAACGTGTCCGCCTCAGGGTCCCAGTGCTGTAACCTGCGGGAGCCAGAGGATGGATCTAGGTGAAGGCGAGTTGGTACCTGGGCAGCGTTCCTCTAAAAAGTCAAAAAACAAGCTAAAAGTAGGCAACCCTGGTGTGCCTACAAAGTGAAGGCAAGTGGTAGGCGGGATTCAGGGTCGCCGCATATCCACAAAACCACACCCCCTTTTCAGGTGTCCTGTATCAGTCATTTGGAATGTTGGGAGGTATGCTCAATTACGGCCAGATGTAATAAGCTCTGAAAAGAGAGAGTGATAAAGTACCAGCCAACCAGCTCCCAACTGTCATTTTTCAAGCCCGAATAGAGGTGGCCTAAATATAGGCAGACGAGACTTGCTCCTAAATCTAAATCATGCCCCATATTATTATTATTATATTATCATTTTATATGTTGCCACAAGAGTTCTGCAGCATCTAACAGAATAAACGAATGAGCATAAACAAGAACACAGCCACTTATTGGTACATTTACTAAAACTTCTAACAATGAAAAAAGTGATGTTGCCCATAGTAACTATGGCGTAGATTTATTAAGCTCGATGAAGTGATAAACGGTACTTGTTTCCTAGCACGGTGCCACCGATTGTGATTGTATCCATCGGGTCGGAAAAATCGGGTCGATCGCATCGCATGCCAACCAAATCGCATGCGATTTTTACATTGGAATCAATGTAAAATGGTCCCTGAGACCCGATTTTACATTTATTTCTATGTAAAAAGCCCCAAAACCCCCCATTTTAATACCAAACCCCCCCTCATGTTCCAAATGCCCCCCCCCCTCATTGTTAACGCCACCCCACTATTGACGCCAACCCGAAGCGTGGCGAGCGCAGTGAGCCCGCGAGGGGCGGCGGTACGCGTCCTCCGACCTTTTCATACCCCTACTATCCACGTCGGCGTGGAGTTGATGTTATATAGTGTGGCGAGCGCAGCGAGCCACCGAGCCCGAAGCGTGGCGAGCGCAGCATGCCCCGCGAGGGGACGCGGATACCTTCACAGGTATCCGCGTCCCCTCGCGGGCTTTACAGGTATCCACGTCCGCTCGCCACGCTTCGGGCTCGGTGGCTCGCTGCGCTCGCCACACTATATATAATCAACTCCATGCCGACGTGGATAGTAGGGGTATGAAAAGGTCGGAGGACGCATACCGCCGCCCCTCGCGGGCTCGCTGCGCTCGCCACGCTTCGGTTTGTCGTCAATAGTGGGGTGGCGTTAACAATGGGGGGGGCATAAACATGCTTTTTAACCATATTCACCTATGTAAAATCGGGTTGATCGCGTTGATCGCATCGCGGGCCATTATAATGGCCTGCGACCGACGCGATCAACCCGATTTTCACTTTAAAAATAATTTTACATTATTAGGGGCCGCGATCAACCCGATTTTGTCTTTCACTGGCAAATTAGCTGGTGATTGACACGGTCCATCGCGTTGATTGTATGCCTTAAGTGCCTTAAACTTAAGGCATACAATCAACGAGATGGGCGCCGTGCTAGGAAACAAGTACCTGATAAACTGTCTGGTTTTTATCACCAGCCAATCAGTGGATACCTGTGAAGTTACAGGCTTTGTTTGAAAAATGACAGTTAGGAGCTGATTGGCCGGTGATAAAAACCAGACAGTTTATCACTTCACCGAGCTTAATAAATCTACCCCTGTATTCTGTCTATCATTTTCTAGGATGCGATAGAGAAATGATCGTCCTATATTCCCTCCACGCCCTACTGGATGGTAGGGTATGAAATACTGCCTGTCGGCACATGTCGGCTCGGGGAAAAAATAAACTGAAAAACCTTTTGACTGTCGACCTTGCCAGTGCTTGTTTCGACCGTCCATCCCTATCGACCTTAGCCACGTCGACCTATTTTATGTCAACCTAATCCATGTCGACCTTCAGTGGTCGAACCAATGTATGTCAACCTAATATGGGTTCAACTAATGACCATATTCCCTATCAGTAAAGATGCGTTCTGTACAAGTACTCATGTATGACAGTGTAGATTCCAATGCAAATCATCCCCAGGCCTCAGGGCGCTCCCATGAAACCATTCAGCCCTGGCTGACTTTATTATGATGAAATGATTTCTTCCCGATCAAAGCGGCTTTTTCTGTGTCCTCCTCTGCACTGATCCAGCCTGTATCAGTTGTTAAAGAACTACATGTCTGGGGCTGCTGGTGCTGCATGCTGGGAAATGTAGTTCCAACAAAACTGCACCAGATCTGATCAGACCTCATATCTTATAGATACGGTATCTGCAAGATGAACGAGATTCCTCTGCGGACAGGAAATGTGTAGTGATAAATTTACTAAGATGGGAGTTCTATTGAAGATGGGTTATTGCCCCTAGCAACCAATCAGATGCTATCTATTATGTTCTAGAAGGAGCTAAAGAAATAAGTAGAAGAATTTGGTTGGTAATTTTTAGAAGCTGTAGTAAATATACTCCTTAGACACAGTAGGGGAAATTTACTAGTATTTCACTTGGGATGTTGCTACGGGCAACCAATTATAATCTACTTCTTACTTACCTTTGGCCCTCCAGCTGTTGTTGAACTACACATCCCAGCATGCCCTGCTACAGTTTTGCTATTTGGCCATGCTAAAACTGTTGCAAAGCATGCTGGGATATGTAGTTCTCAGCAACAGCTGGAGGGCCAAATGTTCCCTATCCCTGTTCTGGAAGATAATAGTATCTGATTGGTTTCCCATAGTAACATCCAATCTTCAACAGAACTCCCATCTTAGTACATTTACCCAAATCACTCCCATGTCAGAGATACTTTACCTAAATGTTGGGTTTCTATGAAAATTCCGATTTTCCATTTATTAACGGAGGATATATTACAGATTGTATAAATTATAGATCCCACAACTTCGGATTGGGCGCAGAGGCGTCATTTTCAGGCAGCTTTTCCGGCGGGGTCTCCAAATAAATATATAGACATGTAGAACAAATAGGGGTAAGCCACCAGAACGCCTATTTCCAGGAATCCTTAGTAAGATTTTGGGGTATCTAACTCCCAGATACAGGTCCCCAACAATTGCACCAGTCAGCGAGATACTATAACACCAGGTTGATGCATGCAGTGGACAATGGTAAAGTAGGTCTTCAGATGCCCAATAAAATGTTCCGGAATGAATTGGAGTTCGATGGTTTACCAAAAAAAACAAAAACTTTCAAAATGAAAAAATGTAAAGACGATAAAAAATAAAAACTCATAAAAAAACAAGAAGCAAATAGTAAAATTTCCATAAAGTCGGAGGAGCATATAAATCCATGTTCCAGGTACCAGGCGGAGATCTGGCCTCATGGTATTGCTGGTAAGAAGAACTGGGTCCCCGGTGTCCTCTGTCTGGTCTGGTGCACACAGAGGGTGAGGCTGGGCTGGCATAGGGCTGCCAGTGACTGCACAGCTATATAGCACAGTCACACAGTGACACAGCAGCTGATGTAAGATCTCCCCAATGCCACTGACAGAACTGGGGCACCTGGAATCACAGTGTCCCAGAGATCTGGCTTTACCTGTATGTCTGGTTGTATAAAGCACACACAAGCACTGACAGCTCACAGGTCACATGCATGGGCCGGAGACGTGAGACTAGGGTGAGAACCTGTCACTTCAGACTGCATCCGGCTACAGCTGATATGTGCACAACATGACACAACAGTACAATAGGGATCATTCCAGAGGGGTGTGGTATGTTTCTCCGACAGTCGGGATCCCGACAGTCATTATCCCGACGTCGGGATCCCGACTGTCCGGAGTCAGACAGCATGGCCAGCGCAACAAAGCCCCTTGCGGGCTCGCTGCGCTGCACTCGCCACGCTGCGGGCACGGTGGCTCGCTACGCGAGCCACCTATTCTATTCTCTCTCTATGGGGGTCGTGGATCCCCACGAGGGAAAATAGCCGACGACCGTCGGGAACCCGGCCGTCGGTGTTTTAACAGTCGGGATCCCGACGTCGGGTTAATGACTGTCAGGATCCCAACTGTCGGGACCCCGTCCGGCACCCTTCCAGAGGCAGAACTCTGGGAGGCAATGGAGTCATCTGCCACCGGGCTTCCGGCTCGCAAGGGGGCACCTCTCCTCCCCTGCCAGTTTGAATCAGTTCATTGAAAGCCATTGAGATCGCTTCTGTGGCTGACTCCTCCTCATAACATCATTATTGCAAGTGTCACAACCTGTATTCCTATATTAGAACCCATGACCTATCTTACTGGAGACAGACACCTTACTGATTGAGCTATATGGGGGGCACCAATATTGTCTCCGGGCAACTGGGGCGAACTTACGTCACTGGATCATTCACTAATTACTACCTCAGCTGCGATGCTGACATCCAATCATGGCAGCCAATCCGATCGCTTGCTGCCTAAAGCCGGGTACGCACTATGCTATTATTAGGCTGATGATTGTATGATCAGACTGATAATTGTATGATAGGGAGGAGCACCGGCTGCTAAACGGCATCAAAAGCTCCGGTAGGGATCTGGTGCGCTGCACACGGTATCTCCTTCCCGAGCTCTACATCCCGTTAGTTATCCCAAGACAGCATGCAGTCAGAACACCAGTGGGGAGGGGTTTTACGGTTAGGCTGAGTGGGTGGGGGGTTGGGGTTAGGTTGCAGGGCGTGGGAGTGGTGGTTAGGTTTAGGCACTAGCGGGGAGGGTCAGGGTCGGATTTGTCACTAGGCCCGTAAGGCACAGGCCTAGGGGTGGCACCTATTATGGGCGGCAGTTGTGTCTGAGGCATGGCTGAGCGGGCAGCAGCGAGTGCCGAGCACTGCCGACATGATTCATGACAGCGGCAGCAACGCTCGTCACTCGCTGCTGCCCACTTGGCCTTGCACATAATAAAAGAGTCACATGAATCGTGGTCCCAGAGGTTCACTGGCTCAGACTGAGCTGAGCCACTGCTGCCCATTGGATATATATATATATACATATAGCCTATTGGCTGCTGTGTACAGAATGGTCGTGCAGGAGCGGGGACAGCTAAGTCAAGCTGCCAAGTGGCGCACCCAAGCCCAGTATGTTGTACCACTCTCCCTCCGGGTCCAGTCCAGATGAATGCGTGTGGCGTAATCATTTCGCCAAAAATGTTGTGCCTAAGAGTGGCCTGACCCCTAAATCCACCCCTGGGGAGGGTCAGTCCCAGTCAGGATTCTCCAAGTGCATGTTGGCTTCAGTAAAGACAGCGCAGAGTGCTGCACTCCCAACATGCTCCAGCTAGGCATCAGGAAAACATGCACAAGGACCGAGTTTGAGAAACACTGTACAAATCCACTGGGATGCAAACTTGGTACCATAAAAGTCCAGGTTTTAAGACTATGCGTGATGGATTGAGCACAAGTGATGTAAATAGTACCTCGGACTTTTTTGTTTAACAGCCTGTGCTCACCCATGGATATCCTGAAAACCTGGACTGTTTGGGTGACTTGAGTACAGTGTTTAAGATCCATGTCCCTAATAATAATATATACAGTAGGAGGAGGATATACTTTCTCAGGTTGCTGTTAGACAGGGCACAGGCAAGGTAATGTCCGCACCTCCCAGAATCCTCAGCTGCTGGATTGCGGCCTAGGATTGTCACCTGGGGGGGAGCTGTGCCATGCACAGGATAGAAAGCCACTTACTGGATCTTTAGCTGTCAGTAGAACTGCTGAAGCAAAGCGGAGACGGGTACCTTTCCAATTCACTTTGCGAAACAGGTGCTGATTTTATAGCACAAAGCTAATGAGGACATGAATCACAGGAACATGTCCCGGCATTATACTGTTTACATATGAAGTTTTTTCCATTAGTCACTGAACGTAGGAGACCCGTGGGAACGCTCTCCCGATAAAGGCCTTAAACAGGTTAAAACCTGAAGTCGTCTTAATCCAGTTTCTGATGATGCAAGAAAAATGATTATTTATCCTGTCACTGACAGGATTTCATCACGATGGAGCAGAGGGGGCCAGAGATACCCCATGGGCAGCCTCTCCGTCTCCTTATCCAGGAGATTCGCCCAGGTTCTGGCCCCACTGTAATAAAGGTCGCAAAAACAACCTCTGATTCACATAATTGCAGGAAAACATCATCATGAAAGACAATTATTAAAATGATTCATAGTCACAGCTATATGCGAGGAGTCCCATTGCTCACACCTGGTGTAGCCATGCACTTGTAGTGCACTGTGCAGGCCCAGAAGAAGGGCACAAACATGGTGATAATACTTGGCGACTTCTTAATGGACCCACGCGGGAGTCCATATTGGAGTGACCGGCAAAGCCTGATTAAGGGTTCCAGCCACCCTACGCTAATACAGTGGCCACCACCCTCCACATCATAATTGCCTACCCTCCTGGAATGGCTGGGAGGGTCCTGCGAATTGGGTCCCCCTCCCGGCCCCCTGAGAAGGAGGGCAAGCCACCGCCGAAGCCCCTGCTCCCCTTTCCCGCTGTATAAAATCCAGAATTTTGTGGGACCGTGGGGAGGGGGTGGGGCTAAATGCCGCGAATTGTGTAATTTTGCATCATTTTAGCCCCTCCCCCAATCCACAGACCCGCAAATTAACGCAGCTGTCTGTCATGGGAGCGGGGCTTGGTGACATCAGCCTTGTCCCTCCCCCAACACGTAGCCTCGTCCTGCCCCCCTTTCACTCCTCTCTGGGCAATTTAAAATTCACCAGGAAGCTTTTGTAAGAGACGCCTCCCGTTAAAATTGATCCTATTGTTGCGTCTTATCACCATCGCAACCATCGGTCGCAATTTTTTATGGTTTTTAAGCACTGGCCAACCTGCATAAGCTAAAACTCTGGGGTGAGATTTGGGCACCCAGGACCAGGAAGCCTCCGCTCTGTCCCCTAAATGCTGCAACAATATTGGCCGGGATCTGTGAGCGATAACGCAACACCCACTTATGAGGCACATTTTTGGTATTGTGCGCATGGCAGGACCGGTTCTGCTCATACGCGAGGAAGGGAGAGAGATCCAACCCATATGCTAGGACGCGGGTGGTATCACTACTGCAACAGGAGGCGTCTGCTTGTAATAAACACTTCCTGCGGCGTTACCATACGGCGCTAGCAACTCCAGACGCA
Source organism: Crinia signifera (assembly GCF_055691185.1). Lineage (NCBI taxonomy): Eukaryota > Metazoa > Chordata > Amphibia > Anura > Myobatrachidae > Crinia > Crinia signifera. The sequence continues at coordinate 25,791,242 of NC_139225.1, forward strand.
CCTGAATGAGCCCCCATGTTTGCATGTGAACCATTAGGTATGAATTAGGCCCCTGGGACATTGTGCACCCACATTTCACGGCTTCCATGCGTTACGATAGCGAGGACTATCTACAGCAAACACAGATAAGAAGCAGGCGGCAAATCCTTTCTCTCGGGACGCGATAGGGAGAACTGTACAATTTGGCTTTTCCTAATGATTTGGTTATATAAATAATGAGCTGGGAACAGACGCCCGGCATCTATCCCCGACACAGTCACAGATAGGGAGTGTGATTAACGCAGTTCGGGGATATTGTAATGAGGTAAATTGCTCTAATACGGTCTGTAATTAAATGCTGCTATTTAATGTGATTTTATGGTGCTGCTCTATCACGAGGATCCTAATTGTTAGTCAATTGGTAGAGTTGTGAGGATTATAAGAAGCAAATAATATCAGGAGGCCAGATAAGGCCCATACACACTGGGCGACTTTGAGCTGAAAGCCACTCAAAACAGCAAGTTTGAGTGGCTTTCAGCTCAAAGACGCCCAGTGTGTATGGCCTGGCAATGAGCGGTGAGCGCTGCTGCGGGCTCCCGCATCATCGCCGGGAAAGCCGCTCTAACAGCAGATAAGCGGCATTGAGGATGGCTATGTTGATTGGCCCACAGGCCAATCTTTCAAAGCAAATGGATGACCATCGATATGTAAAAACATTGATGGTCATCGATTGCATACTTATACACCATCGATGGGCAGTTGCACTTTTGGCATCGATGGCAACCATTGATGGCAAAGGTAACGATGGCCATCCCTAAGTACAGCCTGACAGGCAGGGAGCAGCGCAGCCTGGTGAGTCTGTGCAGCACGTGTAAGGGAGGAGGAGCAGGAAGGGGTAGGGGACAGGACAATCACATGATCCTACCATAACAACCCCATGATCCTCCCATAACAACCCCATGACACTCCCACGACCCTCCCATAACAATCCTATGACCCTCCCATAACACTCCCACGACCCTCCCATAAAACTCCCATAACAATCCCATGATCCTCCCATAACAACCCCATGACCCTCCCATAACACTCCCACGACCCTTCCATAACAATCCTATGACCCTCCCATAACACTCCCACGACCCTCCCATAAAACTCCCATAACAATCCCATGATCCTCCCATAACAACCCCATGACCCTCCCATAACACTCCCAGGACCCTCCCATAACAATCCTGTGACCCTCCCATAACACACCCATGACCCTCCCATAACACTCCCATGACCCTCCCATAACACTCCCACGACCCTACCATAACAATCCCATGACCCTCCCATAACACTCCCACGACCCTCCCATGACCCTACCATAACAATCCCATGACCCTCCCATAACAACCCCATGACCCTCCCATAACACACACATGACCCTCCCATATCACCCATGACCCTCCTATAACAATCCCATGACCCTCCCATATCACCCATGACCCTCCCATAACAACCCCATGACCCTCCCATAACACACCCATGACCCTCCCATATCACACACACACACACGACCCGCCCATAACACTCCCACGACCCTCCCATATCACCCATGACCCTCCTATATCACCCATGACCCTCCTATAACAATCCCATGATCCTCCCATAACATACCCGTGACCCTCCCATAATTGACCTCAATCCTCCCATAACATGCTAATGACCCTTTGTAGATGTTGCACAATAATGAGCTACTAATTCTGGTGCTGGAGCACAGCAGAAAAAAATGAGGGTTTTTTGCATGCAGGGCAGATACAGGCTGCTTTGAAAAGTAGCCCACACACACACTGGGCTTATAATTGCACTGCAGCTTAGATCTGAGCTAGGACACACCCCGCGCAAATCTTATCTCTCTGAACATGTTACATCTGCCCCATCTGCAGCGCAGCATGGTGTTACCCCAGTGCTATAATTATTTTGTGCTGTGATAAATCTTCTTGGTGCCAGAGACGCGGGATGTACTCAGTGGCTATCTGGAAGCATGCGCGCGTCTATAGCTGTCCCTCTATAAGGTAGATCTGCAGATGGAACATGCTTCCGGACCACTCCGCGCTTTCCCAGTGTAGTTGGCAGTTCGGCTGCCCCAAGGTCAGCAGCGGGGAATGTGTCAGGTCTGGATCTTGGGAAAGAGGAGGGGGCTTCCCAGCAGGGTGCAATCCCTGCCAGATTCCCATGGAAGGATACGATGTGGATGTAAAACATGACATCCCGAGGTGCAGCAATGAGGCAGCGCCGTTATAAACCACCCGCGCTCCGTCGGTAAGGAGGGCGAGACTACCACCCAGAGGACGCGGCCCAGCTGCTCCAATGTACAACCTCTGACAAATGTCTATTTCCATGCACAATGTCTGGACTGTGTTTATTTAGAGAGGGATCTATTTATAAGTTGGGTTATTTTCAATAAATGTTCAGTGTAACATACGGCCATGAGTCAGGCGTCGTTCTTCTCCCGAATGACTTCTATTCCTTTGTGATGGCAAAATATCACCCACAGTATCAGAAATGGGGCCACAATGGACTCCTAATAATGTATGGGCCCTTTACTTTAAAGGTGGAGAAACAGTATTTCAACATGTTCAATGGGCAGAGGTGCTTTACGTGGCCTATTTACTATGGATCGCAAATTCAGTAGTACCAGGGCCATCTTAACGTATGGGTTTAATAAGGAGCTGCCCAAGGGCCCCTTAATTCTAGGGGCCTTCGAGCTGGGATGGATTGGGTTGTGGGCATCTGCATCCTGAGCTTCTTGGGGGCAGTAGAGCATGCTGCCTGGTCGCCATGATTGTGGATCACAGACAAACAGAGCGGCCAGGCAGCAATCTCCTTTCCTGCTTCTCAGCCTGCAGCCAGACAGTGAATGGCTGTTAGCATGCTGATTGGTGGATGTCTGGAGATATCCACCAATCAGAGTCCAATATTCACTACCTGCCTCCCAGCCAGACAGTGAATGGCTGTAAGCATGCTGATTGGTGGATTGCTGGAGCTATCCACCAATCAGAGTCCAACATTCTCTACCTGCCTCCGAGCCTGACAGTGAATGGCTGTTAGCCTGCTGATTGGTGGATGGCTGGAGCTATCCACCAGAGTCCAACGTTCTCTTCCTGCTTCGAATATGTGCATGTGCAGACCACCTGTGCAAACGCCTTTGCTAAGTATCACACACCGAGGCATTTGCTTTGTTGAGGCAGGGAAGTGGGTAGGCAGGGAAATGACCAGCGTTTTATGGGCGTTCCCCTGGGAACGCAGGTGCGTCGATGCCTGCGTGGGGCGGATGGCTGATGTCACATGATATCAGCGCCCATCCCAAATTCGTCCAACTCTGGCGGAATAAAAGTCAGTGCAGAGGTAGTGCAAGCGTGGGAGGTAGTGCAAGCGCGAGAGGTAGTGCAAGCATACACATCCCCTCGCCTGCAAATTCAGGGGGTTCGTGGGGCAGTCTTTAAGTCAGGCAGTGTTTACCTGCTCCCTAGCCTAGCGAACAAGCCTGAATCAGTCCCTGTGTCATCATTATCTCAGTGAGGGACAAACACGGAACACGAGGAGAGCTCCGAAGAACCAAGCCCCAAACATTGGTAAATAAAGAAAGCAGGTTTGTTATTAGAGTAAACACTCTGCGCTCGTGCCTGAGGGTACAGGCGACACTCCGCCCAGGATAATTACCAACTAAGCTTCCAATTCTCATTGTTGCAGGTTAGTATTCCTGAAACAGAGAGACGCTTATTGTCTCCTCTCCCCGAGGTTGTAATAGCGTATCTGGGGAAGCGGGATCTAAAAACACAGCCTACAGGTAGAGTTTTGCTGGAACACAATCAGCACCGTAGGTGTCTGACAAAACAATTCCCCTCTTTCACAAAGAAATGTCTGATGAGGACAATGCACTTGATTTAGGGCTATATCAGGGGACTGTGTCTTCCTTAGTGTTCAATTGTAACTGCAAAGTATGCAAAAGATTTGCTATGGACCTAATTCTGGTCCGTTTGCAGGCGGCGTTCGTTCGCACGGGGGCCAATGTTTGGCGTATGCGCATTTCTGTGACCACGGTGAACAGGCTGCGGCTGGGGGAGGGGCTGAACAGTTGCTCCCATGGGAGTGCCCACGCAATCGGGCCGTCACATCGGTACCGGGTAGGATGTCAGCTGCCATCCTACTTTCTCCTGAGGGTACACCCTCGGGGGGGGGGGGGGGGGGAACCACCATTCGCAGGCTCCGGTTGACTTGCAAGGGTGCGAATTCGCATCCGAGTGAATCAACCAGAATAGCCGCCTATGCCTCCTATTCACGCATGCATCTTTATACTGTGTGTCATTTTATCATTCATTTCAATGGAGTTGTTAAAAAAACACTGAAATGAATGGACCATTAGAAGAATAGAAATTCCTAACATTCTCAATTGAGAGGCTGAGTAAACTCGATTCGGTTTCAACCGATGTTTTCAGGGCTGCGGATGCGCCAAAGCCACAGTCCTACGGGACAAATTCAGACCTCCGATAGGCTGCGTATATTGGCTGCCCCGGCCCTGCTGAGCGAACCCCAGCATTAACCCCAGCACTACCATGAGAGGAGATGTGTGTGCTTACACATCTGCTTGCATGCGGATGCATGTAGAAGAAAACAATCGATGGTCGCACACCATCGAATGATTTTTTCAGCCTTAAGTCTGAAATGTAAGTCTATACTTATTTTTCTGGAATCTGCGAATTCCGTGGCCGGCGTTGACATCATGTGATATCAGCTGCCCACCCCGAGGAAACAGGGGCACGTCTTCGTTTGCAGGGGTACGTCCAGAGTTTTTATGGACATGCCCACCATTTTTGTGGGTACGCCCATAGTCCCCTGCATCCGCCCCCTGTCTGCCTACCGTGTTACGAAACCCCGGTGAGTGTATAACTCGCCAAAGGCCATCAATCCGGGGATTTGCACTCGCACATACACAGTTCCACCGGCTACGGCAGTGTACTTTGCCAGACATCTTGAGTAACATAACGGGTACCCTGAGGTCCGACGCCACAATCGATATTCCGATGTAGCTGTGATGTCATCGTTCTGGATTATCGCACAACACATCACCTGCAGCTTTTGCGTATTTTCGCACATTCGCCACGTACAAAGACTTAGCGGCGCAACTGCTTGGTGCACCTGTGTCTTTTAGGGGAGGGTGCGTGACGCCAGCTCCAGGCCAGATTTGCCTTTATCCATCGCAGCCGCTGAGTAAATCTCTGGCTACTCTGGGCCATCGATGTCTGATGCCAGTGTAAAAATCATTCGATGGTGATCCTGTTACGATGGGTTTTGGACACATCTTATACCCAGAACACAAGAGTATTCCAAGCCTGACCTCTGCAATGAGAGAGTGTGGTGAGTTCTCCGACAGCCCTGGGACGTGATGAGTCGCTTCACACCAGCAGAGGCTGCTCATGTCCTTGTTCAGGGCTCCCTCGTCTCGCAACTTGTTAATAATCTCATCAGATAATGCAAATTCTCCTTGTCTCGTGTCTAACATCTGACCGGAGTGTGCTGTGCGGTGGCATGTCAGAGGCACTAAGCCAGCAGTGAGTGTGTCTTCACCTCTGTGTCAGACGTCAGGGCGCCCAAGTCTCACGCTCTGCTATAAAGACTCTTTGTGCCAATACACTGAGCGGCCCAACCAAACGCAGGGCAACTGTGTAACAAAGCTAGCATAGAAAAGTGCCCGCGGCACTTAGCGAGTCAGTGCCCCCCGCCGGCATTCGCTGGCTCCCGCACCCATAATAATCACATATGCACTAACGTGTGCGATTAGCAACGCAAAGGACAGATATAAGAATAAATGATGTCCTTTGCGGGCATTCTGGGATGGATCCCTCACACAGTGCTACGGAGAGAAGTCCATGGGCTTCTATAGGGTATAGACAGCTGTTTCTGGTGATAGCCATCCCCCCCTCCCCCCCGGCCGCCCCCCGCAGCAGTGCCCTAGCGGAGGGGTTTTGGTGCATATAAAAATGCGGTAAAAACCACAAAAATAAGTTTTTTGATGGCATTTTCACATTAGTGCATCTTGCCCACAATCATTTATACGGTCTCCGCATGATAGGTCGACAGTGTCTAAGTTGTCAGTCAAAAGGTCAACTGTGAATGGTCAACACACACGTAATATGTCACCATGGCAACGGTCGACACAAGGAAAGGTCAACAAGCTTTTTCCGATGCTTTTTCTTTTTTTGGAAGTTTTCATGCTTTAAGATCCAAGTGGACTACAATTGGAAAGGGTAAAGTGTGCCAAGCACAGCGGCAGCGGAGCGAGCCATTGGTGGGTATGTGTTATACTAGTTGGGGGCTCGTGTCGGCAGAAGTTGACGTCAAAAAAGTGAAAAATTCATGGTGACCTTTTAATGTTCCGACCTTTTCCAAGTTGACAAATTGCTTGTGTCGACTTTTTTTGCGCTAGTGCATGTTGTCCCTTTTCCACGTCGACCTAAGCACTGTTCACCCTATGATCAACGCCTAATTCATAGCAACTGTCCAATCACAGGAGGACCTGTGAAGTTCTGGTATAACACTTATGTGTAGAATTAATCTAGAACCACTTAGTGTTAGCTTGAGGTTCTAGGTATATCAATGCTGTCCTTGTGCTGTTATAAAGCAACCCCTTATCTCTCCCGTTTTAGCCTTTGTTGGACACAATCATCAGAAGAAAGTGGTAATTTTCCCGGGTAATATCACATCCAGATGCAGCTATACTCATCGTTGCTGCAATGCCGCAATGGTACCATTGTTGGGTAACCTTCATGGTGTGAAGCCATCAGTAAGGACACTACAAGCTCCGGACTGCAGATTTTGATGTCCGGTCCGGCGGTCCGGGGTCTAGTCCGGTTTTTACATTGTCCCCCACTTTAAGCCCATGTGGCTAGGTTAACCTTTAAATTTGGTTTCAAGTCTGTGTATGTTATTGCACCAATACTAAAGAGCATAAAGAATAATGTTATACTGTACACTGCCTAGGTATTGCCACTGCTAATACAGCACCCACGGGGTTAATACACCCTACCCCAGCACCTGTCACAGGAACACAGGCCTCCGGGTAACTGTCCAGTTCCAGATTTTCCTGGATTCCACTAAACTACACTCAGAATTCTGACAGCGAATTTATAGGCTGCACCCACCCCGCAGGCGGGACAAGAAAAGGTTCTCACTGTCTGAAGCCATTGAGCAGGTTTATGATAATCAAATTAAATGGGAGAATATCAAAGGCCAGTCGAAGATTGAACAAAACAGGAGATTATCTTCCGTGCGTCTCTGCTAAACACACAGAAGGCGCAGTCAGCACCCGCTCAGATCTGAATCAGCCTAAACAGACTGGCAAAAACATATTTATAGATACAACTTTTACACCAGTTGTGGGGAAGCCTAAATTTAGAGGATTCGTGTTTTTTTTTCTAATAAATCCGATTTATTTTCTTCGGTCTGTAGTTTTTCCGCCTCGTCCGGTTTATTTTTACTCTCCGCGGACCGCTGACTCACTTTTTCCGAGCACATCATTGAAAGCCTAAGTGCAGACTTAATAAAGTTTTACAATAAAATGCAGTTGGGGGGGTTCATACGCTAAAGGGCGAACGTAGCACCTTAACTCTATGGGGGGGGACGGTTTTGCTTGAAGTCCAGGGCTGGCTCTACCATTTGAAAAATTTAGGCAGCTGCCTAGGGTGATGAAATCGGTACGCTGTCATTTGGTCGACAGGGTCCACTATTGGTCAACAGGCAGAAGGTCAACTTGCCATGGGTCAACATGAAAACATGAGTTTTTCATCATTTTCATCAATACGGTGTCCATGTTGACCAATGTCCCAAAATTGTCACAAAAACCCCTCACCCCCCAAAAAAACTCATGTCAACCTTTTTCCATGTCAACCTATGTCGACATTGTAAAAAAAAAAAACTAAAACTCTCCATAAAAAAATCATGATGACCTTTTTCCATGTCGACCTTTTGGCCTTTTTCCATATCGACTGCAAAGTGGGTATCAGTGGCAGATTCTGTTTGGTGGGGGGGGGGGGGGAGCAGATTCAAGTGTTTCCTAGGGTGCAGAGAAGCTTTACACCTGCCCTAGGGGCCACTAGATGAAGCCCGACAGAGCAAGTCAAGCTTTGCTCCACTTGGGTGCGCACAGCGGCTGACGCCGAGCCGCTCTTATGTTGTTCCGTCATTTTGACGGACAGGTAAGTGGTATTGGAATACAATTGCTGCAATTAATCATTTTAAATTGTGTGCGACAGCGACGAAAACGTAAAAAAATCTACCCTAAAAAAAAAAAAATCTTAAGCATTGACTTCATTGTAATATTTATGCTGGAATACAAGTCGCTGGAAAGTAATGGGCTTGTTTAATGAAATGCAGCTCCTAAGGTTTGCGATCAGTCATTGTTTATTTGGCATTATTTTGTTCCAAAATAGTTGATTGCTACTTTAAAATAGAAAGCGATGGACCCTTGTTTGGGGATAATTTATTTCCCACGTCGCTTTCTCCTTGGGGAGATGTAAATGCTAAATAAGTTCACAGAGAGCGAATCCGTGAGGTCGTGACGAGGGTCTCTCTAGAACGCAGTGCGCTTAAATAGAAGCTGAGGTTAAAATAAAGACCAATCCATCAAGTTAAACAATTTCATTCCAGAAGAGGAAAAACAGAATCTCCAGAAGCAGCAAATTCCTTCCCAACCCTAAATTCATTGCTAAGATCACTCACCGATATTGCTGAATTTGTTCCTTAGTACAGAGTCAACTTTGGGACCTGATTTGGTGGGCGTCATTACATTCGATGGAGGTGCTGTTACCTTGGAAGCAGCGGTGATAGCGCTGTATGGTAAAGCGGCAGGGGCATCTATTGCAATCTGACGAGTCCTGCTGTGGTAACGATCCGATCTGCATCGTTACTAGGATGCATAATCGGATCACTGTAACACCAGTGGGCGGCTTGACGCTCCCATGAGGATGCGCAAGCCACCCACCGCTGAGGTCAAGGAATCTCCGTACAACTACGGAGATCCCTGTCCTCTTCCCCGCCCCCTAAACGAAGGTGACGCACCACAATTTTCCCAAACAGAGGCGGTTGCTGCCCACTCCCAGCATCCAAACCGGCATCACACTGTCAATCACTGATAATCTGATGCGCAGAATGGGTCCAGCACATGCGCAACACACAGGAGGCCTTATGGTGTGTACACACTTGTACAATGTGCATGAGATTTTGACTATATAGTCAAAATCGCATCGGGATCGCATGCAAATCGCATGGGTTTTAACCCTTGCACTCCCGATGCGCGCTCCCGTATCGCAGGCAGAAAGTCTTGGCTATATAGACTATATAGTGCAGATCTGCACTATATAGTCAAAATTTTATGCAGATTGCATGCTGCCGTGCGATGAGATCCCGATGCGATCTGATCGCATCGCAAGCCAAATCAATAGCGTGTACACACCATTAGTCAGATGCAGAAAATGTACCTGCAATGTTTATTTATTACCAGTTTCTTATATAGCGCACACATATTCTGCAGGGCTGTACACCCGAGTGCAACACCCAGTGCAGTGACCTAAATCGTGCATAGGGGCGTACGTATGTATGGACCCTCTCCCAAAGGAGAAGGGCCCTGTTACTCCCCTGACTCCTCCCGTCCAAAAGGCCAAAGAGGGAAAAATAGGGGATCGTGGGTCCTCCTCACCGAAGCTCAGAGAGACCATCTTCCCTCAACCACCAGAAGGGTTAGGGTGGGTGGGTCCTCCGTGCCAAAGCTTGGAGAGACCCTCCACATTGAGGCTTGGGGTCGCCCTGGGGAACTGCAGCTTTCCCCCGAAGGAGAGAGCTTTGGTACGTGGGGAGTGGGTAGTCCATTAGGGTCATACACACAGCCCAGAAAAACGTGACCAAGCTAACGAAAAACAGAAAACGTGAAAAGTGACAAACGTGAGAGGGAAAATAAATAAATAAGAATAGAGACCCCAGCCAGAAGGCCGGGATGGGGGTATTCCCTACCACATGTACACGCACACACAGACATTCTAGGGCAGGGGTGGGCAATAATTTCAGCTGGGGGGCCGGTTAACACTTAACACTTCCAGTAAATGTTCGAGGGCCGCGCTTAGGAAAAGTGGGTGTGGTCATGCAAAAGGGGGTGCGGTCATGCAAATAGAGGGTGTCCAGGGCGGGCAAGATGACCAGAGAGAGAGAGAGCAAGCAAGATAAGGGCAGCCAGACCAATACACTGGGTCCACAACCACAAACACATTGGCGTTTCTTTGGTAATGAAAGCCTAGATGGGGTATATCTAATGCACATAAAATAATTGCCTGCTCCTTACTTTGATTTACTTTACCATTATTTTTCTGTGCGGTGTGGTGTTCCTCGAGAGAGGGGGAAGCCAGGAGAGAGCTGCGTAGCTGTTCTGTCGCCTCAAAGATGTGCCCGCCAAACCCCGATTGCGCCCGCCCTGCACATAATTACTGTGGTGTGGGAGGGGATGCGGTGACACTTTGTTACTGCTGCAACCGCCGCCGCCGCCAATGCCCGTCTGTGCCTGCTGCTCACAGAATTTCTGGGAGCCTGGGAGGGGACGGGGTGACACTTTGTTACTGCTGCCACCGCCTATGCGTCTCGCAGCCCACATCCGGCCCACGGGCCGCCTGTTGCCCACCTCTGTTCTAGGGTTAAATTTGTTGGGAGACAGACAATTAACCTACAGTATCAGTATATTTTTGGTTTGTGGGAGGAAACCGGAGTACCCAGAGCACGGGGAGAATACACAAACTCCACACAGTTAGGGCCATGGTGGGAACCGAACCCATGACCTCAGTGCTGTGAGGCAGTAATAAAAGCAGACTCTTCCAGTTACCAGGAATGTGGTATGGGTGCCCAGTCTTTGCCATGCTGAGGGGGGGTGCAGTGCAGACTACGGATAATCTGGTGCCAACCTCAGAACTTCACACTGCAGTCTATGACATATACTGTCATATATGGAAGTAGCCTACAAGGAAGTCTGTGAGAACCACCTGTCTGTCTTTTGCAGATTGCCTCAGTAAACAGCACAATTAGGCGCGCGATGGTGATTAGATTGTGACTCCTATGCTAATACCTGGCTCAAACAAACCAGCATTATGAAATCTGCAATGGTGACAGAACTGACTTCCAGCCCATCTGATTACACCAGACCCTCCAACATGGCAGCTGATACGTCCCTTATCATCCGCTAATTAAGACATTCCGGCTTAAACGAGTCAATTAACCAGTTCCTATATTCTCATTAACTAATTGGGCGAGTCCTAGTTAGGGCCATGGTTGGAATCGAACCCACCCATGACCTCAGTGCTGTGGGGCAGTAATGCTAACCATTACACCTATTTTTCCCTTTTTGGTTTTCCACTTGGTCCTTACTCTGCATTAAGTCCTCTGTACACAAGATTCCTGGATTTTATCTAGAAATATCAGTCACCAGCTTATAACCCACCTGCTACCTGCATAGGAAGGTGTACTATCTATTAGCCTTATCTTTATGAGGAGCAGATGGCAGGTCTGCAGTGGTATTACGTGATCTAGGTGTCAGATTGGCAGAACCAAGTTCAAGGAGAACATGGCAGTAAATGTTTTTACATCCCGGTATATCACAGAGCAGAGGCACACGAGTCAGCTTAGCGCTGGGATGAACAGTATACAATCACGTTATATAAACATCATATGCAAATAACTCTGTGCGCTTGCTAAATATAAACTGAGCCCGCTATAACAGATGCTTAGGCTCTCAAGCTGACATGAAACTACAAGTCCCAGCACACCACAATGGACTATAGTTCAGCAATTATTACCATTTAGCTGGGTAGTCTAACAGGCAACAACTTCCCAAATCACAGGAGCCCGGTGACCAACTGACTGGAGGAGACAGGTCACGATCACCAGACCTCTGGTCAGCAGATCCCCGTGTGCACAAATCCAATTACAGGGCCAGCTCTCAGACCAGTGCAGAAGCTAGTAAACCACTGGGGAGGGGGGCCTGAATAAAGTCATCTCCAGGTAGCATTGTTATTGCAGGGCTCCCCTCCTCACAACTGGTATTTTTTTTTTCAACAATATCCCTTAGTAAATTAAGGCTAATCACATTTCGCATTACAGCAATGGGAAATGTGATCTACTTACTTAAAATATGAGAATTAAAGGGTGTGGAGTTTTCATTAAAACCTGCTCTAAAAATGTATATGTTGGACTCAATTCCTTTCACAGTGCATGTAATTTAACAGAATACTAGAGCAATTTGTGATTTTACAACATCTAATTTAATGTTGAGTTACTATTTTGTTTTAGTGTTGTACTGTCTGATACTATGCGTATGCTTCAATAAAAAAATGTTTTAAAAAATAAATAAAACGCTCTAAAAGCCTTTTAATACATTTAGGCGAATCTAAAAAAAAATGTAAAAAGGGTGTGAAAATCTAAAAACAGATCTTCAATGTTGCAGGAACCAATCACCGGGTGGCGAGTATGATTAGAGGTGGTTAGGCGGGGTGAAAGTGCCAGAAGGGGTGGAGAATTTTGTCACAATGTGGTGGGGGTGACAGTGGTAGCGGTTGATGTCAACGACAGCAGCGCATGGGCAGCACAGCTTTGGGCTCCATTGTTCATAGGTATAATAGTGATAAAAGTGAATTCTCAACCGACAGTTCTCTGAGTGTTTAGGACATAACCTCATAGGAGAGATCACAGAACTATACCAGTGCTATAGATTGTAAGCCTGTGAGCAGGACCCTCCTACCTCTATGTCTGTCTGTTATTACCCCATCTCATTTCTTTACTTTACCGTTTCTTTACTGTTTTGTCCCAATTGTAATGCGCATCAGGATCTGCTGGTGCTATAAGTAACTGATAATAAATAATACTGGGGTGTAGTGGTGCTTGGTTCCCACCAGAGAATACTCTATACCAAGCAGCAGGGGGTAGAGATCACAGCCACACATTGCTATGGAGACGATTGCCCCAAGCCCCCCCACCCTGGATCCGTCACTGGTTCCAAGCAACTTTGAACTTCTTATACCTTATCACTTATTTTTCAAAATATCAGTTTCTATCATTTGATCATGCGAGATGAAAGGGTGGGAGAGGTGCAGACGAGGCCACGTCGTAGGCAGGTGCTGTCGTCATAGCTCCCTGACCTATTTATCGTCTGATGTCATTCATCAACCTAAGAGGTTTTCCTGGCACGATAATGGAACAAAACAAAACATAAAACCATGTTCCCAGCCTGTAGAACGTAAACAGAAACAAGGAGAGATTTTCACATCATTCAAACTAAAAGATCATTCGAAGAAAAAAAAAATTAAAACGGAAAACATCTCCTGCGTAAAATTCCACGGAGCAAACATCCGCTGTGGCCGAAACCTGTTGAAAACCTTTAATTGGTACAGAACAAAGCAATAATGGCAATTTCCTGCCAGCTAATAGGCAGCACACATGTCTGTGAGCTTCCATTAGGCATGAGAAACTCCCTAGTACAATAGCTGCCCAACTCACCGGATCTCCCTTCAGCCACAATGCCCAACTTGTTTTTGGGCACAGAAGGGATTAAGAGGGCAATACTCATTCAAGGGCTAATTTCCACTGCTGTGGCTGCACGACCGATATTTTCGATGTTCCTTACTAGGGGGAAAGTCAATGTTAGCATTTAATTACACAGTGACTATTGTGGCCAATCTACATTTCAGGGGTGATTCACGCTGGCTCAAATAGCAGCGTACAACTCACAGCTCCCTTCCCCGTGCGAGTGCATGGGGCGAAAATCATTTGATAATCGGCGATTATCGAATGATTTTTCCACCCGTTCGCAAATAAAAGTAAGTCTAGGCTGACTTTTATTTATGAACGTCTGGACGTTGGTCCAGACATGGGTCCCCATGCTCCGGCCCCCTGCCCTTCCCACCTTTCTGCACCACTGTGTGTGAATGCCTCAGCGAGTGTAATACACACAGTATGCATTTGCACAGAGGGTCTGCACATGTGTATTTTCGCCGATACGCATGCGCAGACCTGCATAATCGGTCCATTGGCTGAATAGGCACTTTACGAGCCAGCATGAATCACCATCCCATAAACAGCCCATGGACAGTACTGACGGTGTTATTACCACCATGGGCGTAACGGTGTGGAGTTTGTACATATCTCCTAACTGTGACGAGGAGGGACACTTTGAGTGACCAATATTTTGGGGGCGTGACCTAGCAAGAAGGGGCATGGTCTATTCCAGTGAGAACACGCCCTGTTTTCACCGCTGGGAAGGCATGGCTAGCGGCTCTGTGAGCTGCTGGCTATGTCCCCAGCCCCTCAGGCTGCAGGAAGAGCAGAGGCGTAGCTACCGTAAGGCAGCCACCGCGGCTGCTTGGGGGAGCAAGCGCCAGCGGGGCGCCCCCGGTGCCCTGGCACTCTGGTCAGAACCCCCCTTACCCCTCCGCATGCCGCCGCCACGGCATTCAGTCCGGCACCGCAGATAGCCTCCGGGCTCCGTCTCCTGCAGCAATGAAAAATGACACGACAAAATGGCTGCCCCCTAATAGCACACAGTTTTTATGGATGCTAGAGGAGGCCGCCGCCTCCTCTAACATCCCTAAAAAAACTGTCTGCTGTACGGGGACAGCCATTTTGTCGTGTCATTTTTCATTACTGCAGGAGACGGAGCTCGGAGGCTATTTGCGGTGCCGGTCTGAATGCGGGGCCGGCGACGGCGGCATGCGGAGGGGTAAGGTAATTTTTTGGCGGGGCGGCGCCACAATATTAGTTACGCCTCTGAGGAAGAGATGCTGTGTGCATGCGCACAGCGTCTATTTGCGGGTGACAGTCGGGGAACTCTCAACTGCCCTCCGCAGCGGGACATTGCCGGCCCCAGATGGGACATGGGAACGTCCCCAAAAAATAAAAATACGGGATGTTCCCGCCAAAAGCGGGACAGTTGGGAGCTATGGTTTGTATATTCTCCCTGTGCTTGCATGGGTTTCCTCTGGGTACTCCAGTTTTCTCCCACAGGTACACCTATAAAGAGAGAGAGGTACATATACAGGTTGGAGAGGTGGTGTGACAGACAGACATAGGATAAGTAATGACAGAGTGTATTAGACAAGCATGGGGGCAGAAAAGAATGGAGACGGGGTGGGTAGTGGAGGAGCAGCAACCTTACTTACCTTGAGATCTGCTAACACAATGGCGCAGCTCTGTAAATAATTCCCCACTACCTCTCTACAGGCCCCCCATACACTAGGCCGAATTATCGCATGCAGCCTCACATGCGATACATACATGCGATCAACTGCCCGCTGGGTAGCCGTACATCACATCGTATGCGATCCCAGTCATGGCTGCGGGATGCGACAAATCCTTGTGGCAGCCACGACGATCTTTGGATCCAAGCTGATGCACACGGAACTGCAGAGGTAAATCACATATGATATGGCACTTTTCACACGATTTATCGGCCCCACGGGTTGAAATTGTGTGAAAAGGGGCCATATAGTACTCTGGCATTGTACTAGAGTCCACTGCCAATGTGTAAGTCTCCAGAAACATGGCGCCGAGCCTCTTTCCAGAGGACACCTCTTTTGAGCTTGCACAAATCGGTCGGTATGACAACAGTACAACACGTCTTCTCAGCTGCCCCAGCCACGTTGTCATGGAGAATTGTAATGCAATAAGCAGTGATATAACTATTCACTATAGCATACCCTCCAACATGACCCATCCCATTAGGTACAAAATGCTCTGTTCCTGGACTTCCCTGCCAGTGACAGTTACAGATGTGAGCCTACAGCACAGTCCAATATTCAAAGAGGGGGGGTCACATCAACTCTCAGTGATGTTTGGGATGGCAGCTGGTGTGGCTCCCCTTTTTGAATATTGGGCAGTGCTGCAGGCTCACATCTGTAACTGCCACTGGCAGGGAAGTCCAGGAACAGAGCATTTTGTACCTAATGGAATGGGTCATGTTGAAGGGTATGCTATAGCCAATCTGTGTTTTATAGACTGACTAGTGAACCAATCTGCTGAGCATTTCCTCAGAGCACAAGATGGCTGCTGTGTGCATCTGTCTTTTATTTTTGGTTTTGTATGACCAGGAGCAACAGCTCGTCAATAGAAGGCACAAAATAGCTGCAGAAATCAACTACTTAAAATGCCACAGATTCTCCTTTAGACAGAGGAGATTAATGATGACACAGCAGACAGTGCCCCAGGGTGCACAGACCTCACAAATACCACATTAACGGAGGCTGATGACAATGATCCGCCTGATACGAGGTATCATGTTAGCTTACTTTACATAGTACACTGTGGAAATGAAAACACTTTGCTAGGGCACTCTCCATGTATGGTTCGAACTCTCTAATCGCTGACAGATGCGGGTCGTAATTTGCTAATGTGAGCGCCTATTCGTCCTCTCGTACATAACTACGTGGCTGTAACCCTGACCTTTACATTTCTCTGTCCCAAACATGTCCTTACCCATCAGCTCATGTAGAGGCCTACTTAGCAAGGGTGAAGAGTTCTGGCCAGCGGCAGGGCTTGCAATGGCATCCCCTCATTCTTAAAAGGCATCCGTGATAAAGTTCACTATCTTTTGACTTACAAATGGAAGCCTATATAACAAGCACAACCTTAGTAACTTTTTTACGTTCACACCATGGTTTCCAACCCCAAAAGAGAATGACTGGGTGAGATGTAGGGGGGGGTCACGACATTGTGAAATACCTCATCAGTGGAGTACAAATTTCCAGGGGGTTCTCTCACGTCTGCCCACATTAAAAATGTCCCACCCAAAATGGCCACTGTCTCCTCTAGCATCCATAACAACTGTCTCCTCTGAGGCAGTCATTTTGGGAGGATCATTTTCAATGGAGCCAAGCAAAAGAGGACTGCAGACAAGTATCAAGTATGCAGGTCAAGGCAGTGGTAGCAATAGCCCTCCGCAGACCCCCAGCACCCACAAGCCACTGCAGGGTCTACTGCAACACCACTGCACCTCATCACTGCTGCCCCCCTTGCACTACAACACTGTGGCTCATGCTTCCGTGCAGCAGAGAACTGCGCTACAATGATGCAATTTACTGCGAAACGCGTCTGTCAGCCAAACCGAGCTGCCCACTGGGAAAGTTGGCAGGATTCGTATGGTTTGTCTACTCTCCTGGAAGTGTGGAAGAACTCATAACTAGGGAATCTCCCAGACAATCTGAGGCAAGTATGGCACAGGCTATGTTATTGCCGTAAGGAAGGGTGTGACGGCGGTATCAACCATAACTACCCTTGGCTGCAGACTGCACCCTCCTCCGGTTCACCGCTCCCACACTGTGTGGTGGGAGCTGCTATGAAGAGACTTTATTTTTGGGCTTTGTGAGGAGAAACTTGTACAACCTCAATACCTGCATTGCTACCTCCAGGCAATAACAGCACAAAATAATTTAAAAGAACGTAACAACGTTAATGGCCGAAAATAAACTATAACTATTAGGACTAATACCTGATAATTAATAAATACTTAGTGAGTCAAAACTTAGATGTCCCGAAAAATTCATATTCCCAAAACAGAACACATTGTATAGTCTATGTCACCTCTGCAATGCCAAGGTCATGTAGCAGCCAGATTCTGAGAAATTGACAAGACACGATTACCAGGTACATCCACCCCGTGTAATATTCAGTGCCTTGTGAAGGTCTGCGCTCAGCTTGGGGGGCGGCTGCAAAACAAACCTTCAGTGCAAACATATCTCAGTCACAATATAAGTAACATAAAACACAACTTTTTTACCTCGGGTCTTGAATGAATGGGATCCCACAAATAATAAACTAGGGGGTTTTACTGCTTAATGGAAGCTAACGCCCAGCACTGCGCCTAGGGATTGACATTGCAATAAATCAAAGTTTTTTTTTTCCGTAGGAAGTGGTTTTACCATTTTATGGTGGCATTTTGTTGTTTGCCGCCATCGAATGGTAAACATTCGATGATGTATTGATGGTCCCACCCCCAGCCAGCTGCTTCTGCGCTGGAGATGGTTGCTCATGCGCCAGTTATATGAATTTTGTTCTATCAATTTTTTTTGATGCAATGGTCAGTGGCCATTGCATCGAAAGATTCGATGGTGGAAGCCCAGTCATCATTTGATGGTGGGCTTCCGATGTCCGTCCCTAACTGTGGTACATGAGACGCTATAAAGTGGTGGGCCAGACACAAGAAGTTGGGTATGACCTCATGGGGCGCAGGGATTGGCATTCAGGCTAGAGTGCGGCATTCCAGGCATCCTGCGAGCACTAACAGGTCCACCGCAGGGCAGCGTCGGTAGTGCACACCAAGTTACCACCATACTGCCATCAAATCACTCATTTTCTTTAATTGAATTTGCACTGGGTGAATGAGGCCACATTAAAGGGTCTCGAGTATGTGTCTCTGCCTACTGCTGCCAGCCAGCTGTCTTGGCTGAGCTGTTGACAAAGCATCACAGAAAGGACTGATGACAGTGACAGAGAATCTGATAGAACATATGCATAAAATACACAGAGTAGGACGCTATCTTCTGGCTGGAACTATAGCAAATAGGCTGTCAATGCCATTCTGCTCTCTCTGCGTTTAGCGTCAAAGTTAATTGCCATCTTGCGACTATTAAAATGGCTGGCTCTGCGGCACTAGGCGGTTACACTGATTGATATAGGTAGAGGTTGTGTGGATCTGCACAGACACTTAATGAAATATCAATTTTTTGCTCATCATATAAACCAAAATGTTGGACTACTATAAAACTCAGTTCTTGTAGTCATAGATTGGTGGTGCGCCCAAAAACATTCAGTAATTGTGACTGAATACAATAGGGTTTGTTTGCATAGACGCAAACGAAAAGACAAATGTGTCTTTTGGGAGCACTCTTTAATACAGTATTCATGTATAGTTAGTGTATTTATTTAAAACATAACTTTTATTAAACTTTTATATCTAAAAGAAAATGAGCGCTTACAGTAAAAAATACAATTAAACATTAATATGTAAGTTGTACACTTTAATTGTTTTAACTTGCTGATCATACAATAAATTGTCTACGTTGGCGAAAAATGTATGATATGGGTCCCACCTAATCCGCAACAATACTATTGCCTTGGCATCAACATTCATTTTTAGAGGACCGACTACCCCAGGTGGTTCTTCACCACAATGACCTCTAACGGTTGCTTTTAAGTACTTGGGAAATGTGTTCTATTGGAAGTCTGCTATACAAGTTACTGCAGAAGGTCATCACATCACGTGTGTAGTCAGCAGACAGCACATACATGGCAGCATTGTGGAGGCACAGAATGATGGGAGGAGTCTAAAATAACAGACAACTAAAAAGACTTTTCAGACTCCTTGAATCACTGACTGAGATTAGAAAAGTCATCAGCCTGATGGTCAGCAACATGGAGTCGCAAGCAGTGGCGTAACTAAGTTTTGGGCGCCCCCCCCCCCCGCCGTTAGGGGGGGGGCGCCTCCCTCCACCGCCGCCAAGCACCCCCAATCCCCCGCCGCCCATGCAAACCCCCCTCCCCCCCCCCCAATCCCCTGCAGCCTTACCTATCACGCTGGTCCCGGCGGCTCCATTCTTCTTCTGCTGAGGACCACCACAAAATGGCCGCCCCCATACAGCAGACAGTTTCAGAGAACTGTGTGCTATATGGGGGCGGCCATTTTGTGGTGGTCCTCAGCAGAAGAACGGAGCCGCCGGGACCAGCGAGATAGGTAGGTCTGCGGGGGATTGGGGGGGTGTAACTATAGCACCGCAGCCCCCACATGCATAGCGCCCCCCCGCGGTGGCGGGGGCTGCGGTGCTATAGTTACGCCGCTGGTCGCAAGCCCATTCTGAGAAGGTAGGGACCCACAGTTTGAGAACTGCTGGTCTTGTTGAGTAAGTGCTCCCACAATTGGTGGCTCCTGTGCATCTGCTGTTTAAGCACTTGAGACTGCGTTATCACACCAGCTATTCACCAGGAGTCACCTCTCTGGTTACTGGCCTGGCCCCTCGCTGTTAATGCTACAATGTATCTGTCAGTGGGGTATGGGGGTAAAAAACTGGGGAATAGTGTCAAATGAGAGTACCAGGTTGATTGTTCGAGGAAGCTAAAACAGTGGACACTTTCTAATCCGGTACAGTGTGTCACCCTGATGCTTTACAGTATTGCAGGGATGGCACCAAAGGACCAGGGAGATGAGAGAGTGTGAGAAGATAGAGATCCATACCTCCCAACAGTCCCGATTTTAGCGGGACAGTCCCGATTGTCAGGGCCTGTCCCGCTGTCCCACCCGCGGGCGGCAGTGTCCCGCGGTGTGGGGGGGCTGTTGGGAGTCCCCCCTGTCAGCTGCAAAGCAGCGGGGAATAAACGCTGTGCGCATGCGCACAGCGTCTATTCCCGCAGCCAGGGGGCTGGGGGCATGGCTAGAGGCTCACAGAGCCTCTGGGTCATGCCCCCATAGCAGCAAAATGGGGGCGTGGCCTCGCGGGAGAGCCGCGAGTATAGACCACGCCCCAAATTAGGCCACGCCCCCCCAAATTCAGCACGCCTCCGGCGCGCAACAGCAGCGTCCCACCTGCTGTGCTGCCAAAGTTGGGAGGTATGGAGATCAGTAGTGTAAAGTCAGGAGATTGAAAAGTGCTTTGAGATTTAAAAAAAATAGTGTTTTGCAGCTGCCACTAAAGAAACCACCCTAAAAAAACGGAGCTGTGTTCTTTAATGGTTTTGTGTTTCTTGGACTTTGGCGCAACACCATGGCTTTCACTGCGTCAAAAAGAGGCAGCATGGAGATTGCACATGAACCGCCTGCAGAAATGTCACGTGCTGTAGTACATTGCGATATAAATAAAGCAAAACCTAAGGAGAAATGCACATCAATGACCCCTGCAATGTCTGAACTCTGCTGCATTTACTATATATATATACTGTATATTTATGCATTGAATGTTATTTTGGGGTCTCCGTCCGCAGTCAAAACATTCTTTAAGGCTCTCAAGAATCCATTCATTACTCGGTCTATGCCATCTAGCCACCATTAGCTGCAGGGTGGTCCCACCTTATGGAGCAGAAGTAATTAATATACATTTACAGTTAGCAGGTGTTAGAACAGTCAGGCCTGTACTTGTCATCATCTGCCTTCTGTGTGTCAGTGTTCTTCCGGATATGTCAGATGTTCCTGCACTGGTGAGGACAGCACGCCGCGCTGCAAAGCCTCCTTCTTTGCCCATTTGCGGGATATGCTGGTGTGCTGCAGAAATAAGGGGTAATTTCACCCCCCAGATTAGGGCAACAAGTCTGCTTATTGGGGTAATGGAGAATTATTGTCGCTGCTATTTATGGAGAAAATACTGTCCGTCCTGTCATAAAATCCTGCTTAATGAAAAAAAATCCCCCCAAAATAATTTCAACCTTTTAGAGTGTCGACCATAGTCATGTGGATCTTTTGCTTGTGTCGACCTTTTGAAACATGTCAACTATATTGTCTCTCAGCCATCTGGATACCATTACTAGTATCATTGATATGAATAAATAATTATTTTATATAGCGCTCTATCTCCAATAGGACTCAAGGCGCTTAACAGATAGAATGAATGTAATACAGTACAGGAACAGTGAAGTACAGAAAAGCTTTTCATAAACAATACTTAAAGGAATGATGGAAATGCTTGAGTAAACAGGAAAGTCTTGAGTCTGTTTTTGAAGCACTCTAGAGGGGGCCTCTCTCGAACTGTGTGGGGAAGTGAGTTCCATAAACTCGAAACTGCATGGCTAAAAGCCCCCAGATGAATTACAGGAGATCTAAGGTACTGCTAAAAGTCCTTCATCTTCAGACCGCAGTGATCGGGTGGGACATTATGGAATCAGAAGCTGCTTCAGGTACCTTGTGCCTTGGTCATGAAGGGCTTTGAAACTCCGTAAGTTGATCTTGAAAATAATTCGCCATTTTATGGGCAGCCAGTGAAGGGTGTAGATAATGGGAGTTATATGGCTAGAACGGGGCTGGTTGGTAAAACTGACAGCTGTGTTTTGTACCAAATGATGTGTGAGATAAGTTATCGGTAAGTAGCTTTATGCCTCGCATGATTTTTGGAAGCTATTGCAAAAGTCCCTTATCTTGGCCAAGAACACCGATACCCGCTGTAGACCAACTCATCCTTGGTAAATGGGGAGAATCCCTACATCATGATGAAATGGGCATTTTTCTAAGTGTTTAGAGATGCTCGCCCTTTGATAATTTGGCCAAGGGTCGGTAGAGCAGAGGTGGAACTGAGGCAAGGTCCCCCACTGCAGTTATGACTCCTCGATGATGCTCATCATTTTCGAGACCCCAGTAAGAGATGAGACTTAAAATCTGTATATTCCAAAGCTGTCACCACAGACAAGGTCATATTGGGGTTAAGAGGCTTCTTCTTCCCCAGAGATGGAGTTATGTCCTCTGCGTTCCCCCCGATTAAGCCTTTGCTAGTGTATTCCATTCTATTTGTGTTTAATCCACAATGGCATGCGGGATCGTCGCAGAAATGTGATTCCCCCAGTGTATTCCACACAAGCTTTGTGATGGGTGTTTGGGGAACAGTTTGTGGTCTTCAGAAAATAGTTGAGGAATCTAGAACAACTGCTTCCCTTGTCATATGTCTTAGAGTATCCTCGGCTCAGGGTAAAGCACCACACGGGACATCTGATACTGTCTGATAACAACTGCTCCCACCCCGGGGTTACCTTCATCCTTCTGACTTATTTCAGCTGCACCTAAAGCTTGAGAAATACAAAGATGAGTTCTGTCACTGTAGCCTATGTTGCGCGCCCAAGATGGCCGTCTCCTCTGCTACTTCTGCGACTGTGGATGAAGAGAATGAATGATTCTTTATGTTTCTCTTTGTTCCTCTATGATGCCGTTAGGATTTCTCACTCATATTTTATATTTTGCATCTTTGTATACCCCAAAGAGGCATTATATCTCATATCTATTATCTTGTTCTACTATTTTTGCATTTTTCATTTTATCTGTATTAAAGTAAATACATTTTTTATTTTTTTATATATCACTTTAAAAAAAATACGGTACTTGTTTCCTAGCACGGCGCCACCGACTTTAATTGTATGCAATCGGGTCTGAAAAATCGGTTGCATCTCATGCGACCAAATCGCATGCGATGCGACGCGACCGACCCGATTTTTACATTGGATCCAATGTTAAATGGTCCCTGAGACCCGATTTTACATTGGACCCAATGTTAAATGCCCCCCAGACCCCATTTTTAATTGTATACCCACCCTAATGGTTAATTATATGTCAAATGCCCCCCCATTGTTAACGACAACCCACGATGAATGCCAACCCGAAGCGTGGCGAGCGCAGCGAGCTCGCGAGGGGCGGTGGTACGCATCCTCCAACCTTTTCATACCCCCACTATCCACATCGGCGAGCCCAAAGCGTGGCGAGCGCAGCGAGCCCCACGAGGGGCCGCGCATTACTTCACAGGTATTACGCGTCCTCTCGCTCCGGGCTCGGTGGCTCGCTGCGCTCGCCACACTATATAAAATCAACTCCACGCCGACGTGGATAGTGGGGGTATGAAAAGGTCGGAGGACGCGTACCGCCGCCCCTCACGGGATCGCAGCGCTCACCACGCAGCGCTCGCCACGCTTCGGGTTGGCGTCCATCGTGGCTTTAACAATGGGAGGGCATTTGACATATAATTAACCATTAGGGTGGGTATACAATCAAACATCGGGTCTGGGGGGCATTTAACATTGGATCCAATGTAAAATCGGGGGTCAGGTAAAATTTAACATTGGGTCCAATGGGAAAATTGGGTCGGTCGCGTTGCATGCCATTATAATGGCATGCGATGCGACCGATTTTTTAATTGTAAGGGAAACGTCTTTGAAGTTTAAAAATCGGGTCGGTCGGGTCTGATCGGGTCCCATCGCATACCTTAAATTATGGTATGCGATGGGACCCAACGGGCGCCGTGCTAGGAAACAAGTACCAAAAATACTATAGAAATCAGCCATCTAACATCATTTTCAATACCCCCAGTACTTTCCTTATGACATCTAATCTGACTTTCTGCATGATATCAATTTTGGGAGGTCACCAGGGGTTAATTTCACAAAGCTAGTGCAATAAAGATGTGCGTATTCTGGACACCGTTAGTGGATTTGCTTGCTGTAGCGGGCGACAAGGGCATTAATATTCATTATTTATATATTGTCCCCGTGCATGCATGGGTTTTCTCTGGGTACTCTGGAGACATATAACGCAGCGCTTTACAGAGAACATTTAAACATTTACATCAGTCCCTGCCCCAGTGGAGCTTACAATCTATATTCCCTACCACATGTACACGCACAAACAGACATTCTAGGGTTAAATTTGTTGGGATCCAATTAACCTACCAGTATATTTTTGGATTGTGGGAGGAAACCGGAGCACCCGGAGGAAACCCACGCAAACACGGGGAGAATATACAAACCTTGCACAGTTAGGTCATGGTGGTTATAGAACCCATGACCTCAGTGCTGTGAGGCAGTAATGCTAACCATTACACCACCTGTGCTGCCATAATCTGTAAAAGCAAGAGACCGTGAGGAGGAGGGGGGGGGGGGGCAGGGGATAAGATAATGCCATGCTGGTACTTGTGTACAATCACGGCTCCCACGATGTCCATCGCATAGTAAAAAATCGCATCGCATGCGATTTTTAACAGAAATGCATCCAAATGCATTGAAATTAGTATCAAACATGTTCAATGGCTCCCAAATGTCATTTTTGAGGCTGTACCACCCCCACTATCAACGCGAACCCGCCGCGAGGGGCGGCGGTACGCGTCCTATGACCTTTTCATACTCCCACTATCC
The DNA here is from genome assembly GCF_055691185.1 of Crinia signifera. NCBI lineage: Eukaryota > Metazoa > Chordata > Amphibia > Anura > Myobatrachidae > Crinia > Crinia signifera. Next base: position 25,816,145 of record NC_139225.1, read on the forward strand.
ACGTCGGCGTGGAGCTGAGAATAGAAAGTGTGGCGAGCGCAGCGAGCCACCGAGCCCGAAGCGTGGCGAGCGTAGCGAGCCCTGCGAGGGGACACGGATACCTTCACAGGTATCCGCGTCCCCTCGCGGGCTTCACAGGTGTCCGCGTCCCCTCGTGGGGCTCGCTGCGTTCGCCACGCTTCAGGCTCGGTGGCTCGCTGCGCTCGCCACACTTTCTATACTCAACTCCACGCCGACGTGGATAGTGGGGGTATGAAAAGGTCGTAGGACGCGTACCGCCACCGCTCGCCATGCTTCAGGTTCACGTTGAGAGTGGGGGTGGTACAGCCTCAAAAATGACATTTGGGGGCCATTGAACATGTTTGATACTAATGTCAATGCATTTGGATGCATTTCTGTTAAAAAACGCATGCGATCGCATGCGATTTTGTAAAAATGCTTAAAACGGCAAAAATCGCATCCCATCGCATGCCACTACATATGGCATGCGATGGGAGCCGTGAAAGTACACAAGTACCGCCATGCCTTGCGTCGCACCATCATGTGAATAGGACACATCTGTATAATGTGGTTACCATTGTGTTGTGGTCTCGTGCAGATGACTACAAATAAAAGTTTTTGCAACGGTAGCTTCAAATAATCCCAGATCCCACAGCCCGGTCCTGATAAACTGTCACCTCTCTCAGATCAGGCCGGCCCTGCAAAGCGATAACGCAGCAATACTCGGAATGGGGGATAAAGGTAAGTGTCGTCGCCCTCAGGGGATTCTAAGCGACGTACCCACAACAGTTGTGTACGAGATTGCACAGGATGCAGCAGGGCCAAGCATGCAGATTGTGGGGAGCCTCACAGGGGAGGAAGAAGGATCTTGGGAAAGGAAATCAATCTGATTCCTGGATTTTCTCGCTGGCTAAGTTCAATACTCAGTGGAAAAGTGTTATTGACAACTTTCCTCGCTCCGTGTCGCTACTGAAATCTGTAATGTCTGCGGGAATTAACCTAATAGGTAACTTGTTCCTTGAGTGGTATACTGCTGCAAAGAAATGCATAAAACACAATTATCATAATTAATCCGGTATAAATCCATCAATGATTTGACTTCATCGATGGTCTATGAACAAAGTTGAATACTTTTACCATCGATGGTGATGCCATCCATTATACAGAGTCACTGAATAAATTGTATTTCTTTTTTCCTACAAGGTATCGGGGCACAGAGTCTAGATACACCATCAAAGCCCCGCCCCCAGTCAGTTATTGGCTCACAGCTCATTGTGATATGCTGCAAAGCAATGGATAGAATACAATTATCATAATGAATGACAGTTTGTTTCAGAGGAGACATTCCCAATGTTAGGTGACTTCCCATCTGTCACCGCAGCCGGGATCTTTGTCTTGCTTCACACTACCGAGACTAGAATTTGACCTTATCGGTGGCCAGGTTGGGATCGTTTGGTCGACCATAAGATGGTCGACAGTCATTAGGTTTACACTGTTATGTGGACATACAGCAAGGTCGACAGTGGTCCAGGTCACCATGGGGCAAGGTTGACAGGGGTCTAGGGTGACACATGCGTTAGGTCAACATGGATTAGGTCGACATTTAAAAGGTTGATATGAGTTTTTTGACCCAAATGTTGATACAGTCGACATGGACACAATTTTAAGTGCACTGCATACCCTCGCACCGCTCGCCATGCTTCGGGAACACTATTTTATTCTCCCACCACGCCCTAGTGGTTGGTAGGGCATGAAATACCGCCTGTCGGCACATGTTGGCTCATAAATCCCATGTCAACCTTTCGACTGTTGACCTAACCCATGTCGACCTAACACATGCGTCTACCTAGACCCCTGTCAACCTACTGTATGTCGAACCAACGGTGTCGACCTTATGACTGTTGACCGCCTTATGGTGATCGACCGTATCCCCGTTGGTCTATGGCCAATGGGGAATACTTTGGCCAACATTCACAAAGACTCTTAGCCTCTTGGCCCTTCGTACAGTAGTCAATCAATGGTACCATTAATGAATCACCCCCCTATGGCTATGCCTAACCAATACTGGAATATCATAAGGTGGTCCAGGGTGGCTTTGCATATAAGATACGCTAGGCATACCCTGGAAGATGTGGCTATGTCCCATTTTTGATGCAACACCCCTTGTGAGGAGACCAGGCCTACAATGAAACTTGGCTCCGCCCCCTTATAGGAGTGGGTGATGCGTGTGGGCAGCGCTGGTGATGTCAGCAACCTAGAAGCGCTTATATATGGGGGCTGTTATATGAAACATATTATAGTAAATAATCCTGTTGCAGCTTTGATGGTATCATGTGGTGGATTCAGACCTGTTTGGAACGAGCCAGATTCGGGACTGTCCACGATGTTTGGGGTTTACGCATGCGCACATCCCGGGACATCTTCTTGGCCCTCCAGGAGGGGCAGCAAAGGGACTGGAGCAGAGAAACACCAAGCGTGTTATTGGTGTGCCCGAGACATGTCAATACCTGCTTGTGGCGGGCAACTGATGACACATGACGCCAGTGGCCGTCCCGAATTCGCCCATCTCCGGTCAAGATGAAAGTCAGTCTAGACTGACATCTGTGAACGGCTAAAATAATTGGATGGTCAATCAGCCGCATGCGGGGGGATGTGTGGGGGCGGGCCTTCTGTCAATTAGCTGCCATTTACCTGTACACTAGGCTGCAAACATATGCAGCATAGCGAACTGATCTGAATCAGGCCCTATGTTCGCTGGAATGTATCTATTATGAGTTGCCGAGGCTGGACCATCGGGTTATGTGAAGTGACCACATACCCCAATGTCCATCGGCACACGTTCAAATGGACAGCATCGGGGAGGGATCTCACAGGTCCCTCTCCTGAAATGTTTTACAAATGTAGCTCTAAGGCTACAAGGGGGGATAACGCCATCTGAAGATGATGCCAGGGCCAAGCCTGACAAATATGCCAATTACCGTTTATCAGCGTCGACCCAGTGCATGTCGGCCTTATGTCGATGGCGACCTAATGCTTGTCAACCTAGTTTAGATGGCGTCTGTGCGGTGGACCACGGCGGCTGATTCCTCCTCGGCGTGTTTGTGGACTAGCGACACCGTCAGTAGATGACAGATGTGCAGGATTTACAGAACAGATCCCAAGTGTCTGTATTACGATCTATTTACACTGGTAATAACAGCAGTGAGATAGAGACATCTCCTCAGTGCACAGAAGCTGTGACAGAGGCGGAATGTCTCCTCACATCGAGGTCAGAGGAAGCTATTTGCAGCCTGCTCTGGTGTCCTCTAATTCCTCAGAGCTATTGGCATAAGATTAATAGGTCCGGTCTCGGGTTTCTGCTGGGCCGGGATATGATTTCTGTCACTATGTCAGGCTGTGCATACATTTATGTATGTGCATGCAGCGTTACGCGTGCCTTTGTAGTGCTGCATATAATACCCAGACTGCACCTCTCCTACTACGGTCTCTGTAACCCGGGGCAAGCTGTCTCTGCATAATCACCAAACTTACAGTATATGTTTCCTATTGTCATTTATAGACTTCCCAACACATCGCTTGCATGCGGCCGAACAGGAGAGAAATCTTTTGATGGTTTCTCACCATCGAATGATTCCGGGAAAATTCCATGAAGTTACGCCACTGGTTTTAAGATTTGCCGAAAAATATTGGCGGTGTAATCAGTTGATTAATTTCGATTGTCATGTGGCAAAATGTCTGCCTGCCATTTACAATGCCTCACCATTGTGCTCTGGATATTGTGACAGTTGGTGAATTCTCCCTGTGCACCTGCTGGGTACTCTGGAAACTGTGACAGTTATTTGCATCCATCCACTCAGTAGCGAATTTTCTAAATTCAACTCCTAAGGGGGTGAAAATAGATAAAATGATCCACACAGCAAACTTTTTTCCCGGTTAAAACTGGTCACATCAATGTGTGTTTCCCAGTATTTTACACATGTGTTATAGAGACGGATGAATATTCTGCCTGCCGGCTGTATTTTTGACTGTTAAAGCGGCAGCCACGTCAAAAAAATGTGGTGTGCTTTCTAACATTGATCACTGTAACAGGCTGTAAGTGACTGCTTGACAAATAGCTGTCTTCTATTGGATGATAATAAGAATTAGTCATTCTGCAGATATTTCAAAGTGTTGAGACATGAGTAAGTGAGCAGAGACACATTGGAATTACCTTCTGAGCTCTGAAACATTCTTCTCCCCTTTATCTTCACATAACATTTTGAGGGCTCCTGGTAGCCATACTTGTGTGTCGCCTGCTTTTTCTAGGACTGCATTTTCCATGGGTCTGTATGTCATCACGCAGACCTCCTTACCTCACAGTTCCCGCTTCCGTGGGCCAAGTGCATAAACTGAAGCTTACTCAGTTAGTCATCTGCAGCAGTGGTGCTCCCAGTAGCCCAACAGCACCAGTAGCGTTGACAAAAGGTCATCAATCAACACGTGAAAACTGTTGACAGGAGTTTTAACCATCCATGTAGACACAAATTGGGAACAATGTCTACAAATTGACACAAAAAAATCATGAAAAACTCATGTCGGCCATTTAATGTGTGGACCATGTCCATGTCAACCTTTTGCTTGTGTTGACCTTTTGTCAACGCTAGGCATGTTGACCATATGGCATTGACCTATTGGCTATCAACCTAGACACTGTTTGTATCATAACTGGCTGCACAATGAGCCATGATTGTCCTTACCCAACCTGGAACCAGATGTAATGACGCCTGGGTTCGGCGGGATGCCGGCTGAACACTGAAGTTTTTTTTTTAAAGGGGCAATCACTTACAAGCCAAAACCATGCCTTGTAAGTAACTGATTGTCCCTTTAAAAAATGGGCCAGGTGTCATTGGACTTGGGACCAGAAGCCCCTGATTACTTACTGATCTCCACATACGTGACCTAATTATTGGAGGACTATGCAAAATGAGACGTATAATGGTTCCTCAATATCAGAACGCTCTCCCTATCTCTCGCATCTACTGACTGCTGTATCTACTGGTTGATATTTCAGTTGGACAGATAACTAATTGTTCTCAGGAGATCACATCGCGGTGATAGACAACGCTCACGTTCTGATAGTACAATCAGTCTTATCGCTAAGTGTACAACTGATGGGTCAGGCAGATGACCCACAGAGATAGGCGGATCATTCCTTTAAACCCGTGGGATCCTATAAACAAAGCAGAGTGGCAGAACGGAGCTCAGTGGGGGCCCCATTAGTTGTGCATGGGGCCACACACAATAAGACACCTCCTCTTTCATAACTTTTAATTTGAACTACTTTTAGTTCATAGTTCATGTTTGGGCTGCGTGCCACGTAGACATTAGGGTCCTGATTCAGACCTGTGCGCTAGTCTGCCTATGTTTGCAGATGGACTACTGTGCCCCCCCCCCCTCCCCCAATCCAGTCCGTAGTACACTGCATTCTCGGGGGAACGCCCAGGTGGTTCACTGCTCCTGCCCGCCCCCGGCCCTCCCATCCCAGAGCGATCATCTTGGCAAGTGTGATACTCACCAAAAGCATTCGCAGAGGGGGTCTGCGCATGTGTATATTCGCGCATGCGCATACCCCCCACCATCGGAAATGGGGCCAAATTTGGACTCTATATGATAAGCTCCACCACCGATATCATTAACGATATGCTCCCAGATAAACGATCTAGCATACATTTAAACTGTGTGGTCAGACGACATAGTTATCTATATAATGCAAACACACTGACTGGACCATATGCACGATAACATTTTTAACGATGGTCGTTATTGCGCATATCGTTTAAAGATATTGCATAGAATGTACGCACCTTTAGCCCTGGAGGGCGATTAAGTGGATGGTGATAATGCAGCAGACAATCAGCTCCTAACTGTCATGTTACAGGCTGTGTTTAAAAATTACAGTTACACCCCTCCATCCAGGGGCGTAAATAACTTTTTGGGCCCCATAACAAATTCATGAATGGCCCCAAAGTGTCACCACAATGCCTATTAGAGGAGGAGGAGGAGAGAGAGAGAGAGAGAGAGTCCGTGGAGCGAGAGACGAAGAGGGTGTTAGGGGGAGACACAGAGGGAAGGAGAGAGTGGAGCGAGAAAGATGGTGAGAGAAAAAGAGAGAAAGGTATTGGGAAAGAGAGGGGGTTTCTTTTTTTTTTTTTGGGGGGGGTGGAGTGCGAGAAATAGAGAGAGGGTGTCAGGGAGAGAGAAAGGGATGAGAGGGGAGAGAGAGTGGGGAGGAGCAAGAAAGAGAACGGGAGGGGTTGACTTTTTTTTACAAAGCAAAACCATGCATCATAAGAGATTGCCTCTTTTTAAAAAAAAGTTCCCGGATGGCCTCCAAATTTGGGCAGCATAACATTCCACCCTGAGTGTCAGAGAGAGAGGGAGAAAGACAGTGTCAGAGAGAAAGAGGGATTTGGGAGAGACAAAGTCAGTAATAGAAAGACTGTCTCAACTTTAGAGAGGAATAGAGACAGTGTCATAGAGCGAGGGAGAGAGACAGTGTCAGAGAAAGAAAGAGACAGTGTCATAGAGAGAGGGACATATATGGTCAGAGAGGGAGAGAGAGACAGTGTCATAGAGAAAGAGGGATTTGGGGGAGGCAAAGTCAGTAATAGAGAGACTGTCTCAACTTTAGAGAGGAATAGAGACAGTGTCATAGAGCGAGGGAGAGAGACAGTGTCAGAGAAAGACAGATACAGTGTCATATAGGGCCTTATTTTGGTTCATTCTTTCTGACAAAATCCTTCTTAGATGGACAAAACCATGTGCACTGCAGGGGGGGGGGGCAGTTGTAACATGTGCAGAGAGAATTAGATTTGGGTGAGTAATTTTGTTTCTGTGCAGGGAAAATACTGACTGCTTTATTTTTAAACTGCAATATAGATCTCACTTTGAAGTAAAACCCCACCCAAATCTAATTCTCTCTGCACAAGTTACATCTGCCCCACCTGCAGTGCACATGGTTTTGCCCATCTAAGAAGGATTTTGTCAGAAAGAATGAACCAAAATAAGGCCCATAGAGAGGGGTAGATAGTGTCATAGAGAGAGGGAGATATATGGCCAGAGAGACAGTGTCATAGAGAGAGGGAGAGACAGTGTCATAGAGAGAGGGAGATATAATGGCCAGAGAGGGAGAGACAGTGTCATAGAGAGAGGGAGAGACAGTGTCATAGAGAGAGGGAGAGACAGTGTCATAGAGAGAGGGAGATATATGGCCAGAGAGGGAGAGACAGTGTCATAGAAAGAGGGACATATATGGCCAGAGAGGGAGAGACAGTGTCATAGAGAGAGGGAGATATATGGCCAGAGAGGTAGAGAGAGACAGTGTCATATAGAGAGGAATAGACAGTGTCATAGAGAGAGGGAGATATATGGCCAGAGAGGGATTGTGAGACAGTGTCATAGAGAGAGGGAGAGACAGTGTCATAGAGAGAGGGAGATATATGGCCAGAGAGGTAGAGAGAGACAGTGTCATATAGAGAGGAATAGACAGTGTCATAGAGAGAGGGAGATATATGGCCAGAGAGGGAGAGAGAGACAGTGTCATAGAGAGAGGGAGAGACAGTGTCATAGAGAGAGGGAGATATATAGCCAGAGAGGGAGAGAGAGACAGTGTCATAGAGAGAGGGAGATATATGGCCAGAGAGGGAGAGAGAGACAGTGTCATATAGAGAGGAATAGACAGTGTCATAGAGAGAGGGAGATATATGGCCAGAGAGGGAGATAGACAGTGTTATAGAGAGAGGGAGAGACAGTGTCATAGAGAGAGGGAGATATATAGCCAGAGAGGGAGAGACAGTGTCATAAAGAGAGACTGATGCAGAGACAGCCAGTCTGGGACAGACTGCCACAGTGTATGCGTGTGTGTTTGGGGGGTGCTATGGCTGCCGATTGTCTCTCACTCTTGTGGGCACAAATGAATGGGGTGCGGCAGGCTTTGGGGGCACTTAGTGACTGCGTGCCGAGGGAGTGTAAGCCCTGGAAAAAGCTCAGGTCCCGTAGTAGCTGCACCCCCAGCTTAGTAAATAGACCCCTCTGAAACGTGTGAGCCCTTGATGGAATCCATACGCCAATGGAGGGCTTACACTTTAGTAGGCTGTGTGTTTTCACTGTCCTCTAACTCATCTAAATCATTGAACGACAGGATTCAAGGTGAACAATGTGGAAAATGACAGATACTCAGCGGGCAGCTGCCTCTCGGGGAGGCGAGGGAACTGGCACTTGATCCAGTGGGCATTTGTGTTTTTGGAATGTCTACAAGAAAACCTATACACTTACATGAGCTGGGAGGCTAAAGCCCTGTCAAGGACATCGGCCCTTTCATGTGGACAAGGCGCATTCTGCAGCTGAACAGATTAATCCCAGCTCTCTATTTGTATGACATTTGTTTGCCAACAGATAAATTGAAGACACCACAATTAGCGCCCTGTGTGGCTGGCGACACGAGCGCTGCGCCGTGTGTGTAATGACATAGTGCTTCCATGGAAATGACAAGACCGTATATTGTTCTCATATACAGGGTTATTCGAAGTGTGGCGAGTGAATCGTGAGGCCGATTCAGACTTGCTCGTTGAGCAGCGAGTCCGGCCCCTCTGTCGATGTTGGGGTACTACACATGCGTATAGGCACTAATGCAACGAGTGGCTTCAGCGAGATCTGCTCTCACCGGGGCGCCCGCCCCTAAATCATACAACAACGTGCAGCCGAAAAGAAAGTCCTGGGCTACTATTGGGCTGCGAACTGGAGATGATTTTTCCTCTGTGCGGGCACATGTGTAAGCACACACATCCGCGTGCAGTGTAGGGGGGATTCGGAAGGGGGGCGTGCATTCGCCGAGGCAGGATTAACTTGCTTGCTAGGCTCTGAATATATGCAGCCTAGCGAGCCAGTCTGAATTACCCCATTTGATGCCAAGAACTTGTGTTAGCAATTTGTGTGCCGACATTGACGACCTTTGACCCTGCTGACGTTTATAAATATCCGAGGTCATTTTGGTGATGGTAAAGGCCTGTACATGCGCGTATTCGCTTATGCAGAGACTTGGATAGTCGCTGGCACGTTATGCACAGAGCAATGCGGGCGGGGTGATAGTTTGTGGGGCGGCGAGCACGGGTAGGGCCCAAGGGAGCGACACTGGGCGTTACCATGATAATTTGGCCATGATGCGGGTGCCGGGGATGGGCAGCTGAAGTCACAGGATATCAGCTGCCCGCCCTCTTCCTGTACAAGCGCGCCGCATATCAGTCACCAGAGAGTTTTGCGAGCGCCTTAGAAATCATTCGATAGTCAGCACCCATCAAATGATTTCTGCACCGCACGCAAGGCAAAACATCCATTCACATGCATGCGGGGACATTCACCATGTGAGGGGGGTGGACAGTCTTGCGGGCGGCATTTAGTTGACTCGCAAAGCTGCGAAATTCGTAGCTTTGAGAGTCAACCAGAATGACCTCCATCATCCGTACTTGTGTAAAACAGATCAAATTTACATTAATCTATACAATGGTTTTTTTTCCCCCCCGACTTTCAGAAACAATCCGAAAGTCGGGAAAAAATTGGATCTTGAATCCACTTATTTTTCCCCGGAAACGATTCGCAAATCTAGCAGTCTCTTCCGCGAATGCAGATTCAGCTATTCCAAGACTATAGGCCGACCAATAGTGGTCAGCCTATTGGCTGTTGGCCTAGTTACTGTCCACTTAATGATCCACACCCGTACAGTGGGGGGCGGGGGGGGGGGGGTCCCCTCCCACAATCTGTGGACACAGCTCTGTTTCAGGGATTCTGTGGGAATGCAGGTATTGGAGTTGCTTGTATTCCTACATGAGAGCTGCTATTGTTCCCCTCTTTATCTCATATGCTCAGCGCAGAATGAAAAGTTGGACCGCAATGAATAGATTTGGCTTTCCCACTGCCTACTAGATAAGGACTCACCCATGTGGTTCAGTACTACGACCAGAAGTGATAAGAAAATGACTTCATGCTCTTTAAGCTGAGCGTATTGTTTTTGGAGAGTGTTCAGCCTCGGATAAATGTCGATTATGTATCTAAAACGCTCCTTGTCTTTGTTTTATTATTATTATTTTTTAATGAGCAGTTTAGTCATTTAAAGTGATCCTGTCACCGGCGCAGGTTGTGGAAGAAGAGACGTGTTCCAGATTTCCTTACTGCGCGTTTTGCATGCATGAGTATAGTTGAGAGCAAAAGCAGAACAGGAACTGGCAGGAACGTGCTCAGTGAGCTCCCGGGAATACCCTGTGACATCATCACACTGCCAGCTTCCTTCACATTGGCTCAGGATGGTCACATGACTTCCTTTTAAGGCTCTACAGCAGGGGTGTCCAAACTTTTTGCGACGGGGGCCAGATTTGGTGAGGTGAAAATATGGGTGGGGCCGACCATTCAGACTGACATTCTTTGAATCATTTATCACATCAGAATGGTCCCCCACTCTGCCCCCACTCACTTTATGTCCCCCAGCCTGCCCCCAATCACTTTATGTCCCCCAGCCTGCCCCTCCTTCACTGTATGTCCCCCATTCACTGTATGTTTCCCACTCTGAACCCATTCATTCTGTCCCCCAGCCTGCCCCCATTCACTGTATGTCCCCCAGCCTGCGTCTCCTTCACTGTATGTTCCCCACTCTGCACCCATTCACTCTGTCCCACAGCCTGCCCCTCTTCTCTTAATGTCCATCAGTGCCTCCCTTCATTGTATGTCCCTAAGCCTGACCCTCCTTCACTGTATGACTCTCATTCACTATGTACCCCACTCTGCCCCCATTCACTGTATGTCCCCCACTCTGCCTCCTCCCTTCTCTGTATGTTTCCCAGCCCCTTGTGTGAGTCAGAGGAAGGAGAGGCAAAGCAGGCACTGCAAGGACAGGAGATGCTTGGGCTCCCGCTGCTGCCCTCCTCCACTCTGAATGTTATGGGAGCAAGCTTCCCCCTTGCTGCCCCCCTCCCCAAACACTGCTGTCACTGTGATTGTGGAGTAGGGTGATATACGATTGCAGCAGCAGGGGTAGGACGCCAAACACATCTGACTGTGGCGGCCGGAACCTCCTCACTGCAGCAGACAGCAAGGTAAAGGTGCGCTCGCCGGGGCCCCACCTTTAGAGTCCTGTGCTGTGCTTCCCACATCTGATGCTCTGCCCGCTTCCAGCTGGAGGCTGCGGGCCACTTGAAATGACAGCACGAGCCGCAATTGGCCCCCGGGCCTGACTTTGGGCATGCCTGCTCTACAGCTAAACCAGGCAGCTTCTTCAAATGATGCTTAAGACATTTTAGTCATATGTGCTGGCAGAGCTACACATAGCTACTATTACAGTGTGGTGGGCACATTGGCATAGGTGAACTGGGGTTTTTGTGTGATAAAAATTGGAACTGGTGACACCACAGTGGGATTAACACATTTGTGGTGTTGGGAGTCCCCTACACACTATGGCCATTATTCAGATCTGATCGCAGTACAAATTGTTCTCAAAATGGGCAAAACAAGGTGCACTGCAGATGGGGCAGATGTAACATGTGCAGAGAGAGTTAACTTTAGGTGGAGTGTGTTGAAACTGAAATCTAAAATGCAGTGTAAAAATAATGGGTACTCTTTACTTAGTTGGGCGCCCACGATCTCCATCGCGGGCGTCGTGGGTAAAGAAATCGCGGTGATCGCGGGCATCGCGTCGCGGCCGTTAATGTACTGGCCGCGATGCCCGCGATTTCCCATAGGGTTCAATGTTAAATTTAGTGCTGCCCGCGATTTTACATTCAATGCTTCAATGGCCGCGATTTGGCCATAGGAATCAATGTTAAATGGGCTACAGAGCCCAAATAGGCACAATTAAAACTTAAATGTCCCCCCAAATTTGCTACGCCACCCCACGATCCACGCCAACCCGAAGCGTGGCGAGCGCAGCGAGCCCGCGAGGGGCGGCGGTACGCGTCCTCCGACCTTTTCATACCCCCACTATCCACGTCGGCGTGGAGTTGAGAATAGAATAGTGTGGCGAGCGCAGCGAGCCACCGAGCCCGAAGCGTGGCGAGCGCAGCGAGCCCCGCGAGGGGACGCGGATACCTTCACAGGTAAACGTGGCCCTACGCGGGCTTCACAGGTATCCACGTCCCCTCGCGGGGCTCGCTGCGCTCGCCACGCTTCGCCCAACTAAGTAAAGAGTACCAAATAATGCACCCAGTATTGACCCTGCACAGAAACAAAATAACTCACACAAATCTAACTCTCTCTGCACATGTTACATCTGCCCCACCTGCAGTGTACATGGTTTTGCCCATTTTCAGAACAAATTTGAGGGCCTATATTACTTTTTAATAACAACGCCAACATATATTGCCATTTTGATTTGAAGGGGACCAACAAATTATTTGCCTGGGGGTCCCCCATAAGCCGTACTGTGGCCCTTGTACTTGGACGCTGCAACATTCTTCCACTAAAAACACCCTTGAATTGCTATGGGTGCGCACACCTGCATTGCCCAGCCGGTACCCCTAAAACCCCAACTTAACACCCCCCAATGGGCTGTTGCTGCCCCATTGCCGGGCTTTAGACTGTGAACGTAGTTTCAGGGTTCGCAGATGTGCAAACCTTATGGAAGACAAGTAGCAATTTCAGTTTCTCTAAAAAAGGAGAAGAAGCTCTGTTACTTCTTTAGTTTCACGGCAGAACTTCCCAGCAGATCGCATTGTATGCAAATATCGCATGCAATTTGCATACGATTCGATCTGCGATGCGATTTAGCACACCCCCACTATCCACGTCAGCCCGAAGTGTGGCGAGTGCATGCGGTAAGTGTCCTCCAGACCTGTTCATACCCCCACTATCCATGTCGGCACGGAGTTGATTTTATAAAGTGTGGCGAATGCAACGAGCCCCGCTAGGGGACGTGGAAAACGAGCCCGAAGTACGGCGAGCGCAGCGCGCCCGGGAGGGGACATGGATTACTTGATGTATAATCCATGGCCCCTCGCCGCGCTTCGGGCTTGTTTTAAGCGGACGGTCGCCACACTTCGGATTCGGTATGTGTCTGGCATCCATATTTGTCTGAGAGAGATTTTGAAAAGGAGATAATTTGTAGAACAGTTATTTTTGACTACTGGGTAATAGTACAGATAATACATTATATGAAGTGTAGTAAGCCATTTGCCATACATTTTAATAATGGATGGTATTGTCATTCACACACAATTCATAGTTTCCCCTATGTTGTGTGATAACATTATTACAATATTCTATTCTATGAGGTGAGGTACCGCCAGCGACCACTAGCAGCCACGTGACGGACCATATTACTCCTTTGTGTGCTAAAAGATGTCATATCAGAAAGTGAAAGCAAATTTTGCAGGGACACCGATCTGTTACAAACTTGCTGGATATGGAGAGGGGGAGCTGTGAAGACAGAGATTGGAGGTAGAAGCAGATAGGAACTGGGGTGGGGAGTTTGTGGGCTAAAAACTGTCCCAGCTCAAAGTGAACGTAAAAACTGTCCCAGCTCAAAGTGAAAGTACATTACAGAAACCGTCATTTTGATGGGATTTAATTTGTAATAGTGATAAAACAACTGCCTCTCTGCTAAATCTGTATGTATAATTATCCGGATTGCTGCGCCCATGCATGTGTTACCGAGCTGTCAGGATTCTAGACAATCAGCGTAACGCGGGGCAACCTTTACCCAACAAAGGAAATGCCTTATCTCTCTTCCCTATAATGTAAGCTGTTTCTCCTGTTCATTGTGAATCTCCTGGCACTGCCCAGTCTGACACTGCCGCTGTCCTGCCGTGACCCCGTAGTACGATGGGGGGCCCGATTACTATATTGTTTTTATTTTTAATAGAGTAGTGCTGAGACAATGTCTATTTCTGTTCCGCCTCCAGCCAGGGCGACGCTGAAACAATAGGGCACATTTAATAAAGGTTCTGAAAATTGTCGAAGGAATGCTTGTGTCGACCTTCCGACCTTAGCCAAGTCGACCTATTAAATGTGTCGTCCTAAATGTGACCTTTAGTGGTTGACCTATGTCGACTTATAGTGTCGACCCTATGACCCATACCCCAACTGTCCCGATACACACACCCCCACCGCGGGAGAATGCCAGCCCCGTACGGGACACGTGACCATCCAAAAAAAACCGTGAAGGTTCCACTAAAATCTGGACAGTTGGGAGGTATGAATATAATAGACAAACAATCCCCGCAGAATCATCTATTTCAGGTTGTTGGCGAAGGACTTAAAAGTATTTTGTTTGGCTTGAATAAATATATCGGTTGTCAGTGCCGGTTATCTAAATGACATTGCTCTTGGACAGGAAACAGATATCGCAAAAGGAAGAGCCACAAGGTCTGCGAGAGCGATCCCAGAGTGATAGATTGCGGCGAGGCGTCAGGAGGCTTAGCGCCGTCAGCCGCTGCGGTTTTTTTGGGATTTCTTTCAAACCTTTTCCCCAAACCCTCGATGCTGTTTTAAGATGATAAGAGGAAGATTAGTAACTTTCTTCTCTAGACCGCGTTCATTTTCTCCATCATGGAAAAACCGTGGCAATCTGTCGCGCCCCCTTCCCCAGTCAGATAGAGCGTGGGTGACACATGTGTGATTTGGGCTGTGGCCCCAGTATGAGAGAAGCCAGGTTTCCTCTGCCCCGGCCTATCAGTGGTTAGCCGCTCACAGGTTTCCTGTGCATTCATTGAGAAGAGAAAGATCGGACTATCTCCAGTTGTTGCTGCGAGCCCCACGTAACAATGACACCATTGTGCAGAGCACAGGCCTATACAGGACGTCCGTCTGATCTAGCGGAGGCACCAAAACGTCACATGATACATATAGAGCGTCTCAATGTGGTTTTTAAATAGCTTGCTGGGGCACTTGGGTATCTGCCTTCCGAAATAACACAGCCGCTCTTACTGCTGCCCTAGATTAGGGTTTGCAGGCTGGAATTATTCCATGCAGGTGTCTTTATTCATGAGGAACAAAAATAAAGCAATTTTTTAAAAACTTTTTTTTCTTTAACAAGGTTATTATCGCACCTAAGGACAGTTATTATTACTAGATGTAACTGGTTAACGTTTGGCCTAGGGTGCCCAGAAGCCTTACATAGGCTAGGACTCTTATACCCCAGGCAGTCCCGGGTCCATGATCCTGCTTGCTATTATGGTTTTTCCCAGACTTGCAACATGTGTTGAAGACCCGTCTTGGGTTTGAAAGGTGTGAACCGGGTTTTAAAGAAATTGGTTGGCCGGGGTCAGTAGCTATTGGAGATGACATCATCTCCAGGCGCCCACTGAATGGAGGAAGAGCCGTGTCTTGTGTGGAAGATTACAACCAGAGAATAACCTGGGCCATTACCCGTGAGTAAAAGGGGTAACCTCGGCATCTGGTTCCAGTTGATAGATCTACAGTGTCTAGACAGACAGCGAAACAAGGTTGACATGGTCAAAATGTCGACGTGGAAAAGTTAGACAGATGAAAAGGTTGACATGAGTTTTTCAAAAACAATTTATTATTTGGACTTTCCTATCCACGTGGATTACAACTGAGAAATCTAAAGTGTGCCGAATGTGGGAAGCCATGAGAGGGTACGCATTACACTAATTGGGGGGTCCATGTCAACAGGCGACAACATTGACACCAACAGAAAGTGAAAAACTCATGTTGACCTTTTCATGTGTCGACTATTGCCCTTTTGACCATGTCGACATTTGGACAATGTCAACCTTGTTTCATGTCGACATTTTTCGTCTTTTGACCCTGTCGACTTATTGACTTTCTAGATACTGTCTATCTAATAATTTACACCCCCAGCATCGGTATCTGGTTGATAGGTCTACAGTGTCAAAATGTCAACATGCAAAATGTCGATACTGACAAACGGTCGAAAGGTTGAAATTAGTTTTTCCCTTTTGTTTAAACTTTAATTTCCACGTGGACTTCAATTGGACACGAAGCGAGCCATGCAGGGGTATGGGTTATAATAATTGGGGGTCCAGGTCAACAATGACACCAAAAAAAGTAAAAAAAACTCATGTCTACCTTTTCATGTGTCTACCTCTATGATGTCAGCCATTTGCCAATTTCAAAATTTTTCATGTCGACTTTTTGGTGTCAAACTATTGACACTGTAGATATTTCCATCCACACCCCCAGCATCAACCGCGTTCTGTGTTCAATGTCCAAGTCGGGTTGGTATCTGGACCTCTGCGTACTGACCCTTGGCTGGACCACTGACCAAGTACCCTCGATAATGTCTTCATCTGTATACTGACCCCTGGCTGTACCACTGACCACATCCCCTGGATAATCCTTGCCTCTGTGTACTTATCGCAGTGGTGGACCTTCTACACTACCAGATCTTTCCTAAACAAAAAGGCCATGGATCTTTGGGGGTTTTTCTTCATTTTTTGTATATTTTCTGTCTCCTTGTTCTATGAAACTGACGAATGTCAATTCATAGCCTCCTCTCAGGCTTCAAACATTGTGTCGGCGAGGAAGCTGGTATGATTCAGCCAATTGTGTGCATGCGTTTCATCCGGATGTTTTGGTCATATCTTTAATGTATAATCTGGTTTCTTGGAGTCTAACAATCGAGTCTTTGAAGACTTTTCACATTCATTCGGGATCATTTGCCGGTTTGCAGCTGCGATATAGGAACAGTATCACTTTCTGTCTTTTTTCCTCTGCTGCGGTCAGGACAAGACCTTCAAGTTTCCTCCATGTTTGCAAAAAATGGGGGGCAGTCTCAAGCTCTTTAAAAAAAAAAAAAAACCAGCAACGTTAAGTGTCGCCTTTGGGCTGACTTCAGGGACAATTGAATAGCCCCGAGGGATCAATTAATGGCTGCATTTAAATACCGCGATTCACTGCTTTTGGGGGGAGGGAGTGGGGCTAATGACACAAATCGCTTTATTTTAGCCTCGCCCCTCCTCGATGTAACACAGAGCAGAATATGAAATGTTCACGTATGTTGCTGCAGCACAGAGTGGAAATCAGAGCATTCACATATGTTGCAGCAGTGCAGAGTGGAATGTAGGGTTCACACATGTTGCAGCAGCGCAGTGGAATGTGGAGCATTCACGTATGTTGCCGCAGCAGAGTGGAATGTAGAGCGTTCACGTATGTTGCCGCATCGCAGAGTGGAATGTAGAGTGTTCACGTATATTGCCGCAGCGCAGAGTGGAATGTAGAGCGTTCACGTATATTGCCGCAGCGCATAGTGGAATGTAGAGCGTTCATGTATATTGCCGCATCGCAGAGTGGAATGTAGAGTGTTCACGTATATTGCTGCAGCGCATAGTGGAATGTAGAGTGTTCACGTATATTGCCGCAGCGCAGAGTGGAATGTAGAGTGTTCACATATGTTGCAGCAGCGCAGAGTGGAATGTAGAGCATTCATGTATATTGCCGCACCGCATAGTGGAATGTAGAGCGTTCACGTATATTGCCGCAGCGCAGAGTGGAATGTAGAGTGTTCATGTATATTGCCGCAGCGCAGAGTGGAATGTAGAGTGTTCACATATGTTGCAGCAGCGCAGAGTGGAATGTAGAGCGTTCACGTATGTTGCCGCATCGCAGAGTGGAATGTAGAGTGTTCACGTATATTGCCGCAGCGCAGAGTGGAATGTAGAGCGTTCACGTATATTGCCGCAGCGCATAGTGGAATGTAGAGCGTTCATGTATATTGCCGCATCGCAGAGTGGAATGTAGAGTGTTCACGTATATTGCTGCAGCGCATAGTGGAATGTAGAGTGTTCACGTATATTGCCGCAGCGCAGAGTGGAATGTAGAGTGTTCACATATGTTGCAGCAGCGCAGAGTGGAATGTAGAGCATTCATGTATATTGCCGCACCGCATAGTGGAATGTAGAGCGTTCACGTATATTGCCGCAGCGCAGAGTGGAATGTAGAGTGTTCATGTATATTGCCGCAGCGCAGAGTGGAATGTAGAGTGTTCACATATGTTGCAGCAGCGCAGAGTGGAATGTAGAGCGTTCATGTATATTGCCGCACCGCATAGTGGAATGTAGAGCGTTCACGTATATTGCCGCAGCGCATAGTGGAATGTAGAGCGTTCACATATATTGCCGCAGCGCATAGTGGAATGTACAACGTTCACGTATATTGCCGCAGCGCAGAGTGGAATGTAGAGTGTTCACGTATGTTGCAGCAGTGCAGAGTGGATTGTAGAGTGTTCACGTATGTTGCAGCAGTGCAGAGTGGAATGTAGGGTTCACACATGTTGCAGCAGCGCAGTGGAATGTAGAGTGTTCACGTATGCTGCCGGAGCACTGAGTGGAATGTAGAGTGTTCACATATGCTGACGCAGCGCATAGTGGAATGTAGAGCGTTCACATATATTGCCGCAGCGCATAGTGGAATGTAGAGCGTTCACATATGTTGCAGCAGCGCATAGTGGAATGTACAACGTTCACATATATTGCCGCAGCGCAGAGTGGAATGTAGAGTGTTCACGTATGTTGCAGCAGTGCAGAGTGGAATGTAGGGTTCACACATGTGGCAGCAGCGCAGTGGAATGTAGAGTGTTCACGTATGCTGCCGGAGCACAGAGTGGAATGTAGAGTGTTCACGTATGCTGACGCAGCGCATAGTGGAATGTGGAGCGTTCACGTATATTGCCGCAGCGCATAGTGGAATGTGGAGCGTTCACGTATATTGCCGCAGCGCATAGTGGAATGTAGAGCGTTCACGTATATTGCCGCACCGCATAGTGGAATGTAGAGCGTTCACGTATATTGCCGCAGCGCATAGTGGACTGTAGAGTGTTCACGTATGTTGCCGCAGCGCATAGTGGAATGTAGAGCGTTCACATATATTGCCGCAGCGCATAGTGGAATGTACAACGTTCACGTATATTGCCGCAGCGCAGAGTGGAATGTAGAGTGTTTACGTATGTTGCAGCAGTGCAGAGTGGAATGTAGGGTTCACACATGTTGCAGCAGCGCAGTGGAATGTAGAGTGTTCACGTATATTGCCGCGTCGCAGATTGGAATGTAGAGTGTTCACGTATGCTGCCGGAGCACAGAGTGGAATGTAGAGTGTTCACGTATGCAGACGCAGCGCATAGTGGAATGTGGAGCGTTCACGTATATTGCCGCAGCGCATAGTGGAATGTAGAGCGTTCACGTATATTGCCGCACCGCATAGTGGAATGTAGAGCATTCACGTATATTGCCGCAGCGCATAGTGGAATGTAGAGCGTTCACGTATATTGCCGCAGCGCATAGTGGAATGTAGAGTGTTCACGTATATTGCCGCAGCGCATAGTGGAATGTAGAGTGTTCACGTATGTTGCCACAGCAGAGTGGAATGTGGAGTGTTCACGTATATTGCCGCAGCGCATAGTGGAATGTAGAGTGTTCACATATGTTGCCACAGCAGAGTGGAATGTGGAGCGTTCACGTATATTGCCGCAGCGCAGATTGGAATGTAGAGTGTTCACATATGTTGCCGCAGCGCATAGTGGAATGTAGAGTGTTCACGTATGTTGCCGCAGCGCAGAGTGGAATGTAGAGCGTTCATGTATGTTGCCGCAGCGCATAGTGGAATGTAGAGTGTTCACGTATATTGCCGCACCGCATAGTGGAATGTAGAGCATTCACGTATATTGCCGCAGCGCATAGTGGAATGTAGAGCGTTCACGTATATTGCCGCAGCGCATAGTGGAATGTAGAGTGTTCACGTATATTGCCGCAGCGCGTAGTGGAATGTAGAGTGTTCACGTATGTTGCCACAGCAGAGTGGAATGTGGAGTGTTCACCTATATTGCCGCAGCGCATAGTGGAATGTAGAGTGTTCACGTATGTTGCCACAGCAGAGTGGAATGTGGAGTGTTCACGTATATTGCCGCAGCGCATAGTGGAATGTAGAGTGTTCACATATGTTGCCACAGCAGAGTGGAATGTGGAGTGTTCACGTATATTGCCGCAGCGCATAGTGGAATGTAGAGTGTTCACGTATGTTGCCGCAGCGCATAGTGGAATGTAGAGCGTTCACGTATATTGCCGCAGCGGATAGTGGAATGAAGAGTGTTCACGTATGTTGCCACAGCGCAGAGTGGAATGTAGTGTTCACGTATGTTGTGGCAGCGCAGAGTGGAATGTAGAGCGTTCATGTATATTGCCGCAGTGCAGAGTGGAATGTAGAGCGTTCACGTATATTGCCGCAGCGCATAGTGGAATGTAGAGTGTTCACATATGTTGCCACAGCAGAGTGGAATGTGGAGCGTTCACGTATATTGCCGCAGCGCAGATTGGAATGTAGAGTGTTCACATATGTTGCCGCAGCGCATAGTGGAATGTAGAGTGTTCACGTATGTTGCCGCAGCGCAGAGTGGAATGTAGAGCGTTCATGTATGTTGCCGCAGCGCAGATTGGAATGTAGAGTGTTCACGTATATTGCCGCAGCGCATAGTGGAATGTAGAGTGTTCACGTATGCTGCCGCAGCGCATAGTGGAATGTAGAGTGTTCACGTATATTGCCACAGCGCATAGTGGAATGTGGAGCGTTCACGTATATTGCCGCAGCGCAGATTGGAATGTAGAGTGTTCACATATGTTGCCGCAGCGCATAGTGGAATGTAGAGTGTTCACGTATGTTGCCGCAGCGCATAGTGGAATGTAGAGTGTTCACGTATATTGCCGCAGCGCATAGTAGAATGTGGAGCGTTCACGAATATTGCCGCAGCGCAGATTGGAATGTAGAGTGTTCACATATGTTGCCGCAGCGCATAGTGGAATGTAGAGTGTTCACGTATGCTGACGCAGCGCATAGTGGAATGTGGAGTGTTCACGTATATTGCCGCAGCGCATAGTGGAATGTAGAGCGTTCACGTATATTGCCGCACCGCATAGTGGAATGTAGAGCGTTCACGTATATTGCCGCAGCGCATAGTGGAATGTAGAGCGTTCACGTATATTGCCGCAGCGCATAGTGGAATGTAGAGTGTTCACGTATATTGCCGCAGCGCGTAGTGGAATGTAGAGTGTTCACGTATGTTGCCACAGCAGAGTGGAATGTGGAGTGTTCACCTATATTGCCGCAGCGCATAGTGGAATGTAGAGTGTTCACGTATGTTGCCACAGCAGAGTGGAATGTGGAGTGTTCACGTATATTGCCGCAGCGCATAGTGGAATGTAGAGTGTTCACATATGTTGCCACAGCAGAGTGGAATGTGGAGTGTTCACGTATATTGCCGCAGCGCATAGTGGAATGTAGAGTGTTCACGTATGTTGCCGCAGCGCATAGTGGAATGTAGAGCGTTCACGTATATTGCCGCAGCGGATAGTGGAATGAAGAGTGTTCACGTATGTTGCCACAGCGCAGAGTGGAATGTAGTGTTCACGTATGTTGTGGCAGCGCAGAGTGGAATGTAGAGCGTTCACATATGTTGCCGCAGCGCATAGTGGAATGTAGAGTGTTCACGTATGTTGCCGCAGCGCATAGTGGAATGTAGAGTGTTCACATATGTTGCCACAGCAGAGTGGAATGTGGAGCGTTCACGTATATTGCCGCAGCGCAGATTGGAATGTAGAGTGTTCACATATGTTGCCGCAGCGCATAGTGGAATGTAGAGTGTTCACGTATGTTGCCGCAGCGCAGAGTGGAATGTAGAGCGTTCATGTATGTTGCCGCAGCGCATAGTGGAATGTAGAGTGTTCACGTATATTGCTGCAGCGCATAGTGGAATGTAGAGTGTTCACGTATGCTGCCGCAGCGCATAGTGGAATGTAGAGTGTTCACATATATTGCCGCAGCGCATAGTGGAATGTGGAGCGTTCACGTATATTGCCGCAGCGCGTAGTGGAATGTAGAGTGTTCACGTATGTTGCCACAGCAGAGTGGAATGTGGAGTGTTCCCCTATATTGCCGCAGCGCATAGTGGAATGTAGAGTGTTCACGTATGTTGCCACAGCAGAGTGGAATGTGGAGTGTTCACGTATATTGCCGCAGCGCATAGTGGAATGTAGAGTGTTCACATATGTTGCCACAGCAGAGTGGAATGTGGAGTGTTCACGTATATTGCCGCAGCGCATAGTGGAATGTAGAGTGTTCACATATGTTGCCGCAGCGCATAGTGGAATGTAGAGCGTTCACGTATATTGCCGCAGCGGATAGTGGAATGAAGAGTGTTCACGTATGTTGCCACAGCGCAGAGTGGAATGTAGTGTTCACGTATGTTGTGGCAGCGCAGAGTGGAATGTAGAGCGTTCATGTATATTGCCGCAGTGCAGAGTGGAATGTAGAGCGTTCACGTATATTGCCGCAGCACATAGTGGAATGTAGAGTGTTCACATATGTTGCCACAGCAGAGTGGAATGTGGAGCGTTCACGTATATTGCCGCAGCGCAGAGTGGAATGTGGAGCGTTCACATATGTTGCCGCAGCGCATAGTGGAATGTAGAGTGTTCACATATGTTGCCGCAGCGCATAGTGGAATGTAGAGTGTTCACGTATGTTGCCGCAGCGCAGAGTGGAATGTAGAGCGTTCATGTATGTTGCCGCAGCGCAGATTGGAATGTAGAGTGTTCACGTATATTGCTGCAGCGCATAGTGGAATGTAGAGTGTTCACGTATGCTGCCGCAGCGCATAGTGGAATGTAGAGTGTTCACGTATATTGCCGCAGCGCATAGTGGAATGTGGAGCGTTCATGTATATTGCCGCAGCGCAGATTGGAATGTAGAGTGTTCACGTATGCTGCCGCAGCGCATAGTGGAATGTAGAGTGTTCACGTATATTGCCGCAGTGCAGAGTGGAATGTAGAGCGTTCACGTATATTGCCGCAGCACATAGTGGAATGTAGAGTGTTCACATATGTTGCCACAGCAGAGTGGAATGTGGAGCGTTCACGTATATTGCCGCAGCGCAGAGTGGAATGTGGAGCGTTCACATATGTTGCCGCAGCGCATAGTGGAATGTAGAGTGTTCACATATGTTGCCGCAGCGCATAGTGGAATGTAGAGTGTTCACGTATGTTGCCGCAGCGCAGAGTGGAATGTAGAGCGTTCATGTATGTTGCCGCAGCGCAGATTGGAATGTAGAGTGTTCACGTATATTGCTGCAGCGCATAGTGGAATGTAGAGTGTTCACGTATGCTGCCGCAGCGCATAGTGGAATGTAGAGTGTTCACGTATATTGCCGCAGCGCATAGTGGAATGTGGAGCGTTCACGTATATTGCCGCAGCGCAGATTGGAATGTAGAGTGTTCACATATGTTGCCGCAGTGCATAGTGGAATGTAGAGTGTTCACGTATGCTGCCGCAGCACAGAGTGGGATGTAGAGTGTTCACGTATGCTGCCGCAGCGCATAGTGTAATGTACAGTGTTCACGTATGTTGCCACAGCGCAGAGTGGAATGTAGAGTGTTCACGTATGCTGCCGCAGCGCATAGTGGAATGTAGAGTGTTCACGTATGCTGCCGCAGCGCATAGTGGAATGTAGAGTGTTCACGTATGCTGCCGCAGCGCAGAGTGGAATGTAGTGTTCACGTATGCTGCCGCAGCGCAGAGTGGAATGTAGTGTTCACGTATGTTGTGGCAGCGCAGAGTGGAATGTAGAGTGTTCACGTATGCTGCCGCAGCGCAGAGTGGAATGTAGTGTTCACGTATGCTGCCGCAGCGCAGAGTGGAATGTAGAGTGTTCACGTATGTTGTGGCAGCGCAGAGTGGAATGTGGAGTGTTCACGTATGCTGCCGCAGCGCATAGTGGAATGTGGAGCGTTCACGTTCGGTGCCGCAGAGTGGAATGTAGAGTGTTCACGTATGTTGCCGCAATATGCTCGACATGGTGAAAACGTCAACAGGTTCAAATGATAATGGTTGCCATCCACACGGACTACAGTTGGGAGCGGTAATCTATGGCGAGTGCAGCAGTAGCAGGCCGAGGTACCTTGCCCGAAGCATCCCGAGTGAGGCGGTAGACTAATTGTGATGTCATGTGGTGTCACCGTCACTAGGTCAACCATATTTAGGTCGACATGCATTGGGTCGACCACTGAAGGTCGACAGGGCTTATGTCGACACCTGAAATAGGTTGACATGGCTAAGGTCGACACGATTGAAAGGTCAACACAAGCACTGGGCCGACAATCAAAATGTTGGCAGTCAAAAGGTCGACATGAGTTTTTCATTTAGCCGACATGTGCCAACAGATTTCATACCCTACCATGCACTATGGCGTGGTGAGGGGTTGCAGTACACTTAGATGTGTCCATGTCGACTATGTCAACTTTCGGGACAAAAACACAGTGACAAACTCATGTCAACCTATTTCAGGTGTCGACCTAAGCCCTGTCAACTTTTGATTCATACCCCAAGCGTGGCACGTCCACTGCGACTGGGCAGGCAGCTGACAGGTGCTCGATGCCTGGTGTAAATGCCCATGCTGAGGAGGTAACCATTTGTTAAAGAAGACAAGTTTGAAGAGCTGACAATCTAATAGACGTGTTCTTCTAGTGAGCTGTCCACCTGTTTTTCATTAGCAGCAAACTCCGCTAGAGGACAATATACTGGATCCTAGTCATTAAATAATAAAGGGTCCCCCACCCCCGGTGTCTGACCATTCACTGTTAATGGTTACAGAGTTTAGTTTAATGGTGTGCGCCAGTCAGGAACTGGGCAGGCGGAGTGCTGATGGAGGAGCCAGCTGAATGCACAATTACAGCAGACAATCCAGCCTTTGTCCGTCCGAGGAGGCTGCAAGCCAAGGTTAGCGGCGATGAATGCAGTTTACATGAGCCGTGGCTCGCACAGAATACCAAGGGCCTTCATTTTTTTTTTTGTGTGGCAGTATTGCAGAGAAGGTTGGCAAGGGGACAATGGGAGCCATTCGCATCTGCCAGTGCGCACGCAAGCCTCTTAGACGTGTGATTGAGACATGGCGAGCTTCTGGCGGACAAGCCCCTCTCTGAGTTCTTCAGACCTGCCCCTGCCGCTGGCTTTCTCTTCCAGATGGATGAGTTTTAATAGGAGAGCCCCTGATCCACTGGATGGCGGCAAACAATCGCCCGCCAGTGAGCCAATGATAGGCAGCTGCTGGGAAGTCTGCGAAAACTGGGCCCGTTGTTTGCATTGTGGGTTCTTCACAAGGAACGGAGGCGCGTTCTACAATAAGATGTCTGTGCTTTGCCGTGTCTATGGGGGGGATTAGCCTCAGACTGGCTGGATACTGGATGCAGCCTTAATATACGCTCTCTCGGACTCAGTTCTAGGCTTGTGTGCACAGTGCTGCTGAAAGGGCACCTCCTCCCCCCCATCGGCCCAGACTCAGTATAAGGCCCCTTGTGGAACGGGAGTTTTTCTGATGACACTTTAGTTCAGTATTGGTGCAATTCCTTTTTTTTGTCATTTTGGAGGGTTACTATTTGTAGCCTCGAGCTTAAACTGGACATAAGGTCTGGTAGGGGGATACGGTCAATAGGTCGACTCTATGAAGGTCGAAATACATTATGTCGACCACTGAAGGTCGACAGGTCTGAGGTCGAGACCTGAAATAGGTTGACATTGCTAAGGTCATCAGGGTTGGAAACTCAACACAAGCTTTAGGTTGACAGTGAAAAAGTCGGCAAAGGTCAACATGAAATCTGTCAGCAAGGTCAAAACGTCTACATGGGAAAAGTTAACAGGGTCAAAAGTCAACAGGGTCAAAAGTCAACAGGGTCAAAAGGTCGACATAAAAAAAGTAGGCACATGAAAAGGTCACCATGAGTTTTTCATACTTTTTTGTTGTCAGTGTCAACAACAAAATTAGTGCAATGCGTACCCTTGTATCAGTTGACAGACACCAAAAATGTGAAAACGCATGTTGACCTTTTTTATGTCGTCATTTTCCACGCCGACCTATTGCTTGTGTCGATCTTTTGACCTAATCTATGTCTACCCTCCTGCATAGCAAAGCAGCAGTGATCACTGGCTCCCCCAGGTGGTGATCCGCAGGTGGGACAGTGGGACAGTGTGCAATCAGTGGGACTGACCTGCTGTAATCGGTACTGTTGGGAGCTGTGTTTTAGTAAATGTGTATTTTTGGACCTGCAAGTCTAACATCAATTAAAAAAAAAAAAATTTTTTATTGATAAAGATTGATTACAATCAATCTTTTCGTAAATGTAGTGTCCAAATTAATATTGTGGTTCCCTGCTTTGAGTCGGTTCATTTATTTTCATCCTATACATTATGTTCAACGGAACATATAAATTTGGATTATCTGCATGGCTGGTAGACAGTGTCTAAGTCAGCAGGTTGATACCATATGGTCAACCGGTCGACACAAGCAAAATGTCGACGTGTCTATAGTCGACATACGAAACCGTCAACATTTTTTTTATATATATTTTATTATTTTAACATTTTCATAATTTAACATTCACTATCATTGAGAACGGTGTTTGTGTGTGCGCGTGTGTGTGTGCGTGTGTCAGGTGGCTTATCAGAACTGAAAGTATCTGAGTAAAGGTTGCAGTGGTGGGCTGAGCTATTGTCATACACACAGCGGACTTCCTGCCAGTAATCCTCCGAAGAACACCGCAAGCAGAAAGCACTGGTAACAGAGAGTAATAGCTTTATATTTTACCTACAGTTCAAATGGATCTAAAATGTCAAATCAATCAAGTTGTGTCAAGGTATGGAAACTTTTACAGACATCTCTACAGGATTATACAATCGCAACCTTATCTTAAATAAACTGTAATAAGCTCCAGTAGCGTGTGTGTGTGTGTGTAATTATTTAGTTACGAATACAGCGCACAGTCGCACACATTACGCAGCACTTCGCAGAGGATATTCAGCCCTACAGGAGGGTGCACACTACAATTTTCATTACCGATATGCGCAATAACAATAGCGTCCCCACTATATCGTTAACGATGCGCGCTGAAGTGACGCTGTAAAGCATCAGCTCACTTTACAGCACGGCGATGGTAGCAATGATGTTGATGGTGGCAGCGCATGCGCATCACGGCATCGGGGCAGTTTTTGTGAAAAGTACCCTGATGATGCTGCGGACACCCATTATTGGCACCTAGCTCCCGTGCAAGCTCAGTCCCTGTGTGCGATAATTGATACATCCGTGCAATGTATGCAATAATCGCTTTGCGAGTTGGGCCGATGTTATCAAATCACATCTGCATCCTCAGATTTGTAGGGGTAAATTTACTAAGATGGGACTTCCACTGACGATGGGATGTTGCCCTTAGCAACCAATCAGATTTTATCTGTTATCTTCTAGAGCAGGCATGTTCAAACTGTGGTCCTCCAGCTGTTGTGAAACTACACATCCCAGCATGCCTTGCCATAGTTTTAGTATTCCCTAATAGCAAGGCATGATGGTACCTGTAGTTTCACAACAGCTGTAGGGCCACAGTTTGGACATGCTTGTTCTAGAGGGTGTGGATCAGTTGGTCGACAGTCATTAGGTTGACACCATTAGGTCGACATGCATTTAGGTCGACATGAGTCTAGGTCGACGGGGTCATTAGGTCGAAAGAGTCATTAGGTCGACATTGAAAAGGTCGACATGGTGGTTTTCACAGGTTTTTTTACCTAATGTTGTCACAGTCGACATGGACACAGGTTAAAGTGCAACGTGTCCCCTCGCATGGCTCACTGCGCTCGGCACACTATTTTATTCTCCCGCCGCGCCCTAGTGGATAGTAGGGCATGAAATACCACCTGTCGGCACATGTCGGCTCAAAAAAACAGTGAAAACCCCCCATGTCGACCTTTTGACTGCCGACCAAACCCATGTCGAACTAATGACCGTGTTGACCTAATGACCCTGTCGACCTAGACTCCTGTTGACCTAAATGCATATCGACCTAATGACTGCCGACAATCATGCTGGTGACCGAATGACCGTATCCCCTTCTGGAAGGTGCTAAATAAATAAAGTACAATGTAATTGGTTGCTAACGGCAATATCCCATACAGAACTCTGCCTATAATACATAATTAAGCTTATTAAAATCAGACCTTGTAAAGGTATTCTGTATTTTTAGACGCGCTGCCCCGCTTTCTTTTGAATGCAGATGAAACAGCCACAATTATTAGATTAAAACAAACTGGTTCCCTGTTAAGTGCTCGCGCTCATCATTTTCCCACGGAGAAGCATGGCCAGAATCCAGTATTTTTACTTTTAATCCAGGGAAGGTGGAGAGCCCTCAAGAACTGGGGGACGGGGTGGAAGGGTGGGGTAGAGCATTCCAAATCTTCTCCTCTGTTTTCTCTCGTATTATAGGATTTTGAAGTATATTAGTGTACACCCAGCCCCGGATTACATTACGTGATCTGCGATGAAAGGGAAATGTGGTTAGCGACTATTCCTGGGCTTTCAGATGCACAGAACGTCCCTGTAGGTCAGCGGTTCCCAAACTCTCTTGAATCGCTGCACCCGAAAATATCATCATGTTTTAGGGCACCCCATGGTCAAAAGATTCTCATTTATAAATTCGGGAAAAATGAAGGGATGCGTTCAGCTGGCATTGATAATACTGACAGTGGCATCCTAAGTACCGCCACAGGGAGATCTGTCTGGAATCCCTTCATCAGGATGCTGGTGTCGCTATTCTGACCAATGGTCTTCCATATATACCCCAAAACAAATATAATTAAGTAAATTGCACCTAGCTGTCATAGGGGGTTATTCAGACCAGATCGCTTGGCTGCGAATTCACATGCCGGGCGATAATCGATGCATGCGTTCTGCTCATAGTACGCAGACCTTCCTGCGATATAATCCTGCTATTTTTTTTTTTACTGCTGGCCTTACGCAAGGTGATTGACAGGGAGCTGGCGTTTGGGGGTGGTAATTGGGCGTTATCTGGTTGTGCCAGGGTAAATGTAGGCATGACCAGGCGTTTGAGGAGTCATGTGACGTCAGCTCCGGACCCGATCAGCCTGTTTCTACAGCAGCCACCTAGTAAGTCCTGGGCTACGCACAGACTGTGCGCACTGGGAAATCATTCCATGGTGAGGGGCGTGGCCAGGTGTGTGAGGGAAGTCATGTGACATCAGCTCTGGCCCTGATCAGCCTGATCCTATCGCAGCCGCCTAGTAAGTCCTGGGCTACGCACAGACTGCACACACTGGGAAATCATTCCATGGTGAGGGGCGTGGCCAGGTGTGTGAGGGGAAGTCATGTGACATCAGCACCGGCCCTGATCAGCCTGATCCTATCGCAGCTGCCTAGTAAGTCCTGGGCTACGCACAGACTGCACACACTGGGAAATCATTCCATGGTGAGGGGCGTGGCCAGGTGTGTGAGGGGAAGTCATGTGACATCAGCTCCGGCCCTGATCAGCCTGATCCTATCGCAGCCGCCTAGTAAGTCCTGGGCTACGCACAGACTGCACACACTGGGAAATCATTCCATGGTGAGGGGCGTGGCCAGGTGTGTGAGGGGAAGTCATGTGACATCAGCTCCGGCCCTGATCTGCCTGATCCTATCGCAGCCGCCAAGTAAGTCCTGGGCTACGCACAGACTGCGCGCACTGGGAAATCATTCCATGGTGAGTTATTGTCATTGGATTTACAGCTAATCGCAGGCCTGCAAATTTGTTCGTAAACCGTACTGAATAATCTTTTTTACAGATGTGCACCAACTAGGAAATCTGGAAAACATGCACTGCGGAGTGGATTTGGCAAATACTGTTCTCCCAGATTAATGGCAAAAAAAATAAAGAAAATGTTGCATTTACTATTTAAAAGCCATTTTGATCAAAACAAAAATTGAAAATGAAAATACTGATCAAGTTAAATGCAATACACGCATCCATTGTCATCATTTCTGTGACACTAGGGAACATAGGGTCCTGGTCTGCCATAGGTCCCTAGTGCAGGATTCCAGCAGATCTCAGATGGTTTTTTTAAAGCGGAATGCTTCTACAAGGCACAGTTTTGCCTTTTACATGATTGCCGCTTTAACGACAGTCCTAAATTGGGCAGCATCCCGCTCCTACGTCACACTTGGACCCTATTACATACCAGTGGCGTACAGTGGTGACTGTGCACAGAGAGGCACTGCTACTCAGCCCCCCATCCCTGGGCCGCCACCAAACACCCCCCCCTACTCATCAGGCGCAGCACTACCAGGACACAGAGGTCACTTCCACAGCGCAGCAGGAACAGCTGAGCAGGGGCACCAGGGGAGAGGGGAGAGCCAGATAAAAGTAACACTTCTAGGAGCTTAGTTGACAGGGGCTGTTAGTTTTACTTATCAATGGTCATCCATTTTCTTTGTCTGACTGGCCCATTGGCAAATCAAAACGTGAGGATGGGTCTACAGGGTTGTTGGGGGGCGGAGCTATACTCTGTTTCCCGACACCTTGAAAAATGGAGGAAACCATCTGGTTTTTCCCCATTGATGGCAAGAGTATTTGATATCAGCCATAAACCATCGATTACAAATCATCGATGGTCGAAGACCATCCCTACCTTACGTATTTCCAAATTGCCCTTACTCCAAAAAGCAGACACCCCCGAGATGCTTACAACAGCTGTTTCCCCTGCAAGTGGATATTATTCTCCTAGGTCCGTTCTGGGGCATGAGTACAAAGGGAAATGCAGGGGTGAGGCTGGAGGGATCTGATCAGAACCCTCTCCGCACTGCAGATGCCATCAGTTCCCACAACTCAAACTGAAATCCACTAATAGTAAACAGGCCCGCTATTTAATAAACGTGGAAGCTGGGCCCCTAGGACACTCCTACACCCCTATAACTTTCCACGGTTTGTGCTGTATATGTAACATGAGAATCTGACATTATTGCATACAACACAGTGTGCAGCAGTTTCCTTCCCATAGAGAATAGTTACATCGTTACTGCACAGATTTGTCTTATTAGACATGTGGGATTCCCCCCCCCCCCCCCCTTACCGTATGGACCAGTTCCATGACCTCACATCAGAGTGTTCTAGGTGTTGGGGAGGGGGCCGAGGGGTTCTGCATGGTGGGAATGCAGCTGTACATGAGTTTTAGTAAACATTACGATGAGCTTGGGGGATGCAAGAAAAATAAAACTGTTCCTAATGGAATTCCGGGGGGCTGTCGACGTTTTCTGCCATCGGCTGAACCAGCAAAGCCTGTGACCTCATCAGCTCCAGCACGGCCGGCACTGAAGGGGTGACTGGGGCGTCCAATTTTTCTCTTAGCAATTTAATTTTAGGTAATTGCTGTAATTGTGCTCGGTGTTAAGTCCAGAGGAGGAGGAAAAGGCCATAGCGTAGGATGACAGGACAGTGTGAGCCTCATTTATCCTGTTTCCATTCAGTCAGGGAGGATTCTCAGTGGAGCGCTGGTTCTAACTATGAAATCGATAAGTTTTTGGAATCCTTTGTTTATATAACAGGGGGATGAAATTCCTGTATTTACACGGATGACTGAAACACATTATAATGAGATGGGAGTCTATGTTTAGAATGTAAGCTCTAACAAGCAGGGCCCTCCTCCCTATGTACACTGTAGCTGTAAAGCGGCGTAACCACGCCAATGCCGCCCAAACGCTGGTGGGAAAGAAGCGGCATCACGTCTGAGGGGTTTCTGTCTATAGATTCCTTACGATCTGGCTGTACGCTGTAATGCTGAAAATGTTCCTCAACAAAATGGCCACCGCCATGCTTGCAGTGCTACCCGGAAGTGCCATAATTTTTGGGAACGCTGGCACACTGTGAGCACCTACCCCCTGGTAATGAGCATTATCCCTCTGGCAACAAGCATGTCACCCTTGGCAATGAGCATGTAACCCCTGACAATGAGCCAGAAACCCCTGGCAACAAGCATATAACCCCTTACAATGAGCATGTAATCCATGGCAACGAGCAAGAAATTCCTGGCAACAAGCAAGTATGTAAAAAAAAAAAAAAATTTTAATGTATGGGGTGGGGGTAGCGCCACTAGTAATTTCTGTGATTGAGGGTCCCTTGTGGCACCATATAAAGGATAATAATATTATGTTGGTTTATGATGTGGCTACTGTAATGATAGATAGGGGATCGCTTATCAGGAACCACGTTAGATGGAGCCCAAGGACCACAACTAATGTCACTCGACAGCCACAATTTTTGACTCGACAATCCACAATGTCACAGAGGGGTAGCCATTTTAATAATATCTTGCCCATTGCCCATATTAAGGGCAAGATGTACCAAGCAGCAATGAGCAACACAAAGGGCAGTTCTCCCCATAAGAGATGCCCTTTGCAATCTCCCCGGCTGCATGGACTTAATTTATTATTTATTTTATTTATTAACAGTTTCTTATATAGCGCAGAATATTCCGCTCGTGGGGGGGTTGTGGGCAGACCCGCTCGCATGGGGGGAGGGGTGCAGGCTCGGCAGGCAGACCCGTTCGCGGGGGGGGGGGGGGTCTTGCTCACCTACACCAGTTAGTAATGGTCGATGGTGGGCGTGTGCTGTAGCCCTGGCTGTGGGCGGTGTTTTCAAAGGGGGTGGGGATGTGTATAACGCTGGTCTATCCCTGGGGGGGGCGGGTTTGTGTATAAAGCTTGGCGGGGGGGGGGTGTCCTAAGGCAGAAACTATGTGTGTGTATAACGCTGTCAATCACTCTTGTAACCCCGCCCAGCGTTATACACACAGGGGATGAGTGACAGATCTGGCTAAATATATAAGATATATATATACTAGGTGATTCACCGTGCCCTACGGGCGCTCTTCACACCGGCATAAGGGGCTGTGCCCCCTTAACTTGTGAACGCAGCATGAGGGTAGGGTGCTATGGGGGGGGGGGGCTACGTGCTTGGGGGTGGGGGATTGGTGGGGCGGTGCAGATGCTGGCGGGAGGGTGGGTGGGGGTGTGGGCGGAGATGCTGCCGGGAGGGGGTGGGGGCAGAGATGCTGCTGGGAGAGGAAGCCCATATTTAAAAAATCCTTTCATTGAAATAAAACAATTAATTAACCCAAATTATTTATTTTATGACCCACAATAATGCCCGATGTGCACACTGTGCCCACAGCCTCATAGTAGTGCCCCAGGTTATAGGACATACCTTTCTCCTTTTTACAGTGTTATCTCCAAACCTCTTGTGGGCCCCTGAACATTTCACTGTGTTAACTTATCTAATGGGCTCCCTTTTACTGATGGCCCTCTAGACATTCACGGTCACCTCCAGGGAGCGAGTGTACACGGCTCGCCGTGCCCGGCTCACAGGCGCCTGATCTTGGTTACTTTTGCCGCCTTGCCTCGCTGCCCCCATAGCTCAAAGAGCAGGATTGCTGCTAGCACAGGGATGAGGTGCCTGTGAGCCGGGCAGTGGGCACGGCGAGCTGCGCACAATCACTCCCTGGAGGTGACCACGATGAGATATTTCCCAGCTTCCCAGCTGTTGCAATGCCACCCCACCCTCTGGTGTGTGGAAGCTCCGGGCAGGGTGCGGGGCTGTTAAGAAGGGGGCAATTGTGCCCTGGGTTCCCTCGCCCGAGGGCAGGCTGCACACTTACCCCGATCCGTCCTCCTGGAGACTGCACAGCAGGGTGTGAAGTTGGGGAGACAGCTCCCTGTGTGAAGTGGCGCATGCAGGGCCGGCGCTACCCACTCAGCAGCTCCTGCAAAGCAGGGAGGCGCCATGCTGAAAAGGCGCTGTCTCCCTCCCTGCTCTGCTAAAGCTGCCTCAGCCCTCACTGTCACTGCCTCCTGCAGCGCCTGTCTGACGGCGGACAGGTGGCAGTAAAAAAGAGCTGCACCGCGCACACACTGTCCTCCTGCGACCTGCCCCCTCTTCCGCACGGACACTTGCACTAAGGCATGAAGCGCTGTCTGTGACATGTCATGTCCGGATCCACCCCCTACCCATTGCTCCCTGCGCCTGTCAGCTGTCAAACAAATGATAAACAATCAGCAGCGCCACCTCCCCTTCCTTCCCTCTTCTCAGTGTGCTGTGCCAGTGCCACTGCCAGTCCTCAACACTCCGCCCCCTCTATCTCCTCCCCTCTTCTTCCATCTCCTCCTTCTCTCCCCTCCTTTCCCCCTCAGTCACGAGAGGGGTGTAATGGCGTCCTCAGCCATTATATTAATTTAGACACTTTTTAAATAATGGGGTGGGTTATGTGCCTAAAGGTGGCCATACACGTTGCAATAGCAGCGTGTGATACGATGTGCACTCCTGCGGGCATCGCACAGTACAAAAAGTATGTGCTGCACATACTTTTTGTACTGCTTTCGGATTGCATCGCACACACATTGCATGCATGCCGTGCGATGCGATCTAGCCCATAACTTATGCGATTCTCGCAGCGTGTATGGGCACCTTTAGAACCTGCAACATTTTGCGGACACAGCACTGAGATGGTGTATGCATACATGTACATGCCTACATCCTCCATAGGATCGCATGTTGCATACGCTCCCACAATCGGGCTGCAGCTTGTTGCAATGGCAATGTGAAAGGGCGGAAAATGTATGGTTTGCAGGAGGGCACCGGACACCCTAGCACCGGCCCTAGGCGCATGCATAGTAGGGACTGGGGAGCCGCTGAGTGGGTGAGGGGGGAGCCGCTGAGTGGGTGAGGGGGGACTGTTCACCCTGGTTCTACGCTGCTGCCAAATATGCAACATTTATTTATCAGTTTCTTATATAGCGCACACATATTCCGCAGCGCTATACAGAGTATAGTTGAACATTCACATCAGTCCCTGCCCCAGTGGAGCTTACAATGTATATCCCCTACCACATGTACACGCACACACAAACATTCTAGGGTTAATTTTGTTGGAAGCCAATTAGCCTGCCAGTATATTTTTGGATTTAAAATTTCACCCATAGTTTCACTTGCTGCCAACAGATGGCAGTGTTTCAGAGACACACAAACGGACACTAGACAGATAGATAGATACCTACAGTATCTGGGATTAAGCATTATATGAGTCCATAAATCACTAGTTATGGCTGCATAATACTTTCATGTTCAACAGTTCCCACAATGTGGTGATACTGTTACTAATCTAACAAGATACATATTGCAAACCGGTCTGAGGTGAAAACTTTATCATTTAAGGCTGAAATAATGTTGCCTGTCAGCCTGTGGAGTGGTCTATATGCACACGGCTTTTTTTCTGTTAGACTCTTGATACACACAATAATTTATTAAAAGTGCAGAATATAATGTTATATCACACTACATACACACAAATAAAGACACAAATACATGGATTGAATTTGAATAAGACAATAGAAAGTGCCAACCTTTATTTAAAAATACAGATACGTATTATAGTGCACTGTCTGCTCGCCACCTATTTTTAACACACCTTTTGGGGCCTACACAGATAGCGAGTGTGCTGAGCGATCTGATCTATGCTGATTCCCTCAGATCGCTCAGCACAACACATCGCTGCTCAGCACACACACACACACAGCGATGTGTAGCGTTGTGCGATGAGCGAGCTGTCAGCACCAGCATTCTCTGGTGAGAGAACACTGGCGATGATGGTATTCATGGTGTCTGCTCATTCTTTATTCTACGCACCGCTATCGCTGGCCCCTACGCACACAGCAATGTAGGGTTATTTTCTAAGTGATCTAGTCAGATTGCTTAGAAAATGGCTAAGTGTGTAGGCCAAATTACAGTGGACACGCATATGACAGCTCTCCTCCCATGTGTTTTGGGTGGGAATCGTGCCCCGTGATGCCTCTGTGCCAAATCTCTGTCCGAGCTGAACGCTGAGCAGGAGCTAAGGCACTGCAGAAGGGGCAAGGCCCACACTAATATAATATGTGTATATGAAACCAGTAACCGCTACTTCCTTCACCACTTAACCTACTTACATGACTAAACCACAACGCCGAATGATCTTACAAACAACAAGTGTCCCCCAGATCATCTGACCAGCGCAGACTGTCTACATGAGTCAGTATCTGAGGCCGGCACCTGCCTTAGATTATGGAATAACCATTTCTGTGTGGGTGCGGATTACCTCACAGACAATGTCTCGGTCTGGGTAGACGCCAAAAGTCGGCATGCACTGGGTCTACTCTGACAATAGGCATGCACTAAAAGTTGACGGTGACAGACGCAAAAGTTCGACATGGAATAGGCCAACAGATGAAACGGTTGACGTGTTAATGTTGACACCAGAGCAGGTGAACATCCAATTAGTGTGGCATTTACCCTCGATTCGCTCACCATGCTTTGGACAACTTTACCGTTCCCAGTCCACGTGGATGGGGGCGGGGCTACGCTCCATGTCCCAACACCCGGAAGTAAAAAAAACACAAATCTTTGATAGCTGTGTATCATTAATGGTGGGAAACCATCCTGTTCTCCCCTATCGATGGTAACAGTAATAATCATCGGCCATAGACCATCGATGAGTTTAAATAATCGATGGCCATCCCAACCTTCTATGCACGAATAGCGCAGGGCTTTTAATACGCGACACTCCCCACAAGTTATTGCGGTTCCCTGAGGTCACTTTGCCGCCGCTATTTTTTCTCCTCATAACGCCCTATAACAGGGATGGCTAACATCACAGCATGCCCTGCATCAGTTTTAGCATGGCCAAATACTAAAACTGTAGCAGGGCATGCTGGGATGTGTAGTTCAACAACAGCTGGAGCGTCAAGGTTAGCTATCACTGCCCTATAACATGGAAAGATAGTTCCGGCGAAGATGCGCCAGTCTCAGAATAGGACGGGAACACGTTAAGTTGCATCTAAGTGTGCGCTGTTTGCCAAAAGCTGTTGCATCCAAAAAAAATAACGTGATAAGAGATAACGTGCCAACCTAACTGTCTGGGCCAGAGCCCCTAACTGTCAGTTTGAAGAATGTGTTTGAAAACTGCCAGTTCGGGGGAAATTGTCTGGTACTTTATCTCTCTCCGAGGTTTATCTCCTCCTGTATTCTTTACTAACTGCAGCACTTACAAGGGATACTGTGCAGTGACCGCGGCGCGTGGAGAGCATAGCGTGATACAGCCGCGCAGCAGCGGAGATTTCCTGGTAGTAAGTAACTGTAATATGTTGTATGTAGCTTACATTGTCTGATTTATGGAAAGTGAAACTAGATAACGATGTAAGTGTGTGAGGGTTCTGGGAAGTGGGTTATGCGGGGTACACACCAGGACGACCCGCTCACGATGCACATCGTGAGCGGGTCGTCAGTGTCTCGTCCGACCCGCTCACGATGACGCGGGAGGGCACGACCCGCTCACGATGTGCACCGTGAGCGGGTCCGATCCGATGGCGACCCGCACCCGGTTCTATGGTCGTCATTGAGATCCTACCTGCAGCAGGTAGGATCTCAATAACGACCGACCGACCCGCGGGACCGCGCATCGGATCGGAATCGCTCCACACCAGGTCAGAAAAGGGCCCAATCAGCACACAATCTACATCCGATTGATCGGAATTGGATCTAGATTGTGCTGATCGGGCCCTAGTCGTCCTGGTGTGTACCTAGCATTAGTCATGTGTGCTTGGTGGCATATCTGTAACCTGAGGTAAATGTGTCATATAGAGTGAAGAGACAAAGTTTCTGTCTGTCATTATAAGGTTATATGACTGTCTCTCCACTCGGATAGATGGAACAGAGGCCGAAAGCAGACATCTATGATTGTGACAGATATAGATTGTTTGTAACTGAGAATTGGGAAACATCAGCACATAGAGAATTTGGGAATCTCCCAGGCCTGTGCTTGCTAATTGTAGACACGTAATAAAAGGCTAATGCTGCTCCTCCCCTCTATGGGGGAAATTGAAGTGCTCTCAGTGTCGGTGACCACAAGACGAACCAATTCAATTGTTGCCCCATTCGGTGAATTTCGCAGATTTCCGCAGCTGCCACGCAACTACAGAGGGCAATTATGAAAAAAAAAAAAGAGTACAGCATGTGTGGCACCCATTATATGCAACTGTCAGTGACGTAACTACAATTTGTGCGCACCCCCACCTAAAATTTGTGTGTCCACCCCCTCTCACCTCACTGCTGTATCTGCCGCCAGAGTTGCCCGATCCATTTCTCTGCTCCCACTGTTCCTGGCCCGCCAGGAGTCCCGGCGCTCTTCCTGTTAGAATGTCATTTGCAAAATGGCCACCGCCTTACAGCACACCGCTATTTAGGATGCAAAAAGAGGTTGCTGCCTCCTCTAGCATTCTTAATAACTATCTGGTGTGAGGGGAGTGGCCATTTTGCAAGAGACATTCTAACAGGGCGAGGGCGGTGCATGGAGGAGCTGATAGTGAACCCCCGGCTCTGCCCGGCAGACGAGGAGCGGGAGCTGCTGGTTAGCTGGCGGTATGAGCGGCCCCATCTTCCACTCCTGCTACCGGCCAGTCCCTGCCATCTCTGCAGCCTAACAGTTTGCGGCCAGTATAGACAAGTTGGAGGGGGCCCCACTGTCTAAAGAGGGGCCCCCTCCCCCGAAGGCCTCACACGGGTCTGCAAGCGTCTATCCCATGAGCGCGGCATCCAACGACCATCGGTGGTAGAGGTGAGGGGAAGCTACGGGAGCGCACCAGTGGTGCCCCCAAGAGACATCGTGGCATGGATCTCAGCCCAGGGAGGGCCCAACTCCAGCCCCAGGCCTCACTGACTCTGCCCAGGCCTCACTGACTCTCTCTCCCCCACCAACTCCAGCCCCAGGCCTCAGTGACTCTCTCTTCCCCCTCCCCCCACCGCTGCCACCACCACCACCACTCACGCTACCCACGGCTCTAACT
The DNA here is from genome assembly GCF_055691185.1 of Crinia signifera. Taxonomy (NCBI): domain Eukaryota; kingdom Metazoa; phylum Chordata; class Amphibia; order Anura; family Myobatrachidae; genus Crinia; species Crinia signifera. Next base: position 25,854,855 of record NC_139225.1, read on the forward strand.
ACAGGAAGATGCAAGATGGCGCCGCAATGGCTGCCTAGGAACTGTGCACTTAGCCATATGTATCCCGTGTCCTCTATGTGATAACTGTACTGTGTCTGTTAAAACTGTGCTGTCTTTGCTCACACTGTTACCTCATACTGTTACCCACCTTTCTGCTGCAATGACCAGTGGTGCCACTGATGGCTGCCTAGGCGCTGTGCAGCTTGGCGGGAATGTGTTCCCTGTACTGTCCCTGCTTATATTGTTCCCACCTGGCTGCTGCAACGACCAGTGGCGCCGCTGAATGGCTGCCTAGGCGCTGTGCAGCTCGGCGGGTATGTGTGCCCATGTGAAAACTGTACTGTCCCTGCTTATATTGTTACCCACCTGGCTGCTGCAATGACCAGTGGCGCAGCTGATGGCTGCCTAGGCGCCGCGCAGCTCGGCGGGCATGTTCCCCCAGCATGTAATGTCCCAATGTAACGTATGTAATGTAATCCCCCCCCCTTCATCCCTGCTTGATGCTGCACTGAAATCCACAAAAAATTCCTAGTGTGTGCAAGCACACATGGCCAATAAAGTTGATTCTATTCTATTCTAACAGGAGGAGTGCCGCCATCAACAGATTCAGCGGCAGCGGCTGTAACAATAGCTTCCGCAGACCCTGCCCAAATCTGCCTAGTGTCTCCAACCCACCACAGGGTCTGCGGAGCTATAGTTACACCAGTGGCAACTGTAATTGGGTTATATTCAGGGTTGCCCACTTTCTGGCTGCCCTCCCTGGCACATAAGGGGGTGGGCATGATGTGGATAAGGGGAAGGGGGGGGCGGAGTTCTGGGCACACTATGTCTGCTTGGATAATACCGCTTTCAGACCGCACTCTAGACCCGTATTATTGCTGTGTTCTTGCATCCCCGACACGGGTTGAGGTGCAGTCTGAAAGGGCCATTATGGGTCGAGCAACCAGGGTTGAACACGGCTCTGACCCGTGTCAAGTGCAGTGTGAACGGGTGCATGGGTCGAGCAACCCGTGTCCCGTTCACAGTATGGAGGAGACAGCACTGTCAGTACGGTGACCAGCTATGTGCTGCTGAGCACCGACGCTGGTGCCAGTATGGGGACCGGCTCTGTGCTGCTGAGCACCGACGCCGGCATCAGTACAGTGACCGGCTCTGTGCTGCTGAGCACCGACGCTGGCGTCAGTATGGGGACCGGCTCTGTGCTGCTGAGCACCAACGCCGGCATCAGTACGGTGACCGGCTCTGTGCTGCTGAGCACCGACGCTGGCGTCAGTATGGGGACCTACTCTGTGCTGCTGAGCACCGACACCGGCATCAGTACGGTGACCAGCTCTGTGCTGCTGAGCACCGACTCTGGCGCCAGTATGGGGACCGCCTCTGTGCTGCTGAGCACCGACGCTGGTGCCAGTATGGGGACCGGCTCTGTGCTGCTGAGCACCGACACAGCGTCAGTATGGTTACTGGCGCTGTGCACTGACGCCCCCAGTGATGCGCCGCCGTCCAGCTCCGCCCCGTGTGACGTCACTGACACGGCAATAAGCCACATTACGGCATTTGCGGTCTGAAAATGGTATAATAGAGTATGAAAATCCATCTTTTATTTTTACTAAATAATGTGAAACCTTATGTTGACCTTTTTCATGTTGACCATGCCTATGCCAACCATACGCTTGTGTCAACCTTTTGTCAATGTCGACCTTGGGTATGTCACCAATTCAAGGTGTCGACCGAATCACTATCAACCACTAGTGGTCGACCTAGAGATTGTCTACCCAGTGACCGCATACCTATTTACTAAGATGGGAATTCTACTGAAGATGGGATGTTGCCCCTAGCAACCAATCAAAATCAACTTCAAATTTATGTAGCACCTTCTAGAAGATAATAGATAGAATCTGATTGGTTGCCCATAGCAACATCCCATCTTCATTTGAACTCCCATCTTAGTTAATAAACCCCACAGGGTCAACGAACTGTCACGCTCCACCCTTCGTGTTGTACATGGGGTCACAGACTGCACCCCCAATTCCTGCATTTATTTTCTCTTTATGATGGTAGATTCCTCAGCGGGCGCCGAGGGAGACGTCCGCCCCCCATTTACCACCTAGATGCTAATAAATGTCTGTTTCCTGCACTGTTGGAGGGTAGTGGGACTTTTCTCACCTGGGACTGTATGTGGGGGTGTTATCTCCCGGGGTGGTAAAGACATGAGTCTGAGATTAAAGGAGAGGGTTGGTGGTTTTCCTACATGTGTCTCTCAGCCGGCGGGTGCGGGCCTGGAAGGTTTCTGTTACAAGGGGATTTTTTCAATTATTCTTTTTTTTTACTTTTACTTAAGTGAGACTTTTATGGAGACTGGTGCACCGCAGAAAGGTGCTGTAAATACATGTTATATTTGTTTGCACCTGGGCCTGGCATAGAGTTACAGAGCACACAGGGAGATGTATCAAGCAGTGGAAATAGTGGAGAGGTTGCCCATGGAAACCAATCTGTGGCTGCCTATATTATAGAATGCTCTTGATGGATGTTTCTTTGAGTTTTAAAGCTGTGCATTGGATGAAGGGCGTCTGGTCTCCAAACAATTCTTCTCCATAGACAGCAATACTAAGGTGTAAAAGATGGGAGTTCAACTGAAGACAGAATGTTGTCAATAGCAGATGCTAAATATTTTAGAAGGTGATAAGAAGTAGAAATTGATTGGTTGCTATGGGCAACATCCCATCTTCAATAGATCTCCCATCTTAGCAAATTTACCCCATCATGTCACTGCCCCTGTCACATGCAGCCCTATCCTCACAAACACATCACTCATCTCCTGAAATACTCTGTGCTGCTAAGGACTTTGCTTCTCCCATTATATAACTCTCAGTCTGTGGCTTCCTGCTGCCCCCATTCCCCTCCTCACATCATGTTACAGCCCCTGTCACATGCAGCCCTGTCCTCACTGACACAGCAATCATCTCCTGATATACTCTGTGCTGCTGGGGATCCTGCTCCTCCCACTATATAACTCTCAGTCTGTGGCTTCCTGCTGCCCCATTCCCCTCCTCACATCATGTTACAGCCCCTGTCACATGCAGCCCTGTCCTCACTGACACAACAATCATCTCCTGATATACTCTGTGCTGCTGGGGACCCAGCTCCTCCTACTATATAACTCTCAGTCTGTGGCTTCCTGCTGCCCCCATTCCCCTCCTCATATGTCACTGCCCCTGTCACATGCAGCCCTATCCTCACAAACACATCACTCATCTCCTGAAATACTCTGTGCTGCTGGGGAACCTGCTCCTCCCACTATATAACTTTCAGGCGATGTCACAAGTCACTTCCTTGCACAAGATCAGCACACTCCTGTGAGCATTCTGTGGATGTGATTGGACCCGAGAAAGAGTCAGGGATGGAGACTGGATACAATAATATCACATTCCTGACACAAATGCACCTATAACAAATGTTCTTTTAAATTATGTAAATCGCAAAAGACAATGATGTTTCATTTTATACACACACAGGCACAATATGAGAGAGTGGTGTTCCTGTGTGTAGGCAGGAGGACAGGGGAATGAGAACGCACAGCAGGGGAGGCTGGGAAAGTAACCACACTGTGTACATACAACGCTGACACATACACACAAAGGACTATTTTACTTTCCCATCCCATTTAGGTGTCACCTGTTACCCCTTGTGTGGAGACTGTGCTAATCTAAATAGAGACCTATCTGTACTAGTTTAAATAAAGATGTGTTCACAATGCCAGTGAGCAAAATATCAGCGTTGGGATCCCAACTGGCAGCAGCAGCCTCAGTGCCTAACCTGTCTGCTGTGCCCGTACCCATTCTTGCCACACCTCCATTGTCTGTGGTCTAACATTAAGCTGTCTTTATTGCTTGGCATAACTCATTGCCTGGCATTACTGGCGAACATCTCGAAACCGCCGCATTAATTAACTGCAGTGTTCCCTTATGTCTCCAATTAGTTGTGAGCAGGAACAGGGGGCCTGGAGTGCCGTAATGTAACGCAGTGGTACATTGTATGGGTTTCATTACCGCAGTGTTTGCAGTGTCAGCACTTCTGCTAGGGGTGTCAGATGCAAAAGGGGTCAGGGGGACCCTACGAATGCCCCTTGACCCCTTTCCTAGCAAATATTGCTGTAATTAGCATGCATATAATTTTTTGTTTCAAATAAAAATAGTAATATATTGTATGTTATAATTAATATTCCTTGTTCTCGTAATGTTCCGTCTCACGCTGATTGTAAGCTCTTCAGTTCATTTATGTGACCACTTACACTTTGTTGATGTTATACCAATGCCCTGCTACTGTATTTGTTATTTTGGAAGATATTATATAGGGCGCGCCTCAGGTCTTGCGTATACTGCCGGCTTCTCCCTGGGTATAAGTTTCTGTTTCCAGGATACCGGGATTGTCCCCTTCAAACACAATCAAGTTTGTCCCTTGTAAAAAAAAAGTCCAGGCGGCCAGTCACATGACCTCCCCGTGACCATCTGCTGTCCTGGGAGATATTTGTCCCTTTCATGGGGTAACACAATGACAACCAGGACCAGCTGTTAGACATTCTGCAGAGGCTTTGGGGGGGAATCCGCTAATTTATGGGTTCAATTGACTGACAAAGGAGAAAACGTGTATTGATTCTGGATTAGCGTGGAGCTAATACTAACATATATGACATCCTGGGAATACCAGCGAGTTATTACACATGCTGGGGCCTACAGTGTTGCAGAGATTCTGTATGTACCTTCCAGTGCAACAGGTCTTAGCTTGGTTAGTGTATATCTCTGACAGACTTAAGGTGTTGTGAGGCCACACTGTACGATGTACATTACGGCTGCGTATTCCATGGAGGCGATGTAATGGGAATTATAGTATCTCACAAAACAGCTCTAATAAAGTAGGACATAATTAGAGATGTTTATTTGGGCTAAGCTATATTTGGCAAAACGTATTTTTCAGAAATGTATGCAATTGGACACAGAAGCAGCTTTTGCTGATTAAAATACTATACAGCGTGCTTATATTCTGTGAGTATCCGCATAGGAAATGTTATGCTATAGTGTTTTCCTACCAAACGCTAACTTAATTTGATATGAACATACAGTAGCAATTACACACAGAATATAGGCATGCTGCATAGCATTTTAATCAGCAGACGATGCTTCTGCTGGATTGCATCCTCTGTGAATAAGACTCATTTTGAGGGGGAAAAGTATTTTTTGACAGATTTTAAGGTTAGAAATAATTTTAACATGAATTATTTGTTGTAATTGAGCTGTAATTATGTACTTGTAATATATTCTCAGCATTGCCGAATACAGCTTGGCCAAAAAACAAGCTCTAATTATGTTCAACTTTGTAGAGCTGGTTTGTGTGAGACTTTATAACTTGGAAATTACAGCAGCCGATTGTATGTTTAAGATAGACAGCACATCTGGATCCAACTTTTTACCGGTCGCTCTTATCCAGAGGCAAAAACATCCGACAGCTCATGAACATTGGCTTGACTTTTCAAAATGTCCGACTTTTACCAAAATATCGATCATTTCACAAAAGTTAGTCCAAATCAGCTCTCATGACATCTCGCCGCATATGTTAGCTGATGTTTGTACTGAGACGGCAATAACAGAACAAAGTTTGCGGGGATACTTTTATCTGTTGTGATCCTCGCTCTATAGACTTCCTCAGAGACTCAGCGTAGGGATCTATCGGCCGCAACATCTGTGATGGATGGCTAAGTCTTTTTTTTATGCCTTATGGTAGATAGGCCACATAGTATTTTATTATACTAACACAATGTTGCAATTAAACCACAGACATGGGTGAAACCAGGATGGGCCAGGGTGGCATTGCTCAAGGTGATGATGCTATATTCATCATATGGGCAAACAGACCATACCAGAAGATAAGGGCACTGGGGGCATAAATAGTGCTAGTAGAAGAACAGGAGGGAAGAGGTCTATACCAGTAAGCTTACAATCTAGAGAAAGGGTGAACTGGAAAGAAGATAAGTCAGAGACTGGCAAGGAGTGTGGGGAGTTTGTATATTCTCCCCGTGCTTGCGTGGGTTTCCTGCGGGTACTCCAGTTTCTTCCCACAATTCAAATATACACAGGTAGGTTAATTGGCTCTCAACAAAATTAACCCCAAGCTCCACTGGGACAGGGATTGATGTGAATGGTCAAATATGGGGTGGGATTCTCTAAACGAAAAATGCTGTAAAAACCCGTTATCAGGGTTTTTACCACATTTTGGGATGCAATAAAGACTCACTGCCGGGTTACCGCGACGGGAGGCACCACCAGCAAAAGCTGGCAATACCCCATAGAAGCCTATGGGCTTCTACCGTGACCCACCGCCGCCCCGAACAGACCCCCACCGATCCGCACGGACCCCCACCGATTCCCCCCCCCCCTCCTCACCTGTATCCGGGCAGCACAGCACTGTGCTGCCCGGACCAGTGACCTCTTCCAGCCTGCACTGTAAATCCTCTTCCGGGTGCAGGGAGGAGGAGGAGAGCCCGCCCCGCAGCATCATATGGGCCGGGTAAGGGAGGGAGGAGCCACCGGGACCCGCTGCACATCGCCGGCCACAATGCAAATTACAGCTCTTAACGCAAAAGCTGTTCTTTGCCATAATTATCGCATATGTTAGTGCATATCCGATAATTATGTCTGTGGTAGCCAGCGATGTGCGGTCGCGGATGTTAGAGCATCCCGTACATACTCTGGAAGTGGAAGATGTGAGCGCTACATAAGTGATTGGTAATAGATAATAATTAAATAAGAGGGGGGAATATGAGTTCCGTCTTGGTGGTGTTGAGTTGGAGGAAGAGATGGGATATCCAGGAGGAGATACGGTTAGGCCGAGACACAACGGAGATTGGGAAAGGGGTGGTAGATATAACTGCCATCAGCAGATCGTGGTAATACAGGGTGGCACCGAGCATCGATTATCTCTCTGTGGTGTTATAAATAGTAGATGAGACCACGTGGTAATCGCCCACAGGCAACACGTGCTGCATGTACAGGGCTGTGTGTCGCCACTGACAAGCCCATATTTTTCAGTCGCAGCTTTCTCTCTACTTCTCAAATTCAGCACTATTAGCAGAGACAAAGAGGCCTATTTATTAATTAGATTAGAGAAAAACCTTATATCCGAATGCGTATCTATCACACCCTCCCTGCCGGCAATAGTTTTACCAAGTCGCTCTGAAAGTCAGTTTTACAAGGAAAGTGGGCAGGACATGGATTATAATTACTATATTGTATAAATAAGGCACTTATGAGTGGTCCTCAGCGCCGCCCATCTGGAAACAGTTAGACAGTACAGGATACACAGAACATTACATTACAGTCAGGGCTTAAGCCTTAAAGTGGTCCAAGAGAGTCGGTCGAACTCATTTCTCCTGCCACTGCCCCCCCACCCCCCATTAGGTGGATCCAGGGACAGTGCCAGAATTTTCGGCACCCTATCAGGTTGGTCACTACCTCCCATACTGTGGTCTCACAATAGTACCCCCAATTCAAATGACACCACACAGCGACACAATCAATTTCACCATATGTAGTGTCTCTGTATTACCACATAGCAGTGCCCCTTATTCACATTATGACACACAGTATTGCCCCTTATTCCCATTATGTCACTCAGCAGTAGTGCCCCTTAAACATAATGCCCACACCATTAGTGCCCCTTACACAAAATGTCCACAGTAATAGTGCTCCTTACACATAATGCCCACAGTAGTGGTACTGTTTATGCACATAATGCCAGCAAACAGAAGTACCCCTTATGCAAAATGCCCACAGTAATCGTGCTCTTACATATAATGCCCACAGTAGTGGTACTGTTTATGCACATAATGCCCACAACAGTAGTACCCCTTATGCAAAATGCCCACAGTGGTATAAACACATAGGGCAGTATTCAATGAGGCTGATTCGCCATGTTTTTATGGCGATTTTGTGCTGTAAGGCGAATTTTTGACTAAAATGGTGAATCACCCTATTCAATAACCAGATGGTAAATACATTTCAAGGTTTTTTTCGCCATGATTCACCGAGTAGTAATCGCTATCTTTTTATGGTGAAGTGGAATGTGAACTTTTAAAATAAAGTGTTTTGTTTTTTTACATTTGGTGTCAAAAAATCAGGAATTTTATTCTGAGCAGGGGCATGCTATTTTTATTCATATGCTGTAAGCACATGAATATATGTTAAATTTAAAAAAAAATATATATATATTTTTTTTACACGAGCAGCCAGCAGGGGGCCGATAGCCGAGCCGCTTATTAGATATTCATATATTCACTGCACCCGATCATAACATATGCATGATCGGGTGTAGTGAATATACCCGGTCCCCTGCTGGCACCCCCGGGGGGCAGCCTGTGCTGCCTGGCTCCCGGGGATCCCACCTCCCCCCCACAAACGTTCTGGGGCAGGCAGGGAAACTTCCATCTCCCTGCCTGCCGCCGTCCTCAGGCTCCCTGCGGCATCGCTGCAGGAGTTAAAATTCGCCGGTCAGGGGCAGTGAGCCCCTGACTCGTTGAATACTGGAGCCGGCGAGGCTCCGGAACGCGACGGGCAGTGGCGAATGTGCAGCGAATCCTAAACAGGATTCGCTGCACGTCGTCAGTATTCTCATTGAATACTGCCCATAGTGCACAAATAACAAATTATCAATGCAATTTTCATTACACAACACAGCTGGAAATCAAGGTGAGCAAATGAGTTATCGGCAAAAGGTGGAACCTGTCTTCAAAAGTGACTGCACTCTTTCAGGAGAAGAACCGCTGGAGAAAAACAAACAGACACGAGTGAGTTCTAGGCTAAATGGCCACTGGGTTTTGTGAATTCTATCACTGTACGAGAGCAGGAGGGAGGAGGACCTTGCTCCTAGGAGCTTACAATCTAGGAAAGGGGAAGACTGACAGATGACATAAGGGTAGTGAGCATGTGGACCTGGGGACCGAAGGTAGGTGAGGTAGAGATCACTGAGGTAGGAGGATGGGGTGAGTGACCCGGTGACAAGGTTAGGTCTTGGAAGGGTACGCTTTGATGAACAGGAGAGTTTTCAGTGCAAGTTTGAAGCTCTGCAGGCTCTGGGAGGGTCTGGTAAAGCATGGGAGCCTGTTGCAGTGGAGGGGGCCACACAAACAAAAAGTTGGATTCGAGCATGAGAGTACCAAGGCTTGCACCCAAAATTTGAACGTGCCATAATGCCCATTACACATTGTACCAAACACTGGAATGCCAATTACATATAATACCACATGCAGTAATTGTTATTACATCATTTCCCACATAAGTGGAGCTTACAAATGGAGCGCCGGGAATCGCCATAATGCTCCAGCTGGCAATCGCCGGCAGAGAGGCTCTCCATCTGACGGGCACGCGAGCATCTCACGCACGCGCGTCCCAGTCACTCAGCGGTAGGGAGCAAAACCCTGCAACGTCTCCGTTTCAGGTAGACGAGCAGGGTTAGGGGGGTGCAGGGAGGTGGCAGGGACCGGTGGACAGCGACAGGGAGGCGGCAGAGAGCTCCGTCTCCTGTGCGCGTGCCCCCTTCCTGGCGGATGGTGGGGACGGCTGGCGATTCTATGTGCCCATCTGTACCTACATGCTCATTGCTATGGGTTTTGATGCTTGATGCCAGGGGGGTGCATGCTGGAAGCCATGCAGCCCCACTCATCCAGCAGCAAGAAGCGGTGGCACTGGTGGGGCTCAATGCCCCTGACAAGTGAAGGTGTGGCTGCCACTCCAGGGGAAAGACCTGCATCCTGATGAGGGGCTTTTACAGGTGGTGCATGAGAAGTAGGTAGCCACTGGTCTGACAGGAGGAAGAGACGGGGGTCAGGCAGTGCGGGCCACTGGTGTGACAGGAGGGGGAAACTGTGACCGGCCACGCTGCTGCTGGTATGATAGGAGGGGGAGGCGGGGGTCGGGCATCGCGCTGCCCTGATAGGAGGGGGAGACGGGGGTCAGGTACTGCGGGCCACTGGTGTGACAGGAGGGGGAGACTGTGCCCGGCCACGCTGCTGCTGGTGTGATAGGAGGGGGAGGCGGGGGTCGGGCATCACGCTGCCCTGACAGGAAGGGGAGACGGGGGTCATGAACTGTGGGCGGCTGGTGCGACAGCAGGGGGGAGACGGGGTCAGGCACCGCTGCCACTTATCTGACCAGATTCTGCTTCCACCCTCCCTGCAAAAAAATCTGGTCGCTAGGAAGCAGAATCTGGTCGCCGCTGCGACCTGGAGCCCGGGTTTTGTCAAGCCCTGGTCTAAAGGAACATTGCATGCCGCTTATACTCAGAATAATGGCCGTGGTGTCACTTATATACATAATAAATGCCCACGGTACCAGAAACACTTATGTACATAATAAATGCCCAAGGCAGCAGTGCCACTTATATCCATAATAAGCATAGAGAGGGGATTCAAGCGGCGGGACACACACACATACAACATAGCATATACACACAGCACACACTACTCAGGGACACAGTACACACACACACCGACCACATATACACACTACACACATCACCACATATACACACACACACACACAGTCCCTATTTTAGCGAGACAGTCCCGATTATTAGGGTCTGTCCCGCTGTCCCACCCGCGGGTGGCAGTGTCCCGCGGTGTGGGGGGGCTGTTGGGAGTCCCCCCTGTCGGCTGCTAAGCAGCGGGGAATAGACGCTGTGCGCATGCGCGCAGCGTCTATTCCTGCAGCCAGGGGGCTGGGGGCATGGCTAGAGGCTCACAGAGCCTCTGGGTCATGGCATGCCCCCATAGCGGGGGCGGGAGAGCTGCGAGTATAGGCCCGAAATTAGGCCACGCCCCCCGAAAATTTCGGCGCGCGCATCGGCAGTGTCCCGGGTCCGGCGACCAGAAAGTTGGAAGGTATGCACACAGTACATATACAGTACACACCACTCATACATTGATTACAGTATACACAGTGATGTATGCTAATCATCAAGTAGCCATCACATAAATAACACATACCACCGGCCAGGCTTCATGTAGCAATAGCAGGCTGCAGCTACAGCAGCTCCTCGGCCTCGTGTAGTCTCGGGGCGGAGCTTGTAACTGTGCTTGGCAGGCTCAGGACCCCGGAGAGGAATAGAGCTGAAGGGAGGGGTGGCCAGGACACTGCCTGCACGTTCTGCTGCTGATCTAAGCATTTCTAAGGTGAGTGAGAGCCGAGGGCTGCAGCCAGAGGAGTGGGGCATGGGAGAGAGCACAGCCGCTGGCAGTCTGTGACAGGAAAGAGTTGTCGGTGTCCTGTGGGCCTATTTACAATTGGAGGCCTGGAGCTGCTGCTCCGTCCTTCCCATTGTTAATCTGGCCCTGCCGTAAAGGAGCGATTGTCGAGGTAGGAGGCCAAAGGTCTGAAGGGTGCAGAAGAGGAGGGGATGATCCATGGTAAGGCTGTTCAGAGGATGAGCAGGGAAAAGTGGCCCCTGGATTTAGTCGGTTATATAGAAGCCGCGCAAGCAGTATGGAAGCGAAAGATAGCAAGTGGGGATGGGTCAATGATGTTTCTTTTGAGAATAGTGGAGACAAGAGTTAAGGTGCCCATACACTGCTGCGAGACGTCTCACAGCAGTGTCTGGACACCCCATACCCTGCAAGCTGCCGGGACCTACACGGCAGCAGGGACGCATGCGATTCGTTGTGATAGATCGCATGCGTCCCTGCTTCCCGCCCACCTCGCTGCCTGGAGGGAGGTCCCAGAACGGGTGGTCGGACGGCCAGCCCGTCCGACCACTTGGTCGGGTCCGATGCGCACAGGACCGCGCATGGGACCCGACTGCATGTCAGGGAGAGGCGATTTGGTCCGATTGAATGGCCCGATTGGTCGCAATTGGCTAAAATCAGACCAAATCGCCTCAGTGTATGGGCACCTTAAGTTTGAATGGCCGTGGTACAGCTCACAGTTTATAGATTGATAGTAAATAGATCGACAGCAAATGTTGACACGCACACACAACTTGCCCCTAACAAATTCTCATTCCAGATGGTGAAACACGTTGTACCTGCTGGTCGCAATGACGTCGCTGCTCTCGCACAAGCGCTGGGAAGTACGCTGAATCACCGCAGGGCAGAGACAGGTAAATGGACACTTCTAGAATTACCCCTGGGAAATGCACATTCTTGTTCTGTGTCATTTCTTCCTCCCTCCACCCTTCACTGTCTGTGACAAGTATCTCATGTAGATGTAGTCAGTGTCACAGTGATTGTCCTGTCCTCTGGCTGTTTTACCCTGTCATGGCTGTGGCATTTCTGTTCCTTATTCACAAGCATTCCAACGCGTTTCGTAGAGCTGTCTCTAGAAATAGCACACAACCCATTTGGAGAAAAAACCCTTCCTTGGCAGCTCTAATATACAGATAATGCAGACAAGAAGATTCAGAAGCCACCCCTGACAGTTGCATACCCTCCCAGAATGGCCAGGAGGGTCCCGGAAATCAGGCCTCCCTCCCTAGCCCTGAGAATGGAGGCAAGCCTCTCGGTAAGCTGGCAGGCTTCCCCCACCCCCCAAATCTGGGTTTCGAGGGACCAAATGAGGCGAATTACCTGCAAACCGATGGGGTGGGGGTGGCCATGATAACACGATCACGCTGACCACTCCCCCAAACTTGATGTTCCTTTGTGGCTCCACCCCTCTTTACACCCAGCAGCGGCCCCATCCCCCATCATAACTGAGCTAGCAGTCAGAAAGTAGGCAAGCCTGATACTGCACATGTTCCTCAGCAGGTGATGGCATCTTCCACAGGCGCCGCACCGCGTCGTCATTTGCCTACAACTCAGGATCAGGGATAGTTTGTCCAGCTTGTGTGTTGCAGATTCTTTAACTCTATCAAACATCAGTTCCCATTAGATTGCTCTGCTTCCTGCCTGGCCTTCCCACCTAGGCTCGCGGAGGGGTGTGGTTCAAAGGATAGATAGTGTTTATGTCGACAGTCAATAGGTCGGCATTGACAGAAGAGGTTGACATAAATCAGGTCACCATTGACAAAAGGTCAACACAAGCAAAAAGATCAACACAGAAATGGTCAACATACTAAAATGGCGAAGTACAATTTTCACGTTTTCTTTGTCAATGTTGATACCTGAGCAGTTGGACTCCCCAGTCAGTGTAACTTTACTACATCCGGAGTCCACGTTGAATAGTAAAGTCTGAAAAACCACCCCCGGAAAAAAATTGTGAAAAACACGTCAACCTTTTCATTTGTTGACAATTGTTACATCAACCTTTTGCTTGTCGACCTAGTGCATGTCAACCTTTTGTAAATGCTGGCCTAGTGCACTCTGAACTTTTGTCAAGGTTGACCTGTTGTGAATGTCGACCTATTATAAATTTCAATCTAGTGCATGTTGACATTTTGTCAACGCCAACTTATCTAGCTATCAACCGTCGCCATAACAATGTCGACCTTTCATCCGGTTCCCCTGAGGTAGGATTGTCCTTATACTTGCACTAGTCCATCCAGCATTTCCCAGTGACCGAGGACCTCAGAGGAACCAGAGAAGGGCGCTGGGACTACAGAAGAACTGTAGGATATCCTTTTATTTTCTCCATTTATGAATTGAAACAAACACACAACTTGTTTATTTCCTGCCCAATTGTGGCCGCAGACACCAGGAGGGGCCCGCACCATCTTTTGAAGGTTAACCCCGTCCTCACTTTAACCAAGTGATGTTTTTTCCTGCACAAATGCATTGGGGGAAGGGGGGGGGTCTATTTGTCTCTGTCTATGATTCTACTTGTAAGGTCCACTTCATCCAACCCCCCCCCCCCCCCCCCCCCCCCCCCCACCCGGTCACTTTATGTCTGCTCATAAATAAGATCCAGTGTCATGAAAAGACAGGAGCCTGCAAGTCCTGGGAATGAGGAAAAGACCCCTCCCCAAATCCAACCAAATCCCATAGGGAAAGGAGTGATACAAAATCAGATCCTCCTGTGTCTGGTAGGACAGGATGCTTGGAGCTGTTCCGGGATCCTGTAAAACTTGGCTGGAAAAATATATATATATATACTGTACATACCTCCCAACTATCCCGCTTATCGAGGGAACGTCCTGGCTTATTGGGATGTTCACACATCTCTCCCAGGGTCACCAGTGGGGGGGGGGGGGGGGCAGTTGGGAGCCCCCCTGTCATCCGTGAATAGACGCTATGTGCATGCATCTATTCCTGCAGCCAGAGGGGCTGGGGGCATAGCCAGCAGCTCACGGAGCTGTTGAGCATGCCCATACAGCGGCAAAATCAGGGTGTGGCTTTGCACGTACAGACCACGCCCCTTTCACAGCCTAGTGAACAGGTCAGCACTGCCCTCTGCCCCACTGAACGCCCGGCCTCCGCCCACGACATCCGCATCTCCTTGCTAGAATGCGTGTGGATGCGTACGAAAACACATCCCATCGCATGCGGCCGAAGGGGAGAGAAATAATTCGATGGTCAGTGTGAACTGACTTTTATTGCCGCCGAAGATGGCCCAAAAGGGGGTGAGCGCTGATGTCATGCCCGCCGCGAGCAGGCATCGGCCTGCCTACCTTCCCAGAGGAATGGCCAGCGTTTTTATGTGGCCGCCTAGAAAACGCTGCACATTCCCCTGCTGTCGGTCTCTGCCCGCCCCCGTCCCTTTACTACCCGTGTGAACGCCCATAAAATGCTGCTCCGCCCCTCCTACCTCTACCACCCGTGTGAAAGCCACGCCCATAAAATGCTGCCCCGCCTCCTCCCTTTACTACCCGTGTGAATGCCACGCCCATGAAACACTGTTCCGCCCCTCCTCCCTCTACTACCTGTGTGAACGCCACGCCCATGAAACGCTGCTCCGCCCCTCCTCCCTCTACTACCTGTGTGAACGCCACGCCCATGAACGCTGCTCCGCCCCTCCTCCCTCCCCTACCCATACGAAGGCCTTGGTGAGTGTGATACTCGCCGAAGGCATTTGTACCGGAGGTCTACAAATACACGCAGGTGCCCCGCCACCGTCTGATCAAACATAAATCCCCCCCTCTCCCCGATAATGGTTTTACTGCCTCCTAAATTACATCTTACAATTTAATTTTCATCCACAGTGACATCCACTGTATAAAAGTGTGTGAGAACTGAATGAGAAATGACCCAATTACTTAATACAGTAATCTGCGAAAGCATGTGATAGGGAACAGCATGGAGCGTGTAAACCACATTTCATTACAAGGAGGGGCTCTAATAACACCAATTGGACGAGCTAAGTGGCAGATTACACAACCACATCAAATAAGAACCACTAGTCCCATCTAGTCCGCCCTAAACACACGTACATGACACATTAGGGTTCATATTTTTTAATTGGGGGCCAATTAACCTACCACTATAATTTATGGGGCGTGTAAGAAAAGCGGAGTACCTGGAGACAACCCACTCAAGCCGAGCAGGACCTTCCTACCGCTATATCGGTCTGTTACTACCCAGTTTGTTTTATCACTGTTGTCTCCAATTGTAAAGCGCAACGGAATATGCTGCGCTATATAAGAGACTGTAAATAAATAAGTATACAAACCCCACATCTTGTACCATGGAACACCCGCCTTTTTGAAATATGCCTGCTGGACCAATTTTGGCTTTTAAGTTCTGACCCCTCCCACCAGTGTCTGTGATGTCACTCCAGAGACTTCCAGCATAACACACATCTACCGTGTCCAACTACTGTTATTTCCCATGATGCTTTCTTAAAGCGCAGAACAAATAAACAGGGGAGTCGCATCAGGACTAATTATTATTTATTTATTACCAATTTCTTATATAGCGCACACATATTCCGCAGCGCTGTACAGAGAATATTTGAACATTCACATCAGTCCCTGCCCCAGTGGAGCTTACAATCTATATTCCCTACCACATGTACACGCACACACAGACATTCTAGGGTTCATTTTATTAGGAGCCAAATAACCTACCAGTATATTTTTGGATTGTGGGAGGAAACCGGAGTACCCGGAGGAAACCCACTCAAGCACGGGGAGAATACACAAACTCCGCACAATTAGGGCCATGGTGGGACTCGAGCGCTGTGAGGCAGTAATGCTAACCATTAGACTATCCATACTGCCCCATCTAACTATCCCATAAAACTTTTACTAATACCCCTTTCACACAGAAAATGAAATACCCGGGTGAAGCAGTTCCACCAGGGAATTTCATTAAATACACGGTTCCTTTTTCTGTGTGAAAGGGCACACCCGTGTCGTAAATCCCGTGTCTCCGACCCTGGAATTGACCAGGGTCGAGGACACGGGATTTATGACCCGGGTTGACCCTTTCACACAGAAGAAATACCCGTGTTATTCAGCAAATTACTGGGTAGCAATTTTCAACCCGGTAATTTGTTCTTCTGTGTGAAGGGGGGGTCAGGCTGCTCCCGGCAAAATGGTGTATTTGCCGGGATTTTCAGACTTTTCTGTCTGAAAGGGGTATTACATTGCCTGGGGTCTAAGGGGCCTGTTTATCAAGCATCACATCGACATTGCGATCTGGGCTGAATATTATCGCCCATTATCGTATTGTAAAATGCGATACCAGCAGATGTATGATACCTGACCACGCATGGACAGGGCCCTGTGATGCGATGAGCCGGAGGGTCTGCGTACGTACGGTTAGCACTGACACCCCTCGGGGCAGTGCAGTCAGTGGGGTCCACTGACTGCACTGCCCCGGCAGCAGTGCGATCAGCAGCCAGTAGGCAGAATGGCAGTAGCCTGGGGATGTGAAGCGCTGCTGCCCGATGTTCATACTTAAGGCAACTTTGCATCCCCCCATAGAAACCTTGGGGGTAGGTCGGCAATGCAGGGGGGATCGCAGCAGTGATACTAATATTTGCGGCTATCCCCCGAAAACGTGTTTTCGGAATTTAGCCGCAAATATTGTTTGATAAATGCATCCCTATGTAATCAGACGTGTCCTGGGGATGAGCGCCATGTATCACAACCACATCTGCCGGGACAGAGCTGTTTGTGCCTCCCACTGTATCTGCCTGCCCCAAGACTACCGTTGGGTAGAGGCAGTGTGTAAGGGGAGGGGGAGGGGCAGGTATACTTGCCCTGTACTGGCCGGCCCCCAGCATGTGGGAGACAGCAGTTACAGTTTTCCCCCTTTTAAACAAAACTGTGACTGCTATCGAATCAGGCCCAATGATAATAATATATAATAATTAGAGACAAGGAGGACCACAACCCAGCCAGTGGCCCCTCTGCAGTGACAAGGGCCCTGGTAGTACCCCAGGTCCTGTTGGAGCCTGGCACAGACTGGGCATGCTATCGGTTACTGTTTGTCATTTTCTTTTATTGTGACATAAGAAATACAACTGCTCCAATAATCTCAGCCTGTTCCTTGGATTCAAAGCTCCTCCTTCTTCCACCACTTCCGGGGCACGACCTCTGCTCCTGACATTACTCTGTATCCGAAGGGTGCGTTCTCCGGCCGGGGGTCGTGGGAAAGTGGGGGGATGGTACTGTGGGTTATCTGCAATCCCACTCATTAAATACGTATACAACAAAGTAATTAGACAGAGTACAATTATTGTCAATTAAATGACGACATTTGAATGCAATACTCATGTCATCATACAAATGTATCTTAATTAGCACGTTAAATGCAGACACTATTGTACTGTAGTATTTCACAGACTGTAATTTTGTATTTTCACTGACAAAAGTATTGACCATTCCAAACATGGGGCTATTCAGGGCCGATTTTACAGGCTGGGCGATAATCAATAGATTACACATGTGTGAAGCATGGTATGCATGCCGAGGCCGTCCTGCGATAATATTCTGCTAATTTTTTAATCGCTGGCCGCAAGCAAGTTGATTGACAGGAAGCCGGCGGTTGTGGTTGAGAACTGGCTGTTTTGGGGAATGTCAGGGAAAACGCAGGCATGTCCAGGTGTTTGAGAGGAAGTCATGTGACATCAGCTCTGGCCCCAATCAGCCTGATTCTATCGCAGCCGCTGAGTAGGTCCTGGGCTATGGGGGTAATTCTGGTTGATTCGTACGGCCGCATATTCGCATGCAGCCGACTGAACGGAACCAACACGCACACAGGCAGCAAAGGCACGCCTATGACACATGCTAACGCATTCGTTCGCAACAACTGGCTACGGGGAGAGGCCTCAAACTACACGCACACTTAACTGTTCATTTGTGCATCGGTGTGTACGCAAGGTCAACCACTGTGCGTGCGAATGAACAGGCTGTGTGAGTGATGTCATTCTCAACTCCCAAGAATACGCTCGCAACCCATTCTCAACCCATGAAGTAATTGGCCTCATTTCATTATGTTTATTGGATCCAATTTCCAAATTGACACCCGAATTAAAAATAGAAAGTATCCTTTATTAAATGGCTGATTAATGTGTTTACAAAGTTTCACTTGCACAAGTTAATGTCAATATATGTGCCCCACAAAGGTTATTTATCTTAATGTGCCAAACTCCTAAGTGCCTGTATAGTATGAAGTGAGTGATAAATTAAAATTGCTGCATCCAAGTATGACAGTTGACACATGTCGACTAGTTGTAATTGTGTGTTCTATTGGGCCAACATGAGAGGCACACTTGTGTGTTAAGGTAGCAGATGTAGCAATGGTACATAAGAGCAGTTAAGAATAATGGTGCAATTGTGATTTAAAACAATGAAAGATGTAAAAGATATGAAGGCAGAACAGTGGAAATGTTTAAAATGCAAACGTGTGCTTCCCGTGTACACGCATTTGAGTAGATGTGGGTACTTATTTGGTTAATGAGAGAAATGTGTATGGTGCATCGGTGGGTAATGTGTGCAGCTGGTTGTGATGTAGCAATTGTGCGTTTTGATTGGGGGTGCGAATGTTGGGCCGGCAAGTGGTTGTCCTGTGAAGCGTGAGACTTGGCGCGAGTGATTTGGAGCTCGAACACTCCGAGAGCTCGCACAGTGCTGCGAAGCCACCACCCAGCACTTGTAGTCACCGCCCATGTCCATGCCCAATTTCCACCCAGTTTTGCCTACTTTTGTGGCCGCGCCCATACAAACGCCCGCATGACGCCTACTTTGCTCGAGTTCGTCCGCAAGCGTATTTCTGCTGTATGGTTGAACAAACCTGCACATGCGCATTGCGGATGGTACGTATACGTACTAACCAAAAACTCACGCTTGGTGCGAATTCACGCCGGACCGAGTCAACCCGAATAAGGGCCTATGCACAGACTGCGCACACTGGGGATTCATTCGAAACTACCAATCAACTCCTAACGGCCACATTACAGGCTGATTGAAAAATGACAGAATCTAATTGGATGGTACTTAGGCCTGTTTACTAAGCCCTGGAGAGAGAGATAAAGTGGAGAGAACTAAAGTACCAACCAATCAGCTCCTAAATGTTAACAGATGTGTTTGAAAAATGACAGTTAGAGGCTGATTGGTTGGTGCTTTATCTCTCTCCAAGGGCCAGATGTATCAAGCTTAAAAAGAGTGCTAAAAGGGAGTGATAAAAAACCAGCCATTCAGCTCCCAATTGCCATTTGCCATTTTTAAAACCCAGCCTGTAACATGACAGTTAGAAGCTAATTGGCTGGTTGTTTACCACTCTTCGTGTTCCCACTTTTTGAAGCTTGATATATCTGGCCAAAAGACTGATACCTTGAGATTACTTAAACACTTGAGTGCTGTAGCAGCAGCTGTCCCGGAAAATTTCCGGGTGTACCACTATGCAGTAGGTGCCCGCCAGTGGTGCCTCCAGCTGTGCACCACTGGCGCACCGCCTCTACCACCCCCCAACCCCCTCCTCCCCGTTGCCCTCCCTGCCTCCTTTCATCCCCTCTGCTCTGGCGATCATACGCCGGAGCTCCCCTGCCGCTTCCCCAGCCGCCTTTCACAGCAGCGACGGAGGCAGCAGGCACGGGGATGTTCGGGGCGGCTCATGATCACTGCTGTGACTGGCGGCTGGGGCAGCGGCAGGGGCACGGGAGCTCCGGGATACAAACGCCGGAACGGAGGTGAGGGGGGATGTGGCCTACGTTCTGTGGTGGGTTTTGCTGGGGCAGGACAAACCTGCCCTGGTAGGTTTGTCCTGCCCCAGCACATCCCACCACTTAAGGGGTTAAAGGACAGACATGTACATGTATGTAACAGGCCTTAGGGCGGTCAAAGCACCCAGGCAGTTTTGTCGCGTTAGTTCAGAACTCTTCTCGTGTTGTAACTTCCTCAGCCAAGACCTTTTGTATCACAGGATATTTCACAATTGTGTATTTATGTACCATATGTCCCCAGGGGAAGCCAGCCACTTATACATCCTTGTTACTACTACTACAGGGTGTGGATAATTATATTGTTCAACTTTATATTTTGACTTTATTTATTTTTTTACATAAAATCTAGACGGCCTGAAATGAATCCTCAAAAATCAACAATCAGGCCAGTCCCATGGGCCTCCCTAGACCCTAGCCCCCCTCACCTACCCAATATGATGTGGAGCAACTTTAGTTAGCTGCCCTATGGGTGCCAAGACAAGGAGTGGGTGGGTCCTGGGCCAGAAAAGGACTCAAAGCCACGCCCCCCAGTATAATGGTCTCACACCTCTAGTGTTCCACTGGTCTTGAAGCCAGTAAAAAGGAGTACTATAAAAAAAAACAAGTAGAAAAATGGGGGGAAAAATTATAATAAAGCATTTCTCGTGCCCCGGTCATGCTATCACAATCCTAAAATGGGGCAGAGGTCGAACTCGTCCTTTTTAAATTGCTTTTCCCTGGAGAGCAAAATTGATGGCGACCACTCACATTACTCTGCAATCATTGGAGTCGATTGTTTTGTTCAGCGATATCCAGAGCATCAATCACGCGTTTCACGGTGAAATGCGTCACTGAGCCACCATACCCCAATCTTCTCTGGGGAATTCGATGACGCCAGGAGGCTGTTCTGCTATTTCTAAAATCCAAGGGAACTCCCCACCAAGATTTGGGAGTCTGAGAGAGAGGACAAGGATACATGAGACCTGGGATGTACCCCATTGGGGAGTATACCCAGGTACAGAACATGTTTATTGAGCACTAATGGCCCAGAAAAGTTCATTAGCTACAAGGAGGAGGACAATTGCCTGTAGGTATAGAATTTGTGTTAGCTTGTTGAATACGCTGCAGTATTTCAGTTTGCTTATATGTGGAGAGTTATGTTACCCCTTTCTAGCACAACGCACCATGGCCCTTATTCAGATCTGATCGCAGTACAAATTTGTTCTCAAAATGGGAAAAACCATGTACACTGCAGGTGGGGCAGATGTATGAGAGAGTTAGATTTGTGTGAGTTATTTTGTTTCTGTGCAGTGTAAATACTGGATGCATTATGTTTACACTGCAATTTAGGTTTCAACACACCCCACACAACACACAACTCTCTCTGCACATGTTACATCCGCCCCACCTGCAGTGCACATGGTTTTGCCCATTTTGAGAACAAATTTGTACTGCGATCAGATCTGAATAAGGGCCCATGTGTCTGATCAAGTGCTTATTGGACAGATGGCCGGATGATCCTTCAGGTTATAGGTGATGTCATGGTGAAGTCACTTAGCCCTGACAGTTGGTGTAACATGTCCCTGCTTTCAGGAGCAGCGTGCCTAATGTTATTAATACCCACTTTTTAGTCTGGCTACCCCCGGGGAGATGGGCGCTGGCTCCTGTTGGTGAAGTGGTAAGTATATACATTTAAGCACTCACTTTGCGGTCTCCCGACACCCTTGACCCTAAGCAGGATCTGCGGCATCTGTCTTTAGCAGTCACAGTTCTGCAGCAAGGAACAGACAAGTCAATTAGGTCCCAATCCGGCCTGTCTGTTTATAGGAGTCATTTGGAGCGGAATGAGGAATAAATCAATACAAGTAACACTTTTACTTAATATTATCATGCATTAATCTCGGCAGGTGCTAGGGGGACCAGGATATAAAATGATCAAGAACTGCTTTAAATATTCCATTTCATATTATATATATTATAAACCTGTAATGTCATATCTAATTCACCTGTGTTCCGTGGTTAAGAGAACGCAGAATACAGGACCTGGTCTCCCATAGAGAAGTATGGTATATAGGGCCTTATTTTGGTTCATTCTTTCTGACAAAATCCTTCTTAGATGGGCAAAACCATGTGCACTGCAGGTGGGGCAGATGTAACATGTGCAGCATCATCCGGCCAGGTAAGGGCTGTTTCACACGCTCCGGCTGATATCGGGCGGCGAAACCCCGCATGGCCAAAAACCGTGCCATGCACATTAGTTGACAATGGACAGCAATGTGTCCATCCCGACCATTATAAACTTCTGTGCACGGCTTCTTGGTTTCGACGCCCGGCGTTAGCCGGAGTGTGTGAAACCACTCTATGGGAGGGGGGAGCCGCCGGGACCCACTGCCCATCGCCGGCCACAACACAAAGGACGGCTCTTAACGCAAGAGCCGTCCTTTGCCATAATTATCGCATGTTAGTGCATATGCGATCATTTTCTCTGCGGTAATCGGCGATTTGCGGGCACGGATGTTTTTGTGTTTTCCAAATGAAGTTGGCAACTAGCCACGGAAACAGAATACAAAGATCCCGCACCGTCTCGCTGGGTAAATATTTACAGAACACATCCCGCGCGGCGAAGGTTTACGGCAGCAGAATGGGACAGCGCGGGATTCTGCCAGGAATTCAGAGATGCATTCCATGTGTCAGCAGCTTGTCTTCCCTGCATTCACCTTGGGTAATGGGCTGTGAGAGGATGAGGAGATCAATAGTGCATTGTGTAACCAGGAGGGATGCAGCGTGCAAACAGCAACGTGGAAGACCGGTAATAAGTGTGCGTGCATCTCTAATATAGGGGCCAGGTTCTGAGTCCGGCTCTGTCATTTGCTGCTGTAGCTGCAGCGTTTGCAAATACTGCCCCTCCCTGGTGTACAACTGTGCGTGTGCCAGGTCTATGACACCCACTGTGTGCCCCTCCAGATGCTTATTTTTGTCTGTATTGTCCAATGTGTACGCACTGTATCATTAAATCAAAAAATGTGCGTTCCTGCAGGTCATTAGCAACATCCCCCGTCGTAATGACAATTTGGGGCATATCGTCTAGTGTGTACACACTATGGGCCTAATTCGGACATGATCGCTGGGCTGTGACCTCACAGCCAGATCAATGCCCCCATGTGCCTGTCATCTGTACAAAGGCAGCCAGCGATGGTTAGCAGCCCCACTAGTACAGACCACGTGGCGGCTGCTACGGCTGTACAACAGGGGCACTTTGGGCCTTATTCTAGTTCACTCTTTCTGACAAAATCCTTCTTAGATGGACAAAACCATGTGCACTGCAGGGGGGCAGATGTAACATGTGCAGAGAGAATTAGATTTGGGTGGGGTTTTACTTCAAAGTGTTGTCTATATTGCAGTGTAAAAATAAAGCAGCCAGTATTTACCCTGCACAGAAACAAAATAACTCCCCCAAATGTAATTCTCTCTGCACATTTTACATCTGCCCCTCTGCAGTGCACATGGTTTTGTCCATCTAAGAAGGATTTTGTCAGAAAGAGTGAACTAGAATAAGGCCCTTTATATCTTGCACAGCTTCCCCTAGAGGTAGACAGAGAGTATTTGAAGTTGGCTGTGTGGTATGATATGCCTGAGTGCAGGAGCATGCAGGCATCAATCCTGAGGGTCACTTACAGGCTGTAGTGCTGGAATGCAGCTCTAGGGGTTGGCTTTGGGGTATATGACTCAGGGTGTCCGCTCTGTCCATGCACAGGTAACACTGGGAAGCGCACAAGTCTCATCAGTCAGTGCTGTATATGCACCACAAAGCTTATGGCTTTCCCAGACCACTGAACTGGCCAAGACATCATTGTAATATATGGAGCCTAATTCTGATTTGCAGGCTGTGTTGATATGCGCTCAAACAAGTGACGTATTTTAACCGTGCATGCATGCGCAAACGGGAGGCGATTCTGACCTGATCGCGCGTCCATGAATGTACAGCGTTCAGGTAGATGCCGCCCCACTTGAGTGCCGTCTAGGCTGACTTTTATTACCAAAGGGGAGAAAAATCATTTGATAGTGCGACCGTGGAATGATTTCTTTCCTGTTTGGCCGAACACATCCTCTCGTATGTTAGAGAGGGGATTGGCCCGGTGGGGGGGCGGGCAATCGGCCTGCCGGCAGGCTGCGATTACTTGTTCACTAGGCTGCATATGTTCAGTACGGATGGTGTAATGGTTCGCATTACTGCCTCACAGCACTGAGGTCATGGGTTCAATACCCACCATGGCCTTAACTGTGCGGTCTGTATATTCTCCCCGTGCTTGCGTGGGTTTCCTCTGGGTACTCCGGTTTCCTCCCACAATCCAAAAATATACTGGCAGGTTATTTGGCTCCCAACAAAAATTAACCCTAGAATGTCTGTGCGCGTGTACATGTGGTAGGGAATATAGATTGTAAGCTCCACTGGGGAATGTTCAAATATTCTCGGAATATGTGTGCGCTATATAAGAAACTTAATTAATTAATAAATAAGGTCTGAATCGGCCCCAAAATTCACGGACAGAAAGAACCGACATTGTCTGTGGCAGCCGCAGCCTCTGGAGCTTCTTCAGCTTTAGAAAGTCAATTAAAAACTGTTTTAAACCAACTCCAGACTGGGCATTTGCCGATTGCCCATTGTTGCTGGAGAGAAAACATTGATGGTGACAATCTGGGCAGGGGTACAGCCGTGAGTGTGTAGTAACAACACTGGGCCGGCCGCCATTGTCCCGCATTGTCCAGCAGAGGGGCTTTCCTCTCTTCCCACACTCACACCAAACTATTGTGCTGCAAACTTTGGCATATGTGTTTGCCATCAATCACAGGCTCCTTCTGCCGTGTGTGTGTGTGTGTGTGTGTGGGGGGGGGGGAGACTGTGGGAACGTATGGAGGGGCTCGCTCAGACATGCTCCGATAAGCAGGTTAACCCCATATGCTGGAGGGGATCTGTGCAGAATAAGCCACGTGCTGGGGGAACGGACATTTGTGGTTTAATGTTTTACTTCTGACACTCACCAAACTTTGTGCAAGTGGGGGGGTGAGGACTTGCAAGGCTGCGAATTTCGAGTCCACCATATGCCACTCACACGGCCACCCACCCCGCCCCCCCTTGCACGCCATGTTCCCCGCACCGCTACAATTGGATGATTTTCATAAACATCCATTCGCAGGCTTGGGTGCGGGGGAGAAATTATTTGTTTGTCGGCGCCCTGTCCAGAAAGCAGACGGGCAGCTGACATCCGCTGCCCACCCCCCTACACCCGAGGAATTACCATGTGAACACCCAGCGTTTATATGGGAACGCCCTATGGGCGAATCCCCCAGCCTGATGCCCCCATCCGCACTGTGGTGTGCGAGTGCCCGGCGAATAATCTATTTGCCGTGGCCGCTGGTATGCGAGCGGCAGCATGTGTGCATAAATGACTGCGCAGTTGCAAAAAATCAGAATAGGGGCCTTTACCACGTTGTTTCTTTTTTCCACTGCGCACCCATGATGCCTGGGATGCTGTCATTACGTCAACGCTAATAAGGTCGAGAGATGGAAAAGGTCAATATACCTTAGGTCAACATGGTCAAAAGGTCGAAACAGGCAATAAGTCGACATGGACAAAGTCTAAATGAGTTTTTTTTTATACTTTACCATCCAAGTGGACATAGAGTTTGATTACTGTGCCCAAAGCATGGCGAGCGATGCGGTACACTTACACAGTGTCCGTGTCACCATATGTCGACATAGACACCCAAAAAAGGAGCCAGCAAAGCCAGGAGCGAGAGATACGTCTGCCGGAAGTACAAGCACTGGAGCCAGCAAAGCCAGGAGCGAGAGATACGTCTGCCGGAAGTACAAGCACTGGAGCCAGCAAAGCCAGGAGCGAGAGATACGTCTGCCGGAAGTACAAGCACTGGAGCCAGCAAAGCCAGGAGCGAGAGATACGTCTGCCGGAAGTACAAGCACTGAAGCCGGAAGCCGCCGCACGGGACTCCGAACGTGGAGAGAAAGCCGCATCCCGTCACGGTATCGTAGCTAGGGCTAGTCAGTTATTCCCTGTACTGAAAGACCTCATAAACGCTCGCTAAAAGACTTTGCCACATTCTCTTAAAAGAGCTTAAACATAAAAAGCCGCTGTTTATTCTATTGGTATTGCATACTTACCTGATTTCTCTCCTTTCACTTTAAACTTTCTTTACTTGTTGCTAAGTGTTTTTTCTGTCTGTTTTTTTATTTTTGCTTATTTTTATTTTGATTTTCTCTTATTTTATTTATTTTCATTTTTTAATTTTTTTTTATATATTTTTTTTTTTTTTTTTTTTTATCCATTCTACCCCAGTTACTCCCAGCGCTTTGATTCTATTTTATCCTATTATCATTGTTATCCTATCAGAGCTGCTCCCCCCTCCCCCTCAAAAAAGTATTGGCGCAAAAATAGCAATTTTTCTTTTTAACCCAAAAAAGTGTTACACGTCAACATTTTCCATGCCTGTTAACCAAAAGCGATTGGCCTATTGACTGTCATCCTTATGACCCATACCCTGATCCCCTGAGGAAGTAAGTCCATATGGAGAAAATGGCACATCAATTCCAGTATCTGGTTGATATGGTCGACATGCACAATGTCAAGAAAGACAAAAGGATGACACCAGCAAAAAGTCTGACCTATTGGTGGATAATGATCATGTGACCCAGAGAGCCAGTATATAAAACATGATCTAATAGGTGTATGAGGTGTCTAAACGTATAGATATAATAAAGCTCTAGATTATATATTTCACCAAATTATCAGTCACTAAGTGTTATATATGTAATTCTGCCTCCTTTTTCATATTTTATTTTAACTTTAATTGGACTGATTAATGTTTGTCATGTGACCAACCTATACTTCCTGTACTCAGTACAAAAACCCCATCCAGGGGCACCAAATAGCTATCCTTTGATGAAGCTGTTCTGATACAGCGAAACGCGTCAGTTTGCCCCCACAGCTATCCTGGACAACACATCTCAGCCCACCATCACCATTGGAACTGTGCTCTTTTTACAAGAGTGGAACCCTCCACCATTAAATATAACCTCACCACCAGCTCATCCTCCATGGTGGACTGGATTCCAGAGTTGGACCAGGCTGATATACCTTTGTTAGGAGGCAAACAGCGGGACTGTTACATTTGTTGATCTTTTTTGGGATTGACTGTCCCATCTCCAGCAGCTCCTAGTGGAACAGCTCCACTATTACCTTCATTAAGGTTCCAGGATTTCACCTTAGGCCGACAGTGTTGACTTCCGAGTGAGAGTTATGTCGGCCGTGTCAGCAGGCCACTTGAGTGTGATCATACCCCGATTTGAATGATTCCAAAGACAAGCTCCGACACGGAGAGGTGAAGGCCGGCGATAGCCCCAAAGGCCGGCGATGGCCCTGAAGTCTGCCAGAGGTGGCTGGAGAGCTACAGATCACCACTCTGAATAGTGGAATCTACTAGAGTAGGTTTGTTACTGTTGTCCAACACTATAACCCTGCGAACAATTAGTGACTTATTGGACATTTACTGATCCTTGGACTTTGCTAATCTGCTTCTCACACTTCCCTAGACAACAGAGCTAGCTTTCCCTGGGTGCCCTGGAGCTGACCGCGGAGCACAGAAGGTTGTTATGGAGTGGATTCCTACGGCAAGACAGAGGAGACAAATATAACAAAAGACAAATGTTAATTAACAAATGTAGATTTCTCCTAGGGCAGCTTGTTGTATATTTGCTATGAGAGGCGCACTGTAGGGGGGATGATTAGGATTCCTTGTTCCCTGGATTGGAAGCAGGACAGTGGCCCTTATTCTGGTTGACTCGCAAGGCTGCAAATTCGCAGCCTTGCGAGTGCCCCAGACAATGCCCGCCAAATACCGGTCCGCCCAGCCTCGCATGCCGCGTTCGTACGCACAGGCTACAAATTAATGTTTACCATAAAGATCCATTCGCAGGCTGTGTGGAAACACCCACATCGTTCAACCATCGTATGATGTGGTGAGTGCACGCATAGCTAAAGTGACTCTCAGGTCACTTAGATATACATGCACACTCCAGAGGAACTGGTCGGGCAGCTGACATCCAAGTCACTGGCCGATTACCATGGGAACTCCCATGGGCACAACTCATCCACCGCCGCCTCCCACCCACAGCCTTGGGTGCATGCGCCCGGTGAACAGTCTGTTCACCACAAGCATTAGGTTGACATTGGGAAGGTCGATACACAAAAGGTCGGCATGAGTTTTTCACAATTTTCGGTACTTGTTTCCTAGCACGGCACCCGTCGGGTCCCATTGCATACCTTAACTTAAGGTATGCAATGGGACCCGATCAGACCTGACCGACCCGGTTTTAGCCCTTCAAAGACTCTTCCCGTACAATTAAAAAATTATAATGGCATGCGATGCGACACGACCAACCCGATTTTGCCATTGGACCCAATGTTAAATTGTACCTGAGACCCGATTTTATATTGGATCCAATGTTAAATGCCCCCCAGACCAGATTTTTTATTTAATACCCACCCTGATGGTTAATTATGAGGTGAAATGTCCCCCCATTGTTAACGCCACCCCACGATCAACGCCAACCCAAAGCGTGGCGAGCGCAGCTAGCCCGCGAGTGGCGGCGGTACGCGTCCTCCGACCTTTTCATACCCCTACTATCCACGTCGGCGTGGAGTTGATTTTCTATAGTGTGGCGAGCGCAGCGAGGCGAGCGGACGCGTAATACCTGTGAAGTAATGTGGATAGTGGGGGTATGAAAAGGTCGGAGGACGCGTACCGCCGCCCCACGCAGGCTCGCTGCGCTTGCCACGCTTCGGGTTGGCGTTGATCGTGGGGTGGCGTTAACAATGGGGGGCCATTTGACCTATCAGGGTGGGTGTACAATGAAAATTGAGGTCTGGGGGGCCCAATGTAAAATCGGGTCTCAGACACCATTTAACATTGGGTACAAAATCGGGTCGGCCGCATCGCATGCGATTTGGTCGCATGTGATGCGACCGATTTTTCAGACCCGATGGCATAAAATTGAAATCGTGGGCGCCGTGCTGGGAAACAAGTACCCAATTTTCTTTCCAACAGGCGGTATTTCATACCCCACCATCCACCACAGCGTGGAGGGAGAACATAATAGTGTGCCGAGCGCAGCAAGGCGCCGTGCCCGAAACCTGGGACGCGGTCCATGCCGACTTACGGCAAAATTCGGGACAAAAAACTTGAAAAAGCCCTGTCGACCTTTAGTGGATTACCTAATGTATGTCTACCTTCATAGTGTCGACCGTTTCCCTTATGTTGTGAGCAGAGCAAACACTGGCTGCTTTCTGACTCTGCAGCTGATTTCTGAGCTAAAACACATCCCATTCCAAATCTAGTCTCTCTGCACATGTTACATCTGCCCCCCCCCCCCCCCCCCCCCACAGCGCAGCATGGGGTTACCAAGGCGCTCTATTACTGGCTGCTTCTGCATGTAGCCCACTTTTGGGCCTTATTCTAGTTCACTCTTTCTGACAAAATCCTTCTTAAATGGACAAAATCATGTGCACTGCAGGGGGGTAGATGTAAAATGTGCAGAGAGAAATAGATTTGGGTGAGTTATTTTGTTTCTGTGCAGGGTAAATACTGGCTGCTTTATTTTTACACTGCAATATAGATAACACTTTGAAGTAAAACCCCACCCAAATCTAATTCTCTCTGCACATTTTACATCTACCCCCCCCTGCAGTGCACATGGTTTTGTCCATCTAAGAAGGATTTTGTCAGAAAGAGTGAACTAGAATAAGGCCCTTTCTGAGCAGCTTTATTCTTACCTTGCCGTTTAGATCTGTGATAGCACACATTCTATCCCAAATCTTACTCTCTGCACATGTTACATCTGTCCCCCTGCAGCGCAGCATGGTGTCACAGAGGTGCTCCGTTACTGGCTGCTTCTTTATGTAGCCCACAAATGCTGAGCAGCTTAAAGCCCTGTACACATGCATCGATTTTTCCCGATCTTTGATTCGATTTTGCTTATAGAAGCAAAATCGAATCCTACTCGAAATAGTTGGTGGTTTTTGTGTCACTTTCGATCTACATTCAATTCGATGCGCGCTCCCGTTTTCACAAAATCGAACAGAAAAATCTACTGCGCAGCCAAGGAAATATCGACTTCGATCTAGTAATTCGAATGTGTACAATGTACCATGAATGTATATCGAATTCGATATCTAATGCAAGAGTACAGATCTAATGCCAAATCGAATGGAAAGATCTAATGCCAGATCTAATACAAAATCGAACCTAACATCGAGTCAAAAGCAAATCGATGTGTGTGTACAGGGCTTTACTCTCCCTGCACATGTTACATCTGCCGCCCTGCAATGCAGTATGGTTTTACCAAGGTGCATATACCAGCCTGGTTCCCCCAGGCAGTCTGGGTCAGTTCAGACTACACAGATCCTATTTGCATAGACAGACTCCCCCGGGAGGGTCACATAGTGGTACCTGCGCCAGTACAAATCACTTATCCCCCAGTCAGAGAGATGCCAGCGTGCCCCTCGTTTCAGGTATAATTATTTGGATAGGCCATTGTCTGCTCCTCAATGTGCTACTGTGTGCTTATGGCGTGATGCCACCAGTCTGTCACGGACGGCTCGGATACATACTCACTTTTTGTGTCATATTCCAGGACTGAAAGATCAAAGTCTGGGGATGGCAGCAAATGCGCCTCTCTCCTGGCAGTCACATTTCATCAGCCGGCTGAGATTTCACCGCTCGCTTCCACTCCTGCGGCCTCTTTGTCACTGAGGGAATTTGCTAAGCACCGTATAAGCAGCCTGGAGATTATCGTGTTCCAGTTTCATTAGAGGGATTTTTTAAGGGGTGTAATATTGGCTCGGAAATGGGGTAATTTAAAGGTCCAGTTGAACAGATCGGCGGTATGGTAGGGATGGACATCGCATTGGGATGTTTCTTATAATCGATGATTTTGTTTTGATGGTATCACTTTTACCATTCGATGGTGGCAATACGATGTTTGTCGGCATCGACATTTGATGGTGATTCGATGGTTCCGTCCCCCGGCCAGTCATGCTGCACTGCTCCTGCCCATGCGTGGGCATGCTGAAGATATTTGCGCATGCACAAAAAGGGATTTTTTTCTGCACATGCTCAAATCATCGACATTTTTTTTCTATCGAATTCTTTTGATGCGATGGTCAATGACCATTGTATCGAATGGTTCGATGGCTGAAGCCCAACCATCATTTGATCGTGGGCTTCCGTTGTCCATCCCTACAGTAGGGTGGGTCGAAAAGACCAAAATTGTGAGATCTATATTCCGAATGTGTGGAAAAGTTGTGGGAATAGTTTACAGTAAGTCGTGTTTTTGCTCTTCACTGTTATTTGTTCCTACAGAATGGGGCCACAGCACACCTACAGAATGAGGCCCTAACAGCCAAAGCCGCCCCAATCAGGCAGCGGCCTCCAGGGCGCCAGGGGTCCCATGTTTGTTGCCAGGGGTTGCATGCTCATTGTCAGGGGATTTATGCTCATTTCCAGAGTTTTCATGCCCGTTGCCAGGGGATACATTCTCAGGTACTTGTGTAATTTAACGGCGCCACGTTACGCTACTTTGTCAGCTTAGGGCAATGACAGCCCAGCTTAGTCAGCGTAGTGTCCCCGCGGCAGGCCTGCATAGTCAGCTTAGTGTCCACGTGAGGCAGCGTATTCACTGTACTGTCCCTGGGAGCTGCAGCTCTGTCCCCAGTGTCCCTGGCAAGCCTAGTGAGCGCCTCTCACACAGCACCGGTAACCGCCAGATCCCCTGCGCTGCCAGATGCCGGCAGAGAGGCGCTCCATCTGCCTGGGACGCAAGAGCATTTCATACGCTTGTGCGTCTCAGTAATTCGGGCGGCAGGGTACGGCAACCCTGCCCGTGTCCACTTCAGAGAGACTGTCAGGGTTAGGGGTTCTGTAGTGCGTGTGTCTCATGCACAAAGGGGGGGTGCGGGCGCAAGTGAGTTTCATGCACAATAAAGGACGCATTTGCCAGTGCTCCATGTTACATACTGGCAAATGCCTCCATTTCAAACACAAACTATCCACATCAGCCCGAGCGTGGCCAGCGCAGTGAGCCCGGCAAGGGGCTGCCTAAAACAAGGCCAAAGCGGGGCGAGCGCAGTGAGCCCCACGAGGGGACACCGAATACACCTCAAGTAATCCATGTCCCCTCGCGGGGCTCGCCATGCTTTGGGCTCGTTTTCCACGTCCCCTCACTTGTTTCCAGGGTTTTCATGTTCGTTGCCAGGGGTTACATTCTCGTTGCCAGGGGTTTTGTGTTTGTTGCCATGGCTTTAATGTTCGTTGCCAGGGGTTGCATGCTTATTGTCAGGGGATTTATGCTCGTTTACAGGGTTTCATGCTTGCTTCCAGGGGTTTCTTGCTCATTAAAAAAAAGGATTTACAAGCTTGTTGCCAGCAGTTGTATGCTCGTTACCAGCTTTGTTGTTGTTGTTGTTCCTTGCCAGGGGTTCTATGCCTGCAGTCCCTAGAATCTGGCACTGTACACACTGCTCTCTCCTGAGAGACACTAGAGGTCCAGTAAGACTTCTACCATCTGTTTTGAACAATGCAGCGTCCATTTTTGGAGGGCCATTTTCAGTAGATTCCCTATGGACAGCCAGACTGCATGGAATCTGCAGAGACCGTGCGCCCCTGGACTGCGGTGGCATTGCTACACCTCTGGTGGACCAGTGCCAAACACTTCGATGAGGGCATTGCACAGTAAGGGGCAAGGTCAGACTCATGCTACACAAAACAATGGGTTAACCTAATCCAGGCCACTCAGTGCCCACTTGGCCCTAGGCTGGTTAATGGGAGATCCGTTATAGAAGAGAAACGGGCGGATGGTGTTCTGCTGTGACCCGCACAGCTCCTCGTGCTTTACGGAGAGGAAGAACTACATTACAAGGCATGGAAGAAATACAGTAGGACTGTCCCTTTAAGCCAGTGGTACAAACCCTTCTGAGACCAGTGGAAACTACTGTAACCTCAAACATGTATATAAACCCTGTGCCAGAACCAGCGGCAATCTAAATCTTGTGACCAAGGACTCACCACTAGAAGGGTTATTATAGAGAGCACGCTGATTCTGCGCTGGGTGGTGGTGACACAAGGATAGAGCTGGCAGACGTCAGTGATCACTCACAGCATGCCCAGCGGGTACCACTGACCCTGTGACCTAGAACTGCAGATCCCACCACATCCTGAGCAGAATATGAAGCTAGAACGCCAAACAATCACTGCGATTGGTGAGCCTGGTATTATAGCCGAATATTCTACAGTATCTACTTACTAACAACTCATATAAGGTCATAAATTCACTTTAAATCGATATATTTATAATATATTTGTCACTCCGCCTGCTAAAATTCAGAAAGATATGAAATAGATACATAAGGGCTTATTTAACTAATTATATTTGCGGGATAAGCCATAATAAATCATGGACGACCGAAGCAGATATCTCCGATATCCAGGGGGCGCCAACAGCTTTGCTGGGCTCCGGTACTTGGAGGGGGTGTGGTCAACTTGGGGAGGTGTGGCCAGACCCCCTTCTTAGAAAACATTAACAACACCATATATGGTAATCTATGAAAAAGTCCAAAAAAGGAAAAGAAAATGCATGTCGACCTTTTGCTTGTGTCAGCCTTTTGTCTAAGTTGACTTTGTCTAGATATGGACCTATTGATTGTTGACCTAGAGACTGTTGTATTGTGAATAGGATACCTGGAGAGTAAGTGGTAGCAGCCATCCCTGGGTAAGTGTGCTAGGTGTCCTCCTGTACATGCGGCCCTATATATACAGTCTGTGTCCCATCCCACTTCCGGCCATATACTATTTATATAACAGGATATGCGTCACCCAGTGCTGCAAGCTGACTCACAGATATATTACACACAGATCTCTCCCTGCATTATTCTGACTTACTATAACATGTCCCACTGGGGGGTCACGTGCCTGGGTATTGCCTGCGTTCCACCTGCACCAGTGCCAGCAAGCTAATGCCAGTCTTTACAATATACATAGTAGCCAATGAAATCACCATGATGCTGCAATCATTCAATACAGGGCCTCATTCACATAATCACTATGCTGCAATCATTCGGGCCTCATTCACATAAGCACGATGGCAGCCATTTATTAAAGGGCCTCATTCACATACTCACAATGCTGCAGTCATTTAGTACAGGGCCACAAAATAACCCAAGAGGGACCCAGATAGAGGCAGACCCTCCATTGGTTATGCTGGTGATTGTAAAGGTAAGAATAGGGATTTGGGGGGGGGGGGGGGGTATGCAACATGACTTGTTCCTCCAAGGTGGGAAAACTAAGTTATAACAAAGCTGCCTCCCCTCCTGCATTCTGCAGGAGACTCCCTGAAATTTGCAGCAATCTCCCTCTCTCCCTGATTAATCTAGCAATCTCCCTCATTTCACCTAGCCCACATTACACTGTTACATCATAGTTACCTCCCCTCCTGCATTCTGCAGGAGACTCCCTGAAATAACAGCAATCTCCCTCTCTCCCTCATTAGTCTAGCAATCTCCCTCATGTCACCTAGCCCACATTACACTGTTACATCATAGTTACCTTCCCTCCTGCATTCTGCAGGAGACTCCCTGAAATAACAGCAATCTCCCTCTCTCCCTCATTAGTCTAGCAATCTCCCTCATGTCACCTAGCCCACATAACACTGTTACATCATAGTTACCTCCCCTCCTGCATTCTGCAGGAGACTCCCTGAAATAGCAGCAATCTCCCTCTCTCCCTCATTAGTCTAGCAATCTCCCTCATGTCACCTAGCCCACATTACACTGTTACATCATAGTTACCTACCCTCCTGCATTCTGCAGGAGACTCCCTGAAATACAAGCAAACTCCCTCTCTCCCTCATTAGTCTAGCAATCTCCCTCATGTCACCTAGCCCACATTACACTGTTACAGTTTTGGGGGGAAAAGGAATGAGAGATAGATACATTTACATTGAATCATCTGCACCATTTTCCAGCACTTTAGCAAGTATAGTAGCTCTTACTAACTGCTTTGGGATCATCTATATTTGTATCTAAGTCATTTTACAAGATACCTCTCAGATGTAGCAGTTCACACCCACGCTTCTAGGGGCCACGTTCACAATCTCTCCATATATGGATCTAGACACGCCCTTTGGGAAGAGCAAGACAAGCCCCATCAATGGGGCGCTGTGAAAAATTCTGTTACCAACTATAATCTCCCTGAAACTAGTTTTCAAAAGTAAGCAAGTATGAGTTATAAGTGGCTCCCTCACACCTGATATATATTAGCCCCAGTCCATGGGAAACAAGTAAGGCAAAGATGGCTGACAGGGTATAATAGACACATGGCTGGGAGCTGAAAAATAAGTTAAAAAAAGCAACCCATGAAAATTCAGTTTTTGAACATAAATCACTGTTGCAGGCTACAAGAAAAATGTTGGAATTTACCTTTTCCCCTCGTCTTTTGCCTATAGTCTGCTATAAATGAGTTATGATTGTATACTACAGTGACGACCACAGTCACATGTCACATAAATTAGTGAGCAGAGGAGCTTTGGAATGCTCCTCTGAGCTCCAACTGCATTGCAACTAATTTGTTCTCCCTCCTACTGTTATGTGCCATGATGAGAGCCTGTCAGTCTGGCACCCATTTTTGTTTGCCCTCCGGATAGGTTTTGAAAGGAGTAAAATAATTTGTTTCTGAACTAAAATGTTCCTTCATAAATATGACCCTACTATTTTACAAGACCAACATAACAATAATGTCAGGGGGGTTGTGCGCACCCAAATGGAGCACCATTTATCTTATGCAACAAGTTTTATCTCTTTGCCCTTTAAAAATACTGCATAATGCCAACCTCATCACAATTTATATATGTTCTCCTGGCTTTATAAAATGTAGGGAAATGAGTTATGTGAGTTCAGTCACCCTATGTACCGTGTTTCGTCTTTTCATTTATATTTTGGGTACAAGTATATATGGGAAAGATAGAGTAATTCATCCCGTTATACATGGCATGTGGTATAGAGTAGAAAGTTCAATTCTTTTCCTATTTGGAGACACGTGCCTACCTATAAGGGGTATTAGATTGTTTTCCCAGGACCCAGGAGTCACCAGATTAAGCCCTTCATCTGCTCTGGAATGAAGGAAAAATTCCTCATCTTCTGGTGGGGAGTCACAATGAAAAGTGCCAAACACAACTGTAAATGACCACTTATAATCTGTATTTTATGCATTTACATACATGCTATGAAGCTCAATATATCCACACCAGTCACGTTATTTTATTTCAACTATACCTCCCTACCCTCCCGGAATGGCCGGGAGGGTCCCGCAAATTGGGCCCCCCTCCCAGCCTCCCCGGGAAGGTGGGCAAGTCTCCCGCATTATCACCACAGCCCCTGCTCCCTCCTTCCCAGCGGTATAAAATTCTGAATTTTGCGGGTCTGCGGGGAGGGGGCGGGCTAAATTGCCGCAAATCACATCATTTTGCATAAATTTTAGCCCCTCCCCACATCCACAGACCTGCGAATTAATGCGGCTGCCTGTCGTGTGGGTGGGGCTTGGTGAAATCAGCCCCGCCTCCAAAACGTAGCCTCATCCCGCCCTCCTTTCACTCCTCTCAGGGAGAGAACTTTTAAAAAGTCGTCAGGTATGAGCAAAACTCTGTGGTCATTGTTGTTATGGTAATGGAGTACTGATGGCAGCCATTTTACTTACCCTTATTTCAACAACACTGTTTTCTGTGTTATTCCCCCATTTCAAGTCTCAACATTTATATTTCTGAGAGGATTTACCATGCGATTGTATCACTAAAATCAGCCCCCCCCCCCCCCCCCCCCCTCCATAGCAACCATTTCTCGGATGCAACTGAGAAATGATAGACAGAGTCTGGTTGGTTACTATGGGATACATCACCGCTTTTAATTTTTAGAAGATTTAGTAAATAAATTACTCCTTAAAGTCTGTATCCATAGGGTCTTGTCTATACTCCTATCCACACCGTGGATGGAGACATTTGCATTCTGTCAACCATGTCATGAGCATGCAGCCCCCTCAGTTCTTTACGAACCAGTGGCATCACAGCATTTACAAAATGGCCGCCTACATTGTCTTTAGATGACAGGTGCACTTTTAAATACCTCATCATCCACATTAATCAAGCAAGGGGAACTCCCAGATATAAACAATGGGGTTCATCATTTGAAAACAAGTGCAATAATATGTATTTTGTTCAACACCCATCTCTGCAGATAAAGAGCGCACCTGCATTGGGAGGTGTGCGCACTGTACGGCGCAGCCAGGGACTTCTAGCCCTGATAAGTGATACCGCCTAACCTTTGTCTAGCAGTCTGACAAACGACAGACAGAGAGGAATTTCTGTGGGATGTTGTGTGTTTGTGCACCAGTGGGGCTGGACGCAGTAGTGCAAAAGGTCTGAGAACACACATCCTGTGCACCACTAGGAAATCCTGTTTTCTACACTTATTTTAGAGCTGAAATTCATAATGCAAAGAGTTAATGGGTGAGGTGCTTAGACAATGCACACCTGCCAATGTATTATCCTTTCTGTCAGTAATTGTCACATTGCATACCTCCCGATCATGGGACCGTCCTGTTTTTTTGGGAAGGTCCCGCCCCCTGGCAGTGGTTTGCGGCGGGGGGGGGCCAGTTGGAGTCCCCCCAGGCTTACGGAATAGATGCTAATAGAGTCTATTCAGCGTCAATGAGGGTGGGAAATGGGGGGCGTGGCCCGATGGTGCCCTCATTTGCATATGTAGCACCTTCATTTACATCAGCCACACCCCCTTTCCAAGCTGTCCCTCTTCTGAAGATTTTAAAATTAGGAGGTATGCATTGATATACAGCTCATTCCTCCCAACCTTCCCGGTATCCGCGGGAACGTCCCGGTTTTTGGGGACATTCCTGCATCCCACCCAGGGCCGGCAGTGTCCCATGGCGGGGTGAGCAGTTGGGAGTCCTGCCCTGTCACCCGGTGAATATATTCAAGCAAGCAGAGGGGCTGGCCATGCCCCCACAGAGGCGAAAAAAATAGGGGGGGTGGCCTCGCAAAATGTTGCGATTTGTAAGCCATTCCCCTCATCATTAGACCACGTCCCCTAATTTTAGGCGCGTGCAACAGGCACGCACTGTTGTCCCTCCTTGTCTAGATGCAAAGTTGGGAGGTATGCATAGCTCATCGTTCCCTTAGTTGTCACACAGAAGAGCCTTGTCTGCTGTGTGTCTAGCCCCACACATGCTTGTTGTCCGAGATATTTCCTATATAACATTAGTAACAATATATTTTGAGAAGTATTGATACTAACATTGCTGTCTGCAGTATGGGGTTTCTTGTTAGCAACTATATATGTGCTGTGATATTACTTTTCTTCCCACTCAGCACAGTATGCGTGATAAATGTGATGCCTATGCAATAAAATCCAAATGCAATTTGACCTTGTGTGCATTCATCCCTCAGCATACAGCAGTTAAAATAATTATTGTACACATCAGGGTTTTTCTCAGGAAATATATTTGTAATGGGGCTGTTGTAATGACATTTTTACTAAATGTCAGCAACAACTCATGCAATCTACACATGCAAAAAGGCATGGAAACCCAAGACACCAGCTGAAATCTATCAGTCATTAGAAAGTAATCCTGCCCCTTGTCAGTGCACATTAATATAAGCTGGTTCAGTCACCAAGGTGTCACACAAGAAACATCTGATGATGGGTAAAGGCAACGATTTTTCCCATACCTGTGATCCCTTATTGTGGCAAAACATACTGATGGCATACTCAGGGTTGCCTACCCTGGAGGGTCCAGGAAAGGGGGGCAAGCCTCCCGGAATGTGGCCAGTTTCCTGGGACCTCCTCCTTTGGCAGATTGGTCTGTGGAAGCAAGGTCCCCTGCTGTGTAATGCCTGAAATACCGGCATTGCACGGCTGGGGCCTGGCCACGAGGATACAATCGGTGCTGGACATGCCCCCACTCCGGATGATCCGCCGGCTGCCCCGCCTCTTTCCCACCCCATCAGTGGCCCCGCCCCTCTGCCTCACTGTAGGGGGCAGCCAGAAAGTAGGCAACCCTGGGCATACTGGATGTTCCAGTGAGCATTGTTGGGAACAATATTCAGAAGTAGAAGGAACATCATTTATAAACCAACCACAGTTAGGTGCTCCTCACAAGATTTCTGAGGAAGCGATATCCAAGAGCCAAGGACCACTTGTGACATTTGGAGGCAGGGCCTAATAAGAGGGGTGCCTCGGGGAGTGCTGTATGTGCATTGGTGGTAACCCTCACATACGGGCCCTATAGTAGCTGCACCTATGGGTGTTCCGCTGCTGCTGTAACGTAAGAGTGGTGCCTTCGTGGTAACTCTCACCTCCGGGCCCTGTAGTAGCTGCACCCTTGGGTGTTCCGCTGCTGCTGTAACCTAAGAGTGGTGCCTTTGTGGTAACTCTCACCTCCGGGCCCTGTAGTAGCTGCACCCTTGGGTGTTCTGGTGCTGCTGTAACCTAGGAGTGGTGTCTTGGTGGGAACCCTCACCTCCGGGCCCTGTAGTAGCTGCACCCTTGGGTGTTCTGGTGCTGCTGTAACCTAAGAGTGGTGTCTTGGTGGGAACCCTCACCTCCGGGCCCTGTAGTAGCTGCACACATGGGTGTTCTGCTGCTGATGATGTATTCTAAAAGTGGTGCCTTGGTGGTAATCTTCACCTCCGGGCCCTGTAGTAGCTGCACCCTTGGGTGTTGTGGTTCTGCTGTAACCTAAGAGTGGTGCCTTGTTGGGAACCCTCACCTCCGGGCCCTGTAGTAGCTGCACCCTTGGGTGTTCTGGTGCTGCTATAACCTAAGAGTGGTGTCTTGGTGGGAACCCTCACCTCCGGGCCCTATAGCAGCTGTACCCTTGGGTGTTGTGGTTCTGCTGTAACCTAAGAGTGGTGCCTTGTTGGGAACCCTCACCTCCGGGCCCTGTAGTAGCTGCACTCTTGGGTGTTGTGGTTCTGCTGTAACCTAAGAGTGGTGCCTTGGTGGGAACCCTCACCTCCAGGCCCTGTAGTTGCTGCCCAGTGTGCCACCTTGACAAAGATATCTACATGGTCACTTCATCATTCCAGTTCATGAGGCAAGAAGGAAAACTAAAGGGGTGTACACACAGAGAACTTTTAACAGGAGATTTTGACTAGATAGTCAAAATCTCCTAGAAGGTTAGCCGAAATCCCCCTATTTTTCTCCTGCTTAAGGTCCATACACACTGGTTGACTATGCCCAGCATGTATGGACAGCGATGATGACAATCATCGCTGTGGGGAAAGCCACTAAGTGCATACACACTGAGCGGCTTTCCCCCTGCCCGGCGCCGACAGAGGGGGGAGGACGGCGTTGCATAGCGGAGCGCTATGCAAATCCGTCCTGAAAGCCGCTCATCTGCTGGTATTACCAGCAGATGAACGGCTTTCCCGGCGATGTTGCGGGAATGCGCAGCAACACTCATCGCCGGTCTATACACACTGGGCGGCTTTGAGCTGAAAGCCGCTCAAACCTGCTGTTTTGAGCGACTTTCAGCTCAAAGTCGCCCAGTGTGTATGGGCCTTTTGTCAATTTTGTCTAGCAAAGATTGCTTAGCATAGACTGACTGTGCAGGCAATTTTGACTAGATCATAGACTATAGGGCCATACACACTGGGCGACTTTGAGCTGCAAGTCGCTCAAAACAGCAGGTTTGAGCGGCTTTCAGCTCAAAGCCACCCAGTGTGTATGGCCCGGCGATGAGCGCTGCTGCGCGCTCCCACAAAATCGCCGGGAAAGCCGTTTATCTGCTGGTATTACCAGCAGATGAATAGCTTTCAGGACGGCTTTGCATAGTGCTCCACTATGCAACGCCGTCCTCCCCCCTCCGTCGGCACCGGGCAGGGGGAAAGCCGCTCAGTGTGTATGCACTGAACGGCTTCCCCAACAGCAATGAACTCGATCATCGCTGTCCATACACGCTGGACATAGTCGCCCAGTGTGTATGGACCTTTACATTGCTTAGACAAAATCGCTTAGTCAAAATCTCCAGTGCATCTAGTCAAAATCTCTCCAAAAAGTGCTTAGTCAAAATTGTCCATAAGCCAAAATCTCTCTGGGTGTACACCCCTTAACTCCCGCCAGCCCCCAGCTGTAAATGAATCTAAAATATGAATGTTCCTGCATCCTGGGTGGTTGCCCCTCTGGCACAACCCTACTGTAGTTATAGCCCTGGCATCAGGTTAACGTTGCTTCCAGGGGAAACCATTACTGAAATAATCGCTAATGTCCTGTATGATGAGATGGGGTCCCCCTACAATTATCCCATAATGTAAAACATCTCAGCTCGTAGAAATGATTTCCCACATGCATTGTCCCCACTGACGGCAGAATTACAACAGCCAGAATCCCTGTTCTCAGCTCCGCTCGTTACCCGAACCACTTACAACTCAAATATTTTAATTGCTTGTTCCTGTTCTGTGTTGAAGAGGGGTCAGGGAACTGTTTTTTTTTTTAGAGCATCTGCAAAGTATTTGTAACATTTTAGTCTGGGTTTCCTGTGATGTCCGATCTCACTGCCAATAACTAGTGGGATAGGGTCATTAGGTTGACCCTATTAAGGTCGACATGCATTGGGTCACCCACTGAATGTCGATATGCCATAGGTCGACACGTGAAACAGCTCGACATGGCTAAGTTCGGGGTTGGAAGGTTGACACAAGCATTAGGTCGACAATGCAAGGTCGACAGTCAAAAGGTCAACATGAGTTTTTTGAGCCGACATGTGCCGACAGATGGTATTTCATGCCCTACCAGACACTACAGCATGGGAGGAGAATAAAACGCGAGGCACCGGGGCCGAAGCATGGCGAGCATAGCATGGTACACTTACACAGTGTCCATGTTGACCTGTGAAAACATCATGTCGACCTTTTGCCTGTCGACCTTTTGACCCTGACGACATTTTGACTGTCGACCTTTGGACCCTGTTGACCATTTCACTATCAACCTTTGGATCCTATCTACCTTTACCATGTCGACCTTTTGAATGTTGACCATTGGTGGTTAACCATATGACTGTAGACCAGGGCTGGGCAATTCCGGCCCTCCAGATGTTAAGGAACTACACATCCCAGGATGCTTTGCATTAGTTTTGCTATGTGGCCATGCTGAAACTGAAGCAAGGCATGCTGGGTTGTGTAGTTCCTTAACATCTGGAGGGCTGCAATTGCCCAGGCCTGCTGTAGACCTAGACATTGTAGATCTAATATTCCATAACCCCGCAAGCTAGGAGTAGCCAAGGACTTACTCAGTGGCAGATATTTAAAAAACTGCATATCCGGATGGGAGCTGACGTCGCACACCCTCCCCTTTAAACACTTGGGCCCGCCTGCGTTTTCCTAGGTACGCCAAGCATATTTCTGTCACGCCTCTGTTTTTCTTGTCACCCACTAAACGGCTGGTTACCGCCCCCAGGCGTCAGCTTCCTGTCCATCACCGCGCAAATGCCTAGCGAAGGAAAATAGTAGCAGGATTTCTTCTCCAGCAGGCACAGTCTATCGATCAAGTCTAAATGGAGCACATTGTCATAGTTTTAATTTCAATGATTTACAAATGACAACACAAACCCCGTAAAGTATTTGTCAGTTCATTTGTCAAAATTGGCGTGAAAATTGCCAAGCAAACATCGTTATTCATCAAAATGACCTGAAATGTTACCTTATATAGGAAATATCATCTTTTTTTTTTTTTTTTTTACAGAACATTTTTTATTTGAATTTATATCACAAATGTGAGCGACGCTGGAATTTGCAGCGGATATCTTGAACATCTCTTCGAGGGATGTTGGCACCCACAGGGTTAAATAATTCCACAAACGGGATGTGGTAGAACGGTAGCCAATGCAGTTCGTGCTATACTTACGGACCCCCAGAGGTGAGCGGGCCCCATGCGTCCACGCTGATTCCGGACGTACCTGCACCCACACTCATCTCACACAGGGGCCCTTATTCAGATCTGAATAGAGGCCAGGGTGTCACTGTGCAGTTATTGGCCAATACAAGTTTATTTTCCTACCTTAACCCCACGTCACCCCCAGAACCCTTATTTGGCCGATTGTCAGGGCACTAGGATGGGTCAGAGAGAGACAGGTTACTACACTCTTTGTTCTGGAATTCCCATTGTTGTTGTGGCGGACAGAGCTTCAGAATTCCCGTGATGGTTTCTCAGAACTCAAGGATGTCATTAATCTCCTGTAAAACGCCTGAAGACGTATAATGGATGAAAGATTCCAATCTGAGTATTGGTAGCGTCCTTGTAACCCACCGTTTCCTCCTTCGCCCGCCCCAATCTCTGCCCATCTCCCTGTTTCCTATCACCAGGAATGGGTTGAAAGACTCTGTTAGATCCTATTTATCCTACTAATGAGAATGGGTTCTAAAAGGAACAATGGCGTTCAGGAGCTGTCAGGCCGTCTAGACAACTTCCATACAGATATTCGAGTAAACATTTTAATAGGATGTTTCTGCCTTTGCTCTTGCCTTGTGATGTCCTATGTCATCTGCTAAAATAATGTTGGCGTCACTAATCCCAATCTTAGCCTGCAGCCTTTAGAGCAGCAGAGAATGTAGCGCTTAACTGTCATTTTCAAACCCAGTGTGTACTGTGACAGTTAGGAGCTGATTTGCTGAAGCTTTATAACTTTCTCTGTGTAT
The DNA here is from genome assembly GCF_055691185.1 of Crinia signifera. Taxonomy (NCBI): domain Eukaryota; kingdom Metazoa; phylum Chordata; class Amphibia; order Anura; family Myobatrachidae; genus Crinia; species Crinia signifera. The sequence continues at coordinate 25,898,736 of NC_139225.1, forward strand.
CTGGGTCAAGACGATATAACCGGGGTAGGTGGCGCACATATCTGTGTCTATCCCAGAAGCACAAACATTCCGGAAATGAGGTGGAGAATCATCCAGGTGTGTGGGAGCGGTCCCTGAACCAGACTGCCAGCAGTGAGATGAATTGGTTCTCAATGTACCAGCAACCAACCGAGCAAAGCTTGGACAGAAATCATCTTTTAGCCAATCAGCTACTAAACCATAGTTACCTCCCCTCCTGCATTCTGCAGGAGACTCCCTGAAATAGCAGCAATCTCCCTCATTAGTCTAGCAATCTGGCTAGGGCCTCTTTTTATTTCTTTCTTTGATTTGCACTTTTGAGCACTTCACGTTTTTCGTTAGTTTGTCACGTTTTTTTGATTTGGGTAGTGCGGCTGTCCCTAACGGGCCTTCCGTTCCCCAAACGTGGCTGGGACTCTTCACCTTTTGGGGAGAGTCCCGGTCCCCTCGAGGGCAACCCCGAGCCACAAGGCGGAGGGAAGCCTAAGCGGGTCTCTCCAAACCTTCGGGTGCGGAGGACCCACCGTCCAAAACCCTTCCGGGGGTGGAGGAAACGCGGGTCTCTCTGAGCTTCGGCGAAGAGGACCCACCGATCCTTTTTTTCCCTTCCTCGGCCTTATGGTTGAGGGGGGTTAGGGGAACCATGGGGCCTTTCTCCTTTGGGAGAGGGTCCAAACGTTCGTACGGCTGCCCCCTTTGCACGTGTTTAGGCACAGCACTGGTGGTGGTGGGAGCACACCTCGGGCTCCCTGAGTTTCTTCAAACTCATCAGCACCATTTCCCAGCACTTTACCAAGTATAGTAGCTCTTACTAACTGCTTTGGGGATCATCTACATTTGAATATAAGTCATTTTTAAAAGATTCCTCTCAGATGTAGGACGTGCCACAATCTATTTTCACAATCTTTCCATATATGGAACTAGGCACACCCTTTGGGTGGAGCATGACATGCCCCCTCAATGGGGCACTGTGCAAAATTCTGCAACCTACTATAATCTCCCTGAAACTAGTTTTCAAAAGTAGGCAAGTATGTACTAAACCAGGGGTCTTCAACCCATGGCCCGCGGGCCACGAGTGGCCCGCGGAGCTGATCTCAGTGGCCCCCAGCCCGCCATGCACAGGATTTTTTTTTAAAGTAAAAGAAAACACTGCCGAGGGAGGCAGCGTAATGGAGTCCCCCCGGGTGCCGCCTACCCAATTTCCATTGGCTGCAGGCAGGGCAGAGGAGTGGATCCAGCGCGGCTGAGGGAGGAGGAGGAGGCACGTCTGGTCACGAGCTGGGGAGTTGGGACCCGGCGAAGCTGCGGGAGGAGGAGACGCAGGGGACCCGGTGCTGGAACTGCAGGAGGAGGAGGCACAGCTGGCGGAGGGGACCCGGCGAAACTGCAGGAGGAGGCATGGATGGTGGAAGCAGGTGACCCGACAAAGCTGCAGGATGAGGAGGTACAGCTGGCGGGAGCAGGGGACCTGGCAATGCTGCAGGCATTACTGGGGGCATTGTGTGTGGGGCATTACTGGGGGCATTGTGTGTGGGGGGCACTGCTGGGGCATTGTGTGTGAGGGGCACTGCTGGGGCATTGTGTGTGAGGGGCACTGCTGGGGCATTGTGTGTGAGGGGGACTGCTGGGGCATTGTGTGTGAGGGGGACTGCTGGGGCATTGTGTGTGAGGGGCACTGCTGGGGCATTGTGTGTGAGGGGCAATGCTGGGGCATTGTGTGTAAGGGGCACTGCTGGGGCATTAGGTGAGGGGCACTGCTGGGGCATCATATGTATAAGCAGGAGTACTGCTGGCATTATGGTCTGTGGCATAATGGGCATCAGTGTGGGGCATAATGTGCAATGGGCATAATTTTGTGTGGATTAATGTGTAATGGGCATCACGGTGTGCGGCATAATGTGTAATGTGTATTATGGATAAACAGTGTAACAGTGTATATTGATTTAAGTAGCCTTTCATTGTTTGGGTTCGATCTGTGAGGCGTACTACAGATGGAGCGGGCCTTATGCTTGCTGGCGAATCGCCAGCAGCATGCTGCTGGCGATCCGCCAGCAACACGGCGCTCCATCTGACTGAACCGCGCATGCGTCCCCCACGCACGCGCGTCTCAGTATCCGGGCGGCCGGGCGGCGAGGCGGACGCAATACTGTCCGCCTCCCACTCGAGGGGGGCTGGGGGGACCCGAGGAGGCTGTGGGGGGGTGCGGTCGCCCGGGCGACACACAGATGGCGCGGGAGCAGGAGTGGCGATGGCGACGCCATCGCCATCCCCTGCAAAGATGAATCCCGCTCCATCTGTAGGTCACTGTGTGGGCCTTCATGTTTATATGTCACTGTGCAGCCTTCAGTCAACTTAAGCGTGTGAGGACAACGACCATTCCTGCGGTAACCAATGTCTGGTCATGCAGGTTGCAAAAGAGGTGTCAGGTAATTGTTTTCCTGCTAGTTCACACTCGTTATAATTAGGCCACACCCCTTTTTTGGGAGCGTGCAATTTATTCAATATCAAAATATATATGGGGGGGGGCACAAATTTTACTGTTTGCACTGGAACCCAAATTGGCTGCTGATAACTATTTGGGTATGTGTGTGTGTGTGTGGGGGGGGTTATGTGCTAAGTATGGGCGGCTGTCCCAACTATCTATGAAGGAATGTGCTGACGTTATAGGGGAGCTGTGATTCTATGAGGCTGTCCGAAATACCGCAGTATAGTGGCCCTCGGGCTTCACTGGATTTTTTTAGGTGGCCCACGCTGTCTTAAAGGTTGAAGACCCCTGTACTAAACTGTCATATTTCAAACACAGCCTGTAACTTCAAAGTGCCGCAGGGGGATCTTGTGTAAAAAGATGCCCGCTGCTGGGTCTGAAGGGGCTCGGTATAACATCCCAGTGGTCAGATGTGACCCCCCTCTTTGAATTTTGGACTGTGCTGGAGTCCAACCACTGTAACTGCCACTGGCAGGGAAGTCCAGGAACAGAGCATTTTGGGCCTTATTCTAGTTCACTCTTTCTGACAAAATCCTTCTAAAGGTGCGTACACACAGGGGCGATTTTGTGCAAAATCGCAGGAAATATGGTCGCTGAGCGACCATATTGCCTGCAATGGGAGTGTGCACCGGCGATATATCGCCGGGTGCGCGCTCCCGTTTTTGCCCCTGTGGTGATCGCTGGTCGCAGGAACATGCTCCTGCGACCAGCTGATTACCACTGCCGGGCTCCCCAAGGCAGTTTCTTTTTCATCAGCGACCATCTCTGGTCGCTGATGTAAAGTAGAAACTGAGCAATATATTGCTCAGCCATATATTGCTCAGCTGCATATGGCTGAGCAATATATCTCCCCCGTGTGTACGGGGCTTTAGATGGACAAAACCATGTGCACTGCAGGTGGGGCAGATGTAACTTGTGCAGAGAGAATTAGATTTGGGTGGGGTTTTACTTCAAAGTGAGATCTATATTGCAGTGTAAAAATAAAGCAGCCAGTATTTTCCCTGCACACAAACAAAATAACTCACCCAAATCTAATTCTCTCTGCACATTTTACATCTGCCCCCCTGCAGTGCACATGGTTTTGTCCATCTAAGAAGGATTTTGTCAGAAAGAGTGAACTAGAATAAGGCCCTTTGTACCTAATGGAATGGGTCATGTTGGAGGGTGTGCCGTTCACCTGTGTCGCCAAATCACCCCCACCCCGTCGCTCTTTCCCCTCACAACCATGCCAGAGGATGTGTAACGAAGACACATCCCCTTACTTACCGCCACTGCAGGAGAAATCAATGATTTCTCCGGTCTTCGTAAATATAAGTCAGTCTCAGATGACATCACATGACTGTCCGGGTACCCATGGGGACACCCATAAAACGCTGGACATTCCCATGGCCCAGCAATGCCACCGCCCCCATCCCTCCCTCCGCGCTGCGATCCAGAATCGGTACAAAGATGCGCCATGCATATTGCGTGCTACTGTCACTCGCCATCAGCCTTGTTATTTTGTTGACTGCGCTCATGTAATAGTGTTGATTGCTGTGGAAGGAAGGGAGCTGAGTGCATGTATTATTACTGTTGGCCCCGCGCCCGCGTGTGCACAAGTGGTTTAAGTTAAAGGTACAGAGGTCAGAAGCGAGTGCGGTGTCATTTCCTAACATTCTACCGGCTGCTCTCCCACGGTGGAGGCGATGGGGGAAATGTTTATGTTACAGCAATCACATCATAAAGGGGGATACATACAGTATATGTTCCCTGTGTGAGGTTGGCATTAATGATGTGTTTGGGTTTCCGAGCGAAACTGCCGCCTGGTTTTTATATTGCTGTAAATATAGCGGAATGGCTTGGAGCCGTACACATGGAGGTGGTTCCTGCTGGGGTAACAGCTGTCACCGCAGCATTTACTTATTCGCAAGTTTACACGATGGTGAAATATACAACACTCTGTGACGTATTTAGGGGGTGATTCAGTAACATTCAGAAGGTTCTGAGTTCAGCCCTGTTTCAATGTTTTGGGGACTGCGCATGTGCAGCCCCCTTGTGCGAATGACTTCGGCAAGTATCACACTCGCTGAGGCCTTTGCACGGGTGGGGGGGGGAGGGGGTGGACATCGGCCCGGAGCAGGGGAATGGCCAGCATTTTATGGGGGGGTCCCCATGAAAACGCTGGGCATTCCCCTGGGAATGCGGACAGGCTGATGCCTGCACTGGGCGGGCGGCTGACGTCACATGACGTCAGCGCCCGCTACCTCTTCGGCGGACGCAGACAGAAATAAAGGTCAGTTTAGGCTGACCATCGAATGATTGCTCTCCCCTTCGGCCGCATACCAGTGGATGTGTTCTCGTACACATACCCTCTCATGATTCCGAGGGGATTCGACAGCGGGGAGGGGGCGGGCGTTCGTCCGGGGATGGCATTTCAGCGCTCGCAATTTTGGGTGTCAGACAATTACCATTAGACTGCGCATGCGTACAGCCGTCCTCAAAGAAGTCCTGCCATTAGGATGGTAAATAACAGAAAGTAGGTGTCTGGCGGTGGTGACCGGCGACCATCCAATCATTTCTCTCCTCTTCGGCCACATCCGAGGGGATGAGTTCACATATATCCCCTCACATGGTACCAAGGTGATTCAGTGCCGGGAGGGGGGGGGGGGGGGGGTGTTCGGACTGGCTTAGCGAGCCTTGCTGAATCAGCGCTAAGGTCTCATAGTGAGCTACTCCAAACACCTGTGAACCGCTGGGAAACCTGGGAAATTCCACCAAATCTGCCACTTAGTACATTTTTCCCCGTACTTTTCAAAGACCATTATCCTACAAGAAGACAGGAACGAGAGAGGGACTATGGGACGGTCAGCTGGAAGGTACGAGGTCGGCATGTCATTAGGGACATGATTCTTCCTGTTGCGTCTGAATGTAGGGGATAGTGATACTCTATACCATGGCCTTATCCAGAACAATAGCCTATTATAGGCGTTTGGGATAGCTCAGGTTTTTTTTCTGCAGGGGGGCTTAACTGCAGTCCTTAAGTACCGCCAGCAGGCCATGTTTTATGGATTTCTTTAGTCATGCACAGGTGATTTAATGTACAGTATGATATATAGTCCCTCACAGCAACTGGGAACATAAGCATTAAGAATTTTGCATTCATTTTGCCGTTCACAGTTTGTGGGTGGGACTTATAGTGAGAAGGGGGGTACTTGTGTATTATAGCGGCGCCCATCGGGTGCATGGCATGCGATGCGATAAAAACATTGCGCGATGTACATCGGAGGCGCCGCTATAATACACAAGTACCAGAAGGGGTGTGGTTTAATCTGACTGACAGTTCTTCAACTGTCATTTTTTTTTTTAAATTACATTTTATTGTGGCTTTCCATAAACCAAGCTGACTGTTTGCTGAGTACAATAGTAAATCACATGTAAATGTAAGACAATGTCTTTCGGAATAAGCCCTAAGATTCGTGTTCTGGAGAGATTCCTGTCACTTATGTTTATTTCATCACAGAAACAGATCTGAAGCCTTCTGTCTCCCAAACCCCATTCTTATCTGAAAGCTCCTTGTTTTCCCAAATCTTGTTTTTATCCCTTACCCCATGATCACACCCACTTCCCCTTCCAGCGCTCAGTCACTGTTTCCTACTGGCCAGGAAATCAGTCCTCCTTACTTTCCATGTACCACTGCTGTGTTTCTTCTGGGAATGCAGCCATCAGAATAACTGGCCCGTTAGTGCTGTGTGGTATTCATTACATTAGGCTTTTATAATGATCTGTGCGGTTGTGTTCCTGTTGTAAACTCTGGTCACTGGGAGTACCCGCATCCTCCAAAACACTGCCTGGCTGTGATGCTTATGAGCGAAAAAGAGGGCATGCACAAACTAGATTTAAATGAGTAATACACCGTTGGCATGGTGATCCGCATCACTGCCTCACAGCTCAGAGGCTGTGAGGAGTGTGGAGTTTGTATATTCTCCCTGTACTTGCGTGGGTTTCCCCAAGCCACTCCAGTTTTCTCCCATGATTCAAAAATATACTGGTAGCAAGGGGCGCAATTATAGTGTGTGCAGGGGGTGCCATTGCTATAGGGCCCAGAGGCTTACAGGAGCCTGAACCCAGTTTATAAAGGCTTACAGGAGGCTTATACCCCTTTTCCACTTGCAAAAATATCCCGGGTTTTTGCACATGAACGCGCATCAACCCGGGATTTAGTGCTGTGTGAAAGGGTCTTTGAGGAATATCCCGTGTTCAGCATTCCGGGATCTCTACCCAGGTCCTGACCTGGGTAGGACCCGGAATCGACACGGGATGCCGTCAGTGTGAAAGGTCCTGATCGGGTATACGGGACTTTACGCTACCGCTAGCCGGGAAGCCGCTTCCAGCAGCCACTATGGGGAGAGCACGGGAGGCTTCCCAGTCCCGGAGAGCAGGTTCAGGTGCCGAGAGGGGGGGGGGGGAGCAGGTACATTTTACCCGGGCCCAGGCCTGTCATGGGGGCCCGGGTCTGGACACACAGGTTTTTTTAATTTGGTGGAGAGTGTGCTGGGTCTGAGTGCACCGTAGTCAACATTTCAGCGACGGCATTGGGGCCAGCCAGTGGGCTGCCATGGGGGCAGCAGTATCACAGAGGTCCTTCCGCTCTCCGACTCCAGGGCCTGCTGAGAGCCCGCCAGAGCATGTAAACCCCTGGCAGAGCATGTAACTCTGGGCAGAGCATGTAACCCCTGGCAGAGCATGTAACCCCTGGCAGAGCATGTAACATCTGGCAGAGCAGGTTAATCCCATGGCAAAGGGCATGTTAACCCCTGGCAGAAGCATGTAACTCTGGGCAGAGCATATAACCCCTGGCAGAGCAGGTTAATCCCCTGGCAGAAAATGTTAACCCCTGGCAGAGCATGTAACTCTGGGCAGAGCATATAACCCCTGGCAGAGCAGGTTAATCCCCTGGCAAAGAATGTTAACCCCTGGCAGAGCATGTTAACCCCTGGCAGAGCATGTAACTTCAGGCAGAGCATGTAACATCTGGCAGAGCAGGTTAATCCCCTGGCAGAGCATGTTAACCCATGGCAGAGCATGTAACTCCAGGCAGAGCATGTAAACACATGGCAACAAGCATGTTAACCCCTGGTAGAGCATGTTAACCCCTGGCATGAAGGCCATAGCAATGAGCATTTAGGTAAGTGGAACTTACAAGGGACAACAGAGTGTGCGGGGAGCTCTGTCCGTGGGGGCCCCAGGAAGTTGTTGTACCGGGGCCCAGGACTTCTCTTGGCAGCCCTGGCTGTCCCCTCTCCTCCCCAGAGTCCCAGAGCCACGGGGAAAAAGAGCGAGCAGCAGGTCCCCTCCGACCTGGCCACCTCCGGCAGCAGCCACTTCAGGAGGAGACCAGCCCGTCCTCAGACCCTGAGGAAGCCACCCCGAGGGGAAGCGCGTCCAGGGCACAGGCAGATTGCAGCCACCCCGGAGCTGCCGCAGACGGACAGACCCCCCAGATATTCCCCTGGATGAGGAAGCTGCACATCAGTCACGGTACCAATGCTTTCAGCTGGCGTCTAATTTTTAATGACATGTATGGATCAGTGTGAATGGGGCTGTCCCGGGTCGATCCCAGGTCTGAATGCAATGTGAAAGGGTACATTCCCGGGTAGTTTCCCGGGAAGCATCCGGGAACACATTCCTGGGTATGACCCGGGACTGCAAGTGGAAAATGGGTATAACAGGAGCCTGAACCCAGTTTATAAAGTTGAATACCAATTTCCCAGATTAGCCTGCTAAACAGTGGGACTGATCCATTGCCCATCCTGTTACTTTAAATTTGCAGTGAAAAGTGTGTGCGGTGGATGTTATAATGATAAGGATGTACTTTAGTGTGGCATAATATGAACAGAGCCAAATATGAACTGGAGGGCACTTTAATGTGGCACAGTCACGGAAATGTGGCATAATTTGAACTGGAGGCTTACATTGAACCAAAGGACACTCTTATGTGGCACAGTATGAACAGGGGGCACTGTAATGTGGCATAATTTGAACTGAAGGACACTATAATGTGGCTTACATTGAACTAAAGGACACTCTTATGTCGCACAGTATGAACAGGGGGCACTGTAATGTGGCATAATTTGAACCGAAGGACACTCTTATGTGGCGTTTACCTGCTCGCTAGGCAGCGAATGTACACAGCCTAGTGAACAGGCATGAATTACCCCCTATGTGTGCAACTATATACACAGTATATCATGTAGTAAATAATTCCCCTTTTTCAGCGGCGGTGTAAATGGGTCACCCCTTGTCCCTTTACACGGGACTTCTACCCAGGTGATCGCAGTCCCGGTGCTTGGAGATGATGTCATCTCCAAGCGCCGCCTCCGTCTACAATGCGGGTAGGCACTGCAGTGTAAATGGTGACAATCCCGGATCCGACCTGGCTTGATCCGTGTTCCAAATGCCGGGTCGGGTCCGGGATTTTGGGTGTAAAAGAGGTATAAGCCTGCACAAACAGCATACAAGCTTCTGGCAGAGCATACAGTATGATGGCAATACATTCTGCGTGACTTCACATTCCAGCGGTATCTCTCAGGCCCTATAGCGTACAGTTGACCAGAGAACGCTCTGCAGAAATCAGACAATGATGTTCGCAGGAAGACTTTTCCCTTGGGAAAGCCGGAGCCATTCCGGACTGTTTCCCCTCTTCAGAAGGAGGCAGATCATTAGTATCTCTGCTCCCTGTTTATCTGCTGACTGATACTGGGGTTTCCTGGCATTTTCCTTCTATGTATAGCCACAGTTGATGACCTGCATGGTGATGTCTGCAGTGCTCCCAGGTCCCTGAGTCAGCCACTTTGTCATCTTACGCTGCTCAGATTAATGTCAGCTAGCATTCCGACAGGTCGGCTGCTCTGTGTATACAAATTCTAAGTGCTTCCCCCCTCCACTGTATACAGAGGACGGTAGTATCTCCAAATACAGGGCTTTTATGGTCTTGCTCCCACTTGCAGGTGTTTACGTACAGTACACGCGGAATGGGGCCTCGCTGACTTAAATGGGACAAAAGTGACAAAAGAAACATTCTTGGGACACAAAAGCAGCTGAGATGCCTCTAGGCAGCCGGATGCAGAGGGAAATCGGGAATAACCACTCCCAGCGTGCAAGCACCATATTCAAGGAGCACGTGTTCCAATGCTATACGGGGTGCACATGTGGCCTAAGTAGGCATAAGCTCATCTCTGCGCAGCCGTCAGTGACATCGATGTGCCCTATTCGTTACAGCTCAGCGATGCCTCCTCGGTGCTGACGTATAATTGCGTTTGAAATGTGTATGACTCTGCATCGTTATGCGTTCGTTAGATCGGCAGTGCTTGTGAATTGCGAATTGATTCATCACTGTCTTTTTTTGCTGTTTGTTGTTGCGCTTGCGCACTACAATCTGTATGTATGCGCAGACGTTCGATTATCAATAGCAGAAATCGGGTCTGACGAAGGTGCATACACACTGTACAATTTTTTTGACCAATTTGGTTCAAAGACATTTCAATTGAACCCAGTGTCCTGGATGGAAGATGTTGACAAAAGATATTGTCAACAAACAAACGATGAATGATGATGCGCATACCCGCCAGATTGTTCATCAAGATTGTTCATCAACTGTGCATGCAGCTCAATTTGAATATCTTTCAAAAAGAGCCTATAAACTGTAGCTAGATCTTTCTTCTTTCGTCTGTCGTCAATATCTTTCATCAACATCTTTAGTCCAGGACACTGGGTTCAATGGAAATGTCTTTCAACCAAATTGGTCAATAAAATTGTACAGTGTGTATGCACCCTAACCCACCAGATTCCATGCTGTACCCTGATGATAAAGATCCAAAAGTCAGTCTCTCTGTCTCTCCCACTCTCTCTTCCTCTCACTGGCCCTTATTCAGATCTGTGCGGTACGGCCCGCGTGCGGCCGTACCGCCGATGTTTTCGCTCTGCACATGCGCAGAGGTCACTCTGCGCATGTGCAGGGGAAATCGCCGCACAAAAATTCTTTACGCCGCAAAGGGGGCGTATAGGGGCGTGAGGGGCTTAATAGCCTCATTTACCTATGAATACGCCCAGCGTTTCATGGGCGTTCCCATGCAAACGCGGGGCGTATGCATGGTAATGAGGCTATGACGCCAGTGATGGGGGCGGAAAGCTGACATCGCCGGATGTCAGCTCTCAGCCCCCATACAAGCTTTCACACGGACGATTGTCCGTGTGGTCTAAGCTTGCGGGAGCTGGTGGAGCGTGCGGCCCTGCCTTCGATGGTCGCCGACCATCGAATGCAGGGGGCAGCTCCCACCATGGTGGAGGCGTACGCCCCACCATTTTCATGCGGATCGCCAGCCGTCCGCGTACGGACGGCCGTGGCGATCCGTATTGTAGGCGGGGATTGGTTTGTGCGGCCGGAGCAACGTATGCGGCTCCGGCCGCACAGACCAGAATAAGGGCCTCTATTCCTCTTACCTCTCTCTACCTCTCTCTCTTCCATCCTATCTCTCTCTCTAGCCCTCTCCCTCCCTCCTTTCTCCCCCTCTCTCTCCCTCCTTCTAACCCTCTCCCTCTCTGTCTGTCTGTCTCTCTCTCTCACTATTCCTCTTTCCTCTCTCTTCCTCTCTCTCTATCTCCTCCCTCCTATCTGTCTCTATCCCCCTCTCCCTCTCTATCCCTTTCCCTCCTCTCTCCCCCTCTCTCTACTCCTCTCCCTCCCTCCTTCTATCCCTCTCTCTACCCCTCTCTCTTTCTCCTCCTCTCTCCCCCTTTTTCTCTCCCTCTCTATACCAGGGTAGCCGACCCTCCCGGAACTTGCGGGAGTCTCCCGAAAATCGGGTCCCCCCTCCCGGCCCCCGGAAGGGTGGGCAACCCTCCCGGAATCAGGGGGACCCCCACTGAGCCCCCCCGATCGCGGCATTTAAATGCCACAATCCGCGGGTCTCAGAGGAGGGGGCGGAGCTAAAATGGCACAATCGTGTCATTTTAGCCCTGCCCCCTCCATTGAGATCAGTTATTTCGGCTATTTGTCGTAATAGGGACGGGGCTTAATGACGTCACCGGCAAGCCCCCCCCACCTCTACCACCCTCTACTATCTCTCCCTCTCCTTACCCCTCTCCCTTTCTTTCTCCTCCTCTCTCCCCCATCCCCTCTCCTCATCTCCCATTCTTTCTCTCACTTTTTCTCTTTCTCTACCCATCTCTCCCTCGCTCTCCCCCTCTCTCTTCCCCTCTTCCCCCCCCCCTTCCTACCATCTCTCTCCCCCCCCCCATCTCTCCCCCTCTCTCACTCACTCTCTCGTGGTCGTCCCCCCCTCTCTCACTCCCTCTCCCCCCCTCTCTCTCTACCCCCCCTCTCTCTCTCTCTCTCTTTCAGTACACCCATGCATCCTAGAAAATTCTAGCAGTTAAAGAAACATAAAGTCAAAATAAACATATTATTTTCATTGTTATTATTCTCATTACTATTAACAATATCTATTCTCAGTCCAGGGATGCTCTTAATTACACAAAATAACCACAACCCGATTGCTATAATCTTCTCCAGAGCTCACTTACAGAAAACCAGAGGGAAGGCCGATATGTGACCAGAAGCACCAATAATTACTAAATAAACTCTTCTACGCCGTCTGATTCCCTTCATTATTATTGTAAAAGGCTGCATGGTTTATTTCAGGGGTAGAGAAATATTCTCCACTAATACAAACTTCAGCTCAAACTGCGCCCAAGGCAAAAGTTCCACTGAGTCAACATTCCCACGCCAGCACTGCAGGCAGGCTCTGCAGCCTGCGCTACCTGTAATGTGTGATGGGGGACCACGCAGGGCCCGACGCTGCTCCTTTCTCCCCACTCTCATCTCTGGAGGCACTAGAACAACACTTGGCAGATGTGCGGACTCTGTTCATATGTGTGTAATGTTTACACAACTTTACAGAACCGTCCTGTCTGCATTCATGACAACAATGCCGGGGCTTATCTCCTGTTTTTCTTATTGCACAAAAATGTAGTGAACAATCTGGGAGGGGTGGGGGGTATTTCAAAGGCCCCCACACCGCACCTCTGCCAAGCATCTGCTGAGACACCGGGCATCGCCATACGGTGCCCATGCACTAGAGCGATTTCACCAGAGCGATTTCATGCGATACCTCGCACTAGTCTCTGGGAGGTGATGGGCAGAGTGCCACCGGGGTGATGATCAACCTCAGACTCAGCCACTTCCTCCTCCTTCCACCACAGGGTAGCTGCACACAGAGTGCAGGCTGCAGGAAGGGCTCTGACAGCCAGGCTGGCCAATGTTCCCCTTGCCTCCTTCTGTAAGGAGAAGTCAGGGGATTAATCTCTGACCCGCACTAAGTGCCGGGTCACTGGACGTCCTGACTGTGCTCTTTTCTTGGCAACTTATCTGAAAGTGCTTAAGTAGGTGCTGATGATGTGAGTGACGTGGTGGCGGGGTCCAGATGGGCGGTTGAGGATTGCAGATAACAGTAACTGCAGAATCAAAGTGAGAGAGTGCAAACAGGAGCCAGAGCCCCAAATAGTGTCCTATCAATAATGGGGGGGGGGGGTTGATGCATTGTATAAGAGGTACACTATTAGTTCTGACCATTTTATAAGTAGTAGCTGCCACCGCCTCATACAGCTCTATAGACAAAAGCAGCCGCCGGCCTGTACATCTCTATAGGCAGAAGCAGCCGCCGGCCTGTACATCTCTATAGGTGGAAGCAGCCGCCGGCCTGTACATCTCTATAGGCAGAAGCAGCCGTCGGCCTGCACATCTCTATAGGCAGAAGCAGCCGCCGGCCTGTACATCTCTATAGGCGGAATCAGCGGCTGCCCTGTATATCTCTATAGGCGGAAGCAGCCGCTGGCCTGTACATCTCTATAGGTAGAAGCAGCCGCTGGCCTGTACATCTCTATAGGCGGAAGCAGCCGCCGACCTGTACATCTCTATAGGCAGAAGCAGCTGCTGGCCTGTACATCTCTATAGGCGGAAAGCAGCCGCTGGCCTGTACATCTCTGTAGGCGGAAGCAGCCGCTGGCCTGTACATCTCTATAGGCAGAAGCAGCCTCTGGCCTGTACATCTCTATAGGCAGAAGCAGCCGCTGTCCTGCACATCTCTATAGGCAGAAGCAGCCGCCGGCCTGCACATCTCTATAGGCAGAAGCAGCCGTCGGCCTGTACATCTCTATAGGTAGAAGCAGCCGCCGGCCTGTACATCTCTATAGGCGGAAGCAGCCGTCGGCCTGTACATCTCTATAGGCAGAAGCAGCCGCCGGCCTGCACATCTCTATAGGCGGAAGCAGCCGCCGGCCTGTACATCTCTATAGGCGGAAGCAGCCTCCGACCTGCACATCCCTATAGGCGTAAGCAGCCGTCGGCCTGTACATCTCTATAGGCAGAAGCAGCCGCCGGCCTGCACATCTCTATAGGCGGAAGCAGGCACCGGCCGGGACATCTGTATAGGCGGAAGCAGCCGCCGGCTGTACATCTCTATAGGCGGAAGCAGTCGCCGGCCTGCACATCTCTATAGGCGGAAGCAGGCGCCGGCCGGGACATCTCTATAGGCGGAAGCAGCCGCCGACCTGTACATCTCTATAGGCAGAAGCAGCTGCTGGCCTGTACATCTCTATAGGCGGAAAGCAGCCGCTGGCCTGTACATCTCTGTAGGCGGAAGCAGCCGCTGGCCTGTACATCTCTATAGGCAGAAGCAGCCTCTGGCCTGTACATCTCTATAGGCAGAAGCAGCCGCTGTCCTGCACATCTCTATAGGCAGAAGCAGCCGCCGGCCTGCACATCTCTATAGGCAGAAGCAGCCGTCGGCCTGTACATCTCTATAGGTAGAAGCAGCCGCCGGCCTGTACATCTCTATAGGCGGAAGCAGCCGTCGGCCTGTACATCTCTATAGGCAGAAGCAGCCGCCGGCCTGCACATCTCTATAGGCGGAAGCAGCCGCCGGCCTGTACATCTCTATAGGCGGAAGCAGCCTCCGACCTGCACATCCCTATAGGCGTAAGCAGCCGTCGGCCTGTACATCTCTATAGGCAGAAGCAGCCGCCGGCCTGCACATCTCTATAGGCGGAAGCAGGCACCGGCCGGGACATCTGTATAGGCGGAAGCAGCCGCCGGCTGTACATCTCTATAGGCGGAAGCAGTCGCCGGCCTGCACATCTCTATAGGCGGAAGCAGCCGCCGACCTGTACATCTCTATAGGCAGAAGCAGCTGCTGGCCTGTACATCTCTATAGGCGGAAAGCAGCCGCTGGCCTGTACATCTCTATAGGCGGAAGCAGCCGCTGGCCTGTACATCTCTGTAGGCGGAAGCAGCCGCCGGCTTGTATATCTCTATAGGCAGAAGCAGCCGCTGGCCTGTACATCTCTATAGGCAGAAGCAGCCGCCGGCCTGTACATCTCTATAGGCAGAAGCAGCCGCTGGCCTGTACATCTCTATAGACATAAGCAGCCGCTGGCCTCGGCCTGTACATCTCTATAGGTAGAAGCAGCCGCTGGCCTCGGCCTGTACATCTCTATAGGTAGATGCAGCCGCCCGCTTGTACATCTCTATAGGCAGAAGCAATGTGTTCGGTTGATAGAGGACATGTCTGGGCAAAGTATTTGGAAGTGTAGGGCTGGGGCTGGCTCGTGTCTTCAGGTTGTTATGAATTGAGCGGAATATCATCATTCAAAAAATGCAGCAGGTAGAGCAGCCGGGATTAGTGCAGACTTCAGACGTCTCACATTCCGCTGTGTTCATATATAAACTGGTGTAAGCTCTTCATCTCATTGGCAGAAAGCTCGTATATACACAAACCACCCACGTGACCATCAGAA
The DNA here is from genome assembly GCF_055691185.1 of Crinia signifera. Taxonomy (NCBI): domain Eukaryota; kingdom Metazoa; phylum Chordata; class Amphibia; order Anura; family Myobatrachidae; genus Crinia; species Crinia signifera. The sequence goes on from NC_139225.1 coordinate 25,914,070, forward strand.
ATCCTGATTTGTAAGCCGACAGGAATATGAATGAGCGCTGTGTGTTCCTGTAAGAACAGCGATTGTTACAGTAACGTTTCTAGGTGCGTTAACCCTTCGTACACCGTACAGCAGAGTGTCTGGAAGTTCTCATGTAACCCTAACAGTGCGCGTTTTCCTGGGGCAAGTTTTGATGGTGGTCATTAGGTCGACAGTCAAAATATCGACGCATGAAAAAGGGCGACATTCATTAGGTAAACACGGTCAAACGGTTGACACAGCAAAAGATCAAATGGAAAAAGGTCGACATGAGTTTTTCCTGATTTTTTTTTTTTGGACCGATTTGGCCATACTTTACCATACCAGTGGTCATAGAGGAAGATTAAAATAGTGTGCTGAGTGCAGCGCAAGGGGGGCGCGGTACACTTGTTGACATATGTCGACATAGACCTATTTTTTTTACCGCATGTTGATCTTTTCCCATATCAACCTTTTTCATGTCGACATTTTGCTTGTGTCAACCTTTAAACCTTATCGCCCTAATGCATGTCGACCGTTTATATGTGTCGACCTTTTGACTGACAACCAGCAGTGGTCGACCTAGACAACGTACCCCACTGCTGGTGGCATCTTAAGATGGACCAAGTGGTATTTTAGCTTCAATGGACATATTAGAACCAAAATATTTTGAATCATTTTGTATCTGCATCGACACCCGAGCACACGGTCACCCAATTAATGCAGCGCGTACTTTCACTACCGATGCGCTCTGCGTGCTTTATTGTTCCCAAACAAGAGTCCACATAGATTTAAAAGTATACAGAAGTAAAAAAAAAAAAAAAATCATGAAAAACTAATGTCGTCCATTTTAATGTGTTGACTATTGCCAAGTCGGCCTTTGCTTGTGTTGACCTGTTCTCAGTGTTGACCTAGCGCACGTCAACATTTTATCAATGTCGACCTTTAGTCAATGTCGACTTACGTTTTCATAGCAACCAATTGACTGTGCAGATGAAACAGGCGTCAGCATTGCAATTACAATTATTTTTAATTCTCTTTCTCCTGTCCAATTTCCACCCCTGCGTGGATGGGGATTTCCACTTTTATTAAATAACTGAGCTTCATTTTTACATGAAATACTTAAAAAATAAAATGCCCCCAGTGACGTCATTTCGCTATAGGCACAACCCCCACTCTTTGTCATCCTACAATCTTTCTACATCTGGGTGCCAGTCTCCTGCAGTAGTAGGTTGGCACCACCAGCGTTGGCATAACAGAGACCATCAAACAATTGCATCCAAACTGGGCAGAGACATCACAGGGTACACAAGAGCTGCCTGACTCACCCGTCTGCCATGTTTCCACCAACTATCAGCATAGGAAGAGATAGTGTCGCATTACATCACCTTCCTTATAGGGACAGAGCGTAATTCTGCCACTGTAGACTTATCTGTGAGACCCTTTGTGTTATGGAGATCAATTATATACTGTAGGTAGCATCAATATGTAGCATAAGTGCCAGCCCCATCCACTTGACGAAAAGCCGTATAGGTTAGTAGATTAACATGCAGGGAATTAGTCAGTGATGTCACATTAGCTTGAAAGGGAACCAACTGACATATTTTGCTTTGTTGTTTCAGCTTGTTGTCTGATACCTGGAAGAAAAGGAGAACATTCCTCAGTACACTGTATATAGTTGATGTTGAAAGAAACGGTATAATGTACTTTATTATTTTTTTATGAATACAAAGAAAATGCTGATTTCATGGAGGCCCTGTTCACATAGGTAATAAAAAAAAAAAAAAAATAAACCTCGAGATAAAACACATTCTTATAACCAGCTAGGGTTAGGATGGGGTGTGGATCATGTGGTTGACATTAATTAGGTCGACGGGGTCTAGGATGACCTCATTCGCTCTACATGCACAAGATCGACACTAATGAAAGGTCGCCATATAAAAAAGTGTGAAGTGGTCGACATAAGTTTTTCACTCTCCACTCACCACGCTTTGAGCCACTTTAACCCTTTGAGTGCCGACATCTCTGTGAGGGATGTGCAAAATATCACATTTGTTATACAAATTCAAATTTAAAAAAATGTTGTGTAAAAAAAATATTATATTTCCAATATAAGGTGGACAGTGCGATGAATAAAAATGTTTGCTTGGAAATTTTAACACCTGTTTTGACAAATTCACTTGGCACTCAAAGGGATAAAATTCCTAATTGGAATATACATGAGTACGATCATGACTCCTCCCCATCCACTGTCACATAGAAAAAATGTATTCAAGCTGGGCGTTGCCATGGTAATGGGCCGATAAGGCGGGTGCAGGTGGTGGGCAGCTGACATCACCGGATGCTCTGAGCAAACTTAGATCTGCGTGCATGTTCCACATCATTCGCTGGTCGCCAACCATCGAATGAAGTGGGTGCTCCCCCGCAGGCTGTGAATGGATGTTTATGTAAAACTGGTGTACCAACATTCGCATGGCGAGGTTTGGTTAACTCAACAATGCAAATCCGCATCCGAGCGAATCAACCAGAATTACCCCCTAATACCATTTGGCCACCACCATTATTTCCCAGAATGAATTGCTGCTGACTGGGGAAGACTGCGGCCATCTTGTGTCATCTTGCTGCCTGCTCAGGGTCTAGTCAGCCTGGAGTCTGCCATCTTGCAGCTTCTGGATTCCCGCTCATGGTCCAGACAGCCTGAAGATGGCCATCTTGTGGCATCTGGCTGGTTGCTCAGGGTCCTGACAGCCTGGAGTCGGCCATCTTGTGTCATCTGGCTGGTTGTTCATGGTCCTGACTGTCTGGAGTTACCCATCTTGCAGCTTCTGGACTCCTGCTCAGGGTCCTGACAGCCTGGAGTCGGCCATCTTGGGCATCTGGCTGGTTGCTCAGGGTCCTGACAGCCTGGAGTCGGCCATCTTTTGGCATCTGGCTGGTTGTTCATGGTCCTGACAGTCTGGAGTCACCCATCTTGCAGCTTCTGAACTCCTGCTCAGGGTCCTGACAGCCTGGAGTCGGCCATCTTGGGGCATCTGGCTGGTTGCTCAGGGTCCTGACAGCCTGGAGTCGGCCATCTTTTGGCATCTGGCTGGTTGTTCATGGTCCTGACAACCTGGAGCCGGCCATCTTGCAGCTTCTGACCTCCTGCTCAGGGTCCTGACAGCCTGGAGTCCGTCATCTTGTGGCATCTGGCTGGTTGCTCAGGGTCCCGACAGCCAGGAGTCGGCCATCTTGTGGCATCTGGCTGGTTGCTCAGGGTTCTAACAGCCTAGAGATGGGCATCTTGCAGTTTATGGTTGGCTTCTTGGGGTCCTGGAAGGAGGCTGAACCCATCAGGACCAGGCCTGAGCGGCCCTCAAAAAGTTGCAAGATGGCTGCCACCTGTCAGGAACCCAAGCAGCCAGCCAGAAGATTGGCAGCCATTCGGGAGATTGGACCCTGCAGCTGACCCATTGTAGACTATGGGCTACAGTTAGCGGAAGAATTCTGGCTAGCGATGTTGGTCAGCACACCGTCAGAGAAGTTCCACTGCCATCCAGAGCACATTGCAGGGACTGGCTCCATGTAGAAAGTAATACAGTAAAATGCTAAACTACCAACCACATAATGTGCCCCAGCCTGGCAAAAACAAAGCAAGCTTTGGACACCATGTTATCTGTTTATGGTGGTACAAGATGGGCCAGTGCTAGGGGGTCTGCAACATCTTGTCCTGACAGCCTTTCATTACTTACCATAATGACCTCCAGTGATGCTGTGCTTTGTGGAGTGGGGACGACAGGGTGGGGGAGGTATATTGCCTGACAGATGGCATACCCAAACCCTAATTCACAGTCTGGCAGTGTGAAAGCCACACTCCCTCCTGTGCAGATGTAATGGACCGAAGCATAGCATATCCTTATACATCCCCTGTAGGTACAAAGAGTCCGCTTAACTCCTTCACTGCCGGATCGCTTACCGTCTCCGTTCCATGAGTCAGTAAAACATGTTGGACCAGATGGGACATTACTGGCGTTACACTTTGTAATTGTGTCTTATATAATTAGCGGTTACTGGTGTCACTTTCACATCGTTTCTCACTGACTAATGACTGTGGCTTTATATCCGTCTGTCTGATATAACTGTACAGCAGCAACGGGACTGTTCTTTCCCTGTATCATTTATTGTATGATTGCATTTATTACAGTTCAGAGTTGCAGCCTTTCGCACTGTGCTTGTTCCGTATCCGAGCAACTGCATGGGATCCCGAGTCGGCCGCATCTCAGCTGTATCCCCACTTGCGTCTGCGCGGCTGTAAGCAAGCGGCACCAGTGCGTTTGACAGTGGGTGTAATTGCGTGCCACTCAGAGAGGAGTGTCATTTGTGACACACGAAAGGTCTGGTGCATAGGGATCATGCCTACGAGATACGACCACTAGGTTAACCCTATGTAGGTCGGTATGCATCGGGTCTACACCTGAAATAGATCGGCATGGCTAAGATCGACAGGGTTGGAAGGTCCACACAAGCATTAGGTAGACAATGGCAAGGTCGACTGTGAAAAGGTCTAATACAGGCATGTCCAAACTGTGGCCCTCCAGCTGTTGTGAAACTACACATCCCAGCATGCCTTGCCACACTTTTACAATTCCCTTGTGGCAAAACTGTGGCAAGGCATGCTGGGACTTGTAGTTTCACAAGAGCTGGAGGGCCGTAGTTTGGACATGCCTGGTCTAATAATGATGATAATAATTGTATTTATACAGCGCGTTTCTCCAATATGGCTCAAGGCGCTTCATCGTATGAACAGAATACGTGTTTAGAGGTACAAAAATAAGATAAAAATAAAGATACATCATAAAACATGAGAAACAGTTGGCGCCAGTTTCTGCAGACAAAGCTTTCTTTGTTTTTCTCTGTTTTCTAATTAATATACTGAATCATTGTGGTAATTGATGCCGATTAATTAGTTTTTTTCAAAAACAGCAGCCTTTGTACTCTGCCCTCACTTGTCATTTTTTTTAAAAAAAAATGTTCTTTCAGTTGCAAAGCGCAACGGACTACGCTGGCGCTATAGAAATAACTGTCAGTAAATAAACAGTGGCCTATTATTTCCTGCTCGTTAATGCCTGTGACGATCAGACAGCGCGCTTGTCCTGGGGACCGCGGTGACGGATATTTTGCAGGCTGTGAGATCTCTCGCTCAAACCTCTAACTTTGCAACATGAAGAGCGTTGGTTTTCCTCCAGTGAGATGTGGGAACGCGCGGAAGCCGTTCTCCCCCGCATCTGATTACACAGGATGTAGGAGAGCTTGGATCTGACCAGTTAGTGAAAGTTACGGAATTTAGTAAATAATTACCCTATGCCTGAAACATATTTATAATGGGTACAGTGTGTGCAGTGCACATGAGATGCCAGGGGAGCCCACAGTACGTACCATGAGGTCATAGGCTGACGCTATTTAGATTGGTCGACAGGGCTTAGGTCGACACCTGAAATGGGTTGACATGGCTAAGGTCGACAGGGTTGGAAGGTGGACACAAGCATTACGTCGACAATGGGAAGGTCGACAGTCAAAAAGCTTGGCAGGAGTTTTCTTAAGTTTTTTTTTACCCAAATGTCGACATAGTCGACATGGACACCATCAAAGTGTACTGCGCTCGGCACACTATTTTATTCTCCCACCACGCCATAATGGAGAGTAGGGCATGACTGTCGACCTTCCCATTGTCGATAAAATCTTGTGTCGACCTTCCAACCATAGCCATATCGACCTATTTCAGGTATTGACCTAAGCCCTGTCGACATTCAGTGGTTAACCCAATGCATGTTGACTTAAATAGGGTCAACCTAGTGACCGTATCCCCACCATGCACCCATTTTTTCAATACTTACTCTCCAGGGTCACGCGTCGGAAGCAGCAGCGCTGCAGAAATCACAGGAAAATGGCTTGGCGGCCATTTTTCTGGTGTTTCGCTCATGCACATTTGGAAAATCAGCGAGGAAATGGAGCTTTATCGCTAGGTAAGTACGGACGGTGTAATGGTTGGCATTACCGCCTCACAGCGCTGAGGTAATGGGTTCAATCCCCACCATGGCTCTAACTGTGCGGATTTTGTATATTCTCCCCGTACTTGCGTGGGTTTCCTCCGGGTACTCCGGTTTCCTCCCACATTCCAAAAATATACTGGTTAATAATTGGCTCACAACAAAATTAACCCTAGAATGTCTGTGTGCGTGTACATGTGGTAGGGAATATAGATTGTAAGCTGCACTGGGGCAGGGACTGATGTGAATGTTCAAATATTCTCTGTAAAGCGCTGCGGAATCTGTGCGCGCTATATAAGAAACTGTTAATAAATAGGTAGAGCAGGGCAGTGTTGTGCCCTAGAATCATAGAGTTTAAAAGCTCCTTGGCCTTGCACCCAGCGCTGGGCGGCCACTCTGGTCATACGCACTCAGTACAGCTCTGCCTACGACTAGATACCCAGACGGTTACCATGCTGGGACTTGTAGTCCGCAAGAGTTGGAAAATTTGCAAAATCTTGGACCCTGGGGCCACCTCTGTGTAAACAGGGACAGTTATTTCAGCAGCCACCAGGTCACCTGTCCCCAGCCCACCCCCTTCCCCTCACACACTTTACAGGGAGCCTGCAGACTTTATCCCAGGCCCCTTCCCCCCCCCCTTTTTTTTTCTGAAGACAAAAGCCACCAAGATGCCCAGAAGGAACAGCAGCAGCAGCAGTCAGCCAGCCACCCCACTGCCTTCCACACTCCCATTCACATGCTAATGAGGCATCAGATCCCTCCGCCCGCAACAGCAAAAAAAAAAAACTTTTCACTACAGCCTTGAAGTTTGAGGAGAAGTAGTCCCCTCCCCCAGCGGGCGGAAGTAGACGTTTGCAGCACACAGACACCAAGCCAGCTGCCTCTCAGTCTCAGCATTTCCCTGCAGTGTCACGGAGGAGAGTGCTGGGGACCGTGGCGTGGGGCTGCTTGTAGAGAGACACCTGCGGCGGAGGGATCTCCCTGGCTGGATACATTGTAGCAGAGACTCCCGGGCTGCTTGATACTTTGTCTTACTGGCTGGGGGATCCAATATAGCTGAGTTCTACTGGCTGGAAGATCCACTGTAGCAGAGATTCCCTTGGCTGATCCACTGTAGCAGAGACCCCCTGGCTGATCCACTGTAGCAGAGAGACCCCCTTGGCTGGAGGAAACATTGTAGCAGAGTCCCCCTTGGCTGGAGGATACATTGTATCAGGGACCACCCCTGGCTGGTTTGCTTCTCCCTGAGCTTGGGACGGATTTACCCCTGGATCTGGTACCTCCTGCCCGCTGCTGGGACCGGGCACCCAGAGGATATATGGGACTATAGAGCAGCTGTCCCCATATCCCGGAGGAATGTATCGGATAGGAGTCCTCCTGCTGCTCTGGTCACTGACTGTCCAGACACAAGGTAGGAAGCTGCTCCCATCCGTGTAACGGCCACTTGCCAGAAGAGCTTGCACTCTATGCTTTGCGTTCTCATGCCAGGCTGCACGTGTGTGTGACCTGAGGCAGGTGATGGTGTACTATAATTTATAATGTTACCCGATGGGTGCTCAGGGGCTCTGGAGTGAGAAGAATTTGAAACCTGAAGTTTGTGTCCCACAGAGCTTGCACTCTAAAGTGGCAGAGTGGGCTTTCCGGGCGTTTGGGGCAGTGGGGGGTGCTCGGTATTACTTTATTGGAGGGTGATGCTGGGACTCTGTGCAGTTCCACCACCCTATGAGGTGGGTGCTCTATAATGCCCACCTTTGGTTTCTTAGCCCAGTACGGTGCCCAGGGTTAGAGCTGCATTGGGTGCTGGGCACCAGTGGGGCAGCCCTGGCATTTGCTGACACTCGCCCCCCGTCTGTGCTCTCCATGGTCTGTAACGTAGTGCAATGCCAACAGATGTCTTGGGTGGCTGGGCATGCTGAGACTTGTAGTTTTAACATTTCTGCATCCTGTGATTGCCTTGTGCTCCAGAGTGTGCAGGTGCCCTGGGATTGGCATGGGACCAGCTTTCTGGTGTAATCTGGGCTTTCGATGGCCAGCGTGATCTTAGCTCGCTGCTGTCACTGTCTCTGCACCATCACTGAGGTTTCCTGTGCTGTCTCCTTTTGCTTTCTGTCCCTGTCAGTGTCTGGTGGTCATCTGTGCTGCAGACTGCCGACCGATCCCGCTCAGCCAGTCTCCAGTAGTTGCAAAAAAAGTCGTGGGCGATCAAATCGGGTGCTTATCGTCCGATTACAATCTGATGTATGGAATGACAAAAAAACATTCGTAAAGAAGTCTGCAGCTAAGATCGCTCATTTTTCCCTGTACATGAATAACGTATGTAGACACATTAATCATAAACTACAATAAAACAGCGCCCCCAGTGGTGGGGCCGGGGTAATACTAGGACACAGCGTGTGCCTCGCTTTGTTATTTGGTTCCAAGATTGTAACAGGACATTAAGTAAAGGAAGAATAGATGTAACGGACGTCATTAGTATTATTACAATTAATAATAATGATATATATTTGTATTATTTTGTTGCGCCGCTAGCTGGGAGAAATTCCAGCATTTGCTCACACCCTAATAGGGTGTTATGGCAGGTGACTCAGCTACTGTATGATTTATTGTGTGCATTGAGGAGATTTTTTTTTTTTTTACCTTGTTGCATTACTTTGGCAGAAAGCATGTTTTCTAGCATGCACCTGCCAGTGTGCCCCCCCACACACACACACAATCTCATCTCACACCATATTATCAGTATATTGATCAGCACAGACAGGAGTTGCTCTAAGCTTCTATCCCCGGCCTACCACCTCTGCTGGGAGCTGGCTGTATGTCTCCACTGCTGGCTCCCTTCCCTAAATTGCAGGCTCTTTCAAATGAAATGACAAACTTCCTTTCCTATTTATTCTTATTAGTAGTTTGCAAATGGCTCCATAATTTTTTTTATTTTTTTTTAAGAAACTTGTCCGGAATCAAGGGGTTAACACCCCCCCCCCCCCACCCCAATACAGCGTTCCAACTTTGCACAATTATGCTGATATACTAGATTTAAATAAATCTGTAATGATGATAAATTAGTAACTTCTGTAAAAGTGTATTGCACCCCATCCCCCCCCCTTTTTTTGGAGTACAAAAATATATTCTTAGCATGGGAGTGTTTATCCTAATACTACGGGTAGTGTCATTTATATTTGATATACTGGCATAGTAGGCTGAGACTTGTAGTTCCACAATAGCCATCAGTCTGCAGGTAGACTTCTCCCAAGTTTTTTGGAGGGACCTGGGCAGCCTTTAGAGGGTTAAATCGCCGCTCAATCTTTGATGCCCCCCTCCCCAGGCAGCAGACACTGGCCGCAGTGTGTTCTCATAGCAAGGGTTTATTACAGACCCAGCTTCAGGCTGCATGTATTAAGTGACAAGGGAGGGAGACAGGGATTCCTGCCCTGTGCGGAACAATAGTATAAGAGGTGTGTTTAACGCTTTACAATGGTGAGCTCTGATTTCTCCCTTTGTTGCCAGTTGATAATAGGCCCTGCTCTGCAGCTGTTGTGTTTTCCCATGGGCAGCCGTGAGGGGGGGGGGGGGTTGTTTGTGCACTGCTGCCCCCCTCACCTCACCCTTATGAATACTAATGTAGTGAGATGACTCCTAAGAGGGACCTTGTCTTCTGTCTTTGCTTTGCTTACAGTTTCCTCTTACCGGCGGTGGGGAAGGGGGTAGAGGCAAACTCTTTATCTTTAAACTTCCTATATGTGGCATTATCAGCTGAAGAAAGAGCCCAGGGTCACCAGATGTGACAGTTCTGTGGTACCGCAACGGGCACGGCTCTAGGCCCCAAAGTTAACTTTTCAAATATAGGGGCTGATGTATTAAGCCTGATGAAGAGATAAAGTGGATGGTGATAACACACCAGACAATCAACTCCTAGCTCATTTTTAAAACCGCTGGTTGGCTGGTGAGTTAGCACCTTCCACTTTTTCTCTTCACCGGGCTTAATACATCTGTCCCATTGCTAGAGATTTGTTTTTCTGATGGTTACACTGTTGCATTGCTTTGGCTGTCAGATGTTGTAGTTGGCCAGGCAGGCTGGAACTTATAGTGCCACCGATTGGATATGCCTGGTGATGCTGGGTGGTGTGTGTGTGTGTGAGACCACGCTGCTTTGCCCAACATGCACGGCTTCTAGTGTCATAGCAAAAAAAGCTGCAGGTGCTGTTTCTGAAGTCTGCCGTCTTCTAAACTCGCCCCCTTGGTCAGGAAGTGACACACACATGAGAAGTGTTTTGAGGAGTTTATTACTGTCATCCTATTTACATGGGTCAACATTAGGAAAAAAAAAACTCTATTATCTCTCACTTTACACATATGGGAGGATGGAGCCCCTGTTATCTGGTGGCGTTCTATGCAACTGCCTGGGAGTCATGCAGCCATGCCTACACAGTCATTTACCTGCCCTGTACGGGTTGGATACACCGTGTATTTCTGCCTGCAGGTGAATGTTATCTCTGCATTCCAGTACTACCTCATCAGCCCATAAATGTCAGATATTCTGACATTTAACTATGTGCGCGCCAGAAGGAAAGATAATATTACAGGCTTTTAGGCCTTTTTGCCCTGCGGTCATCAGTCCATCATGTGTTAGGCCCCTGGTGATTCTGCGTTCAGTCCTCTCTGTCCGCCAAACCTCTTACTTGGCAGCTTCTCGTTAATTAAAATATTAGGTAAAAGGAAATTGTAAATTGTATTTTGGTCTATAAACAGATCAGAAATATTAGATTGCAAAGACTACATTTATATTCCCACATAACCCCCACTCAGCTGTGAAGGCTGATTGCTCCTTTAAGAACATCTGAATATCTGCACTGCTGATGGGCAGGTTGTGCTTTTGGAGAAATGGGAAAAAGGCTTCGAGGCTTAGCATGTGGGCAGCTGTCTAGAACCCCACAATTCTAGGGCCTCCGAGCAGGGGCAAATGTGGACATACAATCAGAGCAGCATTCTCTACCTGCCTTCCAGCTGATTGGTGGGTGGTTGGAGCTATCTACCAATCGGAGTGCAGCATTTGCCAGCTGCCTTCCAGACAGCAGCCAGACAGTGACGGTCTGCAAGCATGCTGATTGGTGGATGGCTGAAGTTATCCACTAGAGTGCCAACTGCTGTTTAGCTATATGGAAGCATATGAAGAGAGGGTGGAGTACCCCAGGGAGGGGCATGTTATGAGTTTTTATGTCCAGGGGCCCCAGTGCATTGCTTTGCCTGTTGCCTACAATGCTGTTAAGATGAGTGTCTGGTCAGCAGGTCAATAATGTTTAGGTCGACAGTGAGTAGGTCCAGCTACACTAGGCACTGTGCCCGATGCATGGCAAGTGGACGAGGCACAGTTTTACGGTGTCCATGTACATCTAAAGGTCCCCACACACTAGAAAGATCTGCGATCATAAGACGTGAGCATAAATTAGCCTTCAAATCTTTTGCCTGTCCTGGACAAAAGATTTCAGGCAAGCGCACATCTTTACCAAAGAGTTTTCTTAAGATCCCGTATGCGTTCCTATGGATCTTTTGTTAAATCTTCTGATCTTTCATGCAGCACGTAAGATCAGAAGATTTAGCAAAAGATCCACGGGAGCGCGCATCGGACCAAAATCGGCAGATTTTCGACCAATAATCGGTACACATCGGACGATATATTGTCCTGTTTATCGGAAATCGGCCAAAAAACCATTCTAGTGTGTGGGCACCTTTACCATAGACCTGAAGAAATTCATGTTGACCTAGAGTATGTCCAACATTGTTGGCTGTCGACTATTAGTGATTGACCTATTGTAAAGCGCAACGGAATCTGCTGCGCTATATAAGAAACTGTAAATAAATAAATAATTGACCTAATATTTGTCAACCTAGACACCATTGTCAACCTATCCCATAAGAATTAAGATGGCCCTGCTTCCATGCTAGGCTCCTGCTAGCCACCGTATTGGTCTGATTACTATTGATAGATGGGTAGAGATGTATCGTTCATATAGTGTCCATTATAGCACCCGCCATCTTTGAAAACCCATGCAGTTCCTCTTCCCTGCCTGGGGTGTCGCAGGTCTGGTTTGCATATCAGTGCTGATATACAGACCACACTGTGCTAGAAACACTACAGCAGACGGCAACACCCCAGGCAGGGAAGAGGAACTGCATGGGTTTTCAAAGATGGTTGGTTCTAGAATGAACACTTTTCATACATGTGGCCTCCATTGTCCACAGAGCTAAGCATCTTGCCCATTAGGGCAGTACGGATTGGTTTAATGGTTACTGCCTTACAGCCCTGAGGTCATGGGTTCAATTCCCACCATGGCCCGAACACTGCAGAGTTTGTATATTCTCCCTGTGCTTGCGTGGGTTTCCTCCGGGTACTCCGGTTTTCTCCCACAATCCAAAAATATACTGGTAGGTCAATTGGCTCCTAACAAAATTAATCCTAGAATGTCTGTGTGTGTATATGTGGTAGGAAATATAGATGGTCAGCTCCACTGGGAGCTTACGCTAATAAATAAAATAAATCTTGTGCCTTGTTTAATTCTGCAGGTCAGGTTCCGATGCATAGACTGTCTGTAATCCTAGTATAATGTTCTTGTAACTGTGTTCCCAATGCAAGTCGGTAACTCTTCTCCTCGCTCTTTCTCTCCAGGTTTACGGTGTACGCAGCAAACATGCTTAAACAACGGCAAATGTGACCCCAGCGGGACAGAATGCAGGTAAGTGTCACCGAGGGTATCGCGCTTTCCAGAACGGTAAAGTGAAGACATTGCTAGTAGCAACCAACCTGCTTCAAACTGTCATTCCATAGACGGTCACTAAAACAGATCCTGGGTCCACAGCAGTCTTGGAAATGCTGGAGAAATACCTCTAGTGGGGTCGTACCTACCTGAGGAACACCAACCGGTGCTTATTAAAAGTCCCCGGCGAGACTCAGGAGCAGCCTCTGTGACTTTCTATTACACAATAGGGTGTCATTGAGGGCTCATCCACACTCAGCCATATAAAGGGTTTGCAATCTTTTGTGAGCCCATAATGAATACAGCCCCCAACCCCCTCTAAACCATTTTTTTCTCCCCCCTCCTCAAGCCACACGGACGCTTGACGACGCTGTAAATCTTGTTTTCATTCATTGACAGAACGACAGCTGGGGTTCAATCGAAATTTAGCCTCCATTGTTCCTGGAGGCAGGTTACCCCTGTGTTCCTGATCATGGGGGTTTCCCAGAATGCAGCATTTAATTTATTCATGGTGGGAGTTTTTATTTTTTTTTCTATTAGTTTTTGTCTCCTTTGACAGCAAGGGTTAATAGTAAAACCTGAGTGCTTTTAAGACCTTCTTTTATTTTTGCAAATCTTGGTTGTAAAGATCACTTTGTGCAAGTCTGAATACCCTGAATGTGTTTGTAGCCTGGCATTTTGGCGGGTCTGAACAGTGACAGAGTTGAAAGAAGGGGGGGGGGGGGGGAGCAGGGGAAGGGGGATCGAGCAGCTGTACCCAAATGAGCTGGGTCTGGCCTGCCCCATTCTGATTACTTTGTTGTGCCTTTGACTGTAACTTGGCACTAGCAGCTAGATAAGCCAGGCAGGGGGGTGCCAAGCTGCCAAACACCAGTGCTAAATGAGCATGGGGCCTGTAATCTGCGGCCAGGTGGCTGCGCTGTCCCGGGGGGCTTCTAAGGGACGCTGCTGTTGCAGCTTTAATGCTCCCCCTGTGTCCTGCTAACCAGCCTAGTAATTTTAAGCCCGATCAACCCCACTTAAATGATTTTCCCAGAGGTATACCTGGAAAATGTCCAAACTGATCACTCTGTCGCTTAATTGGAACCTGGTGGCTTTAACTGCACCAATTAAATAAGCTTATCACCTAGTGATGTGAGGTGTATTATGAATGGGATAATAAGGGACCAGTCCTCCGTGAATCATTAAGGACTACTTCTGACTGAGGTTATGCCCTGTATCTGAGGCTGCGGATCTCTCCCCACTCGCACTTTTTTGGCGTCTCCGTCGGCGCAGATAAGTGGCACAACTGATAGTGTGGCATATCCTGACCCAGGCTGGGATGAAATGTGCCAGGCTGGCCCGGAGCCGCGTCTCGATTTCACCCGTCACTTAGCGGCCTACCTACAAAGGGTTCTTTATGTTGCCCCAAGATCCATTTGGAAAGTCAAGTGTAATAAACCCGGTACGCGAGAAAGGTGATCCCTGCTTTTCTGTGCCCAGAGGGAGCGCTGAGGGACAGCTTGCAGAAATCAGCAACTGCCGGCTTTACTATGGACAAGGATGTAACTACCATAGGTGCAAGGGCTGCAGCTGCTAAGGGGCCCAGAGCTGAAGGGGGCCCATCATTACTGTCTAATTAATATCTTTTACATATTTTTATCACCATCAGTGGCTAAATAGGAGGCCCTTACAAACTTTTGCTATGGGGCCAGTATGAATATTTAGTTACGCCCCTGACTGTGGAGATTGGGTTTGTGTAACTAGTAACAAATGGTCCCAGTTGTACGTCGCTACGGAATATGTTGGCACTATGTAAATAAATGTTAATAAACCATGTGGGACAGTTGCTTTTTTTTACATCACAAATTCACCTGAGCCTCTGGGGCTGCAACTCGTAAGTTTTATACGGACTGTGCAGACCAGGGGGTAGGCAATTATCTGGTAGTCCAGCTGCTGTGGAACTACATATCCCAGCATGCCCAGCCACAATTTGCTGAAACAAAACTGTGGCAGGAAATGCTGGGATGTGTAGTTCCAAAGCAGCTGGACTGCCAGACGGTGCCTACCCCTGGATCAAAAGGCCTGAAAGAGGAGAGGCTACCTCAGCCTTTGTCTGTCCATCTGCCATTCCTTCAGGCAACACTTATCTACAGAGACGGACCCTCCCCTCTACGCACTGCGGCTTCACACCGCTGCTATACAGCAGTGGTTCTCAAACTCGGTCCTCAGGACCCCACACAGTTCATGTTTTCCGGGTCACCTGGCAGGTGTGCTCATTACTCCCTGACACATTTTAAAACCTCCACAGGTGGAGCTAATTATTTCACTTGATTCTGTGAGGAAACCTGCAAAACATGCGCTGTGTGGGGTCCTGACCGACTTTAAGAACCTGTGCCCCAATAGAATGTGTATCTTTCTCCTGGCCCCCATTCAGTCCAGACCTCTAGCACGGCATGTTTTCCAGATCTCCTAATTGGTGCACATTTTATCCTCAAATGGAGAGTTTTATTGCCTCTGTGACACTGAGGAGATCTGGAAAACATGCACTGCTATAGTTCATTGAGTATTGGAGTCTACCCTTATATATAACCATATGGACTAGAGCACTTGTGTAGGGTGGTGTCCCTCTTAATGCTATCTCTGGGTTTCCCGGCTGTGTACCTGTAAATAATTATCTCTATATTGCCACTGCTATGAATGGCTGTGACTCTCTCCAGTCTGAGCGCTCAGGGAAGCGTTGCACTGCCTGACTGCCATTCCTCAGGTTAAATGGTGTGTTACATAGTCAAGGCCCCCCCCCCCCCTTATTTCCCATCTCCAGAGGTAACGTTCATAAAAAGGTGGGACATTCACAGCCGTCAGGTTGTTAATGGCTTGTTCAGTGACTTTAACATGCAAATAAGCCCCAAGGCTGTCCGCAGCGTGTAAAGGAAACGCTGGTCGTCTCCGTGTGAGGCACGTAATTTAAAAGGTCTTGCACATTAAAAAACGGTAGCGTGGAAGTTAATGGCGCAAGTTATTGGCAGATTTTGTCCAACAGGTGTTAAGAGGGATGTGAATGTAAAACAAGGCATCCATTTTGTTTTGGAGTATGGGTTCTAGATCGGGGGGAGTGGTAACAAATGCTTATTTGATACATTTTCTGGTAACAGGACACAGGTTTAGATCTTTATCATGTAAGGCTGATAAAGTTTGGGCTCTGCTGATGAGGATTCTGGGTAATGGTGTACAAATGAGATGCTCTCCAAGGCTTAGCTTATAGACCCCCTTGGTGCCTTTTATAAGGCAGAGGTTGGGGTGTGTGGGACTGTGATCATCATATGGACAGTTGATGAGGTAAAATAAATATATAATTAGTGGTTCAGCACTGGTGCTTTGGTGGAATGAGCATTTTGAATCATCACCTAGGTAAATCTAGAATGCCGCCTCCATGGCAACGGCTTCTCTTACCATGGCAAATATGGGTGTCTTACAGCCGGCCCTCATACCACATACAGCTCAATTAGAGGGGGGAGAGGACATGGTTCTCCCTTCACTACACACTGATCAGCGATGGGTGACTTCGCTCCAGCAGTCAGGAGAGTTTGTAATACCGGTTTCCCACAGTATCTCACAAGCCATATAATACAATGTAAGCACAGGAAAGCTGGACAAAGAGCCGTATATAGGACTATGGTGCCTCCAATGCATCTTGGTTTTGTACATTACACATAATCACTGCAGCCAGACAGAATTCTCTATCTGCCTCTCAGCCTGCAGCCAGACAGCGCGTGCCTGTCGGCATGCTGATTGGTGGATAGCTGGATCTATCCACCAATCAGTGTGCAGCAATCTCTACCTGCTCCCAGCCCACAGTCATACAGGCTGTCAGCATGCTGATTGGTGGGTGGATGAAGGTTTCCACCAATCAGAGTGCTGACAGACAGTCGCTGTATGCAAGCATGTGGAGAAATGGCTGGTGATGGTGCAGTGGCATAGATGGGACTGGCTTAGGAAATAGGCTGCTGTCGGCATGGATCTGTGATGGTCAGAGGAGGCTGGGATCATCCCAGATCAGGCTACAGATAGAAGTTAGACGAGACCCCTGGTTCTAAAGATTATTTCTTGTCCAGTGATTCCTGAACATGCTGTAACCAGAACTTCCCCTACCAAAGGGGTTAATGGCCGAGGCTTGTAAAGCCCAGCCATAACTCTTTCTTCATGGCTGCTGGGTCTCCCAGGATCCTAGCGAGGAATGTGATCTAATAATTTAGGTAATTCCCATCTATTGTCTGTGACCATCCCATCCAGACTCCTAATGTTGACGTAGCCCCGGGACCCACATTCTGAATACCTAGTGCTTCATCAGTCATACCAACCATTGGGGGCATGGACTATGAGGAAAGTTCCACAGAGGAGAGTAGAGTCGGGACTGTGGTCTTCCAAGTCTCGCTTTTATGTTCATACATCTATTAGAGGGTGCAGATGCTACAGTTCCCCTAACCTTCTTTTGGAGGAGGAGGTTGAGTCCTAGTTTGGCTATAGTGGAGAACATGCTACCATGGATCAGATGACCCCGGATGTGTCGCATAATATACAAGGGCACCTCTGCTACTTGTTCATTGTATAGTGTCAATTAATCTGTTGGGTCATCAGGTTGCATTCCTTGATAAGCCTTATGTCAAACTTGGTGGGATCTGCCCATCTGCTGCTGACCCAACACCATTGATGAGAATCACCCAGGTTCCACTCTTTTATAGGGAAATTCCTTTTGTCGGAATACTCATTAGATGTAATGTTCAGTCTCGGGGGGGTTGTGTCACTTCTGCTGCTCAAAGGTTAATTAACCCGATCGTCTTACCCAGGTTTCCTGTGTAATGACTACTTAATAACGGGCTGCAAATTCCTGGAACAGATGCTAAATACCACATTAGACTCCCATCCAGGTGAAGGTTCTGTGTAACCTTATCTGCCGCCTCCTGTTCATCGCCCCTCGCAGCCAGGGGGCAGGACGGCAGAAGGCTCAGCGGGTTAAACAGATTATTTGTGGCTTTTTGGAAGCAGGTGTGTTATTTTGTAGTCTCCAGTCACATCTGCAAAGAGCATCCCCAGCCCTCTCAGTTGGCAGAGAGGTGTGTGGTCGGACCTAAATTCTATTTATTATGACCATGTTATTGTATGGGCTGCGCAGCTCGTTGGATCTGATTGGGGCCCCTGATGGCTTTATAGGCCCCAAACTGCCAATGCCCTTCTCTTGGGGAAATGGTCGCTAGGTCGACCCCTAAAGTTAGACAGGGCTTAGGTCAACATGGTCGGAAGGTCAACACAAGCAAAGGTCAACGATTGGAAGGTCAACAGTCAAAAGGTCAACATGGGTTATTGAAGTTTATTTGAGCCAACTTGTGCCGATAACATCCACTAGGCCCGAAGCATGGTGAGCGCAGCGGTACACTGATACGGTGTCCACAGGACAAAAAAACAGTGAAAAACTCATGTTGACCTTTTGATTGTTGACCTTAGCCATGTCGACCTATTTCATGGGCCATCCTTCATAAAGTTAACCCTATGACCCATACCACTTCTCTCACCCTGCCGCCAGTCATAACGTCCCTTGCTTGTGAGTTCCATCGTGCTAAATGCTTGAAACCTCACTAAACTCCTGCGAAAGAGGTCTCGCAGCCTGGGTGCCGACGCCTGGTCCTGCTGGGCACTTGGCACCTGGAGATGCTTAGAGCTGTTCTAAGCATTCCTGTCCTCCATGATTTATCTTGGAGGCAGGAGGGGCTAATTAAGGCACTGACCCCTTTACGTTTAATGCTACTTTCCCACAGTTACTCTTGTTTCTAATGTAACTAGAAAAAGGAAATGGGTAAAATAGAAAGTTAAAGGCTCTTTAGAGGATTAAGGTTTTACCTATTAAATTTCAGCATAGCGGCCACGGTGCGGAGCGCCCCAGGGCACATGTATGTAATGTACATTCTGCAAACATGTGCCATAGTCCGGATGCAAAAGCTTCCCATCGTATGTTCTGTGCAAGTCTGTCTGTGTGATATAAGATGCAGGATTTGGGCACTTACAGATGTAGCCACTCATCATAGCCACGCCAATTGCCACGTGCAATCCTATCGCCATGAACGTGCATCTAATTCGCTCCTGCAGCTCATACAATAGCATTGATCGGCAATTTTGCAGCATGGCGATTTCACGCCGTGGGTGCAAAGTTGGCGTCCCAAACAGGAACGAGCTGTGGTGATGAGCGCGGCTGCATCTGTATGTGACAGAGGTAACTGATTTTGTTGTCAAGGAAGTAGATGCATCACTGAGGCACAAGGGAATTCGCTAAAATGGGAGTTCTATTTCACATGGTATGTTGCTATGGGCAACCAATCAGATACTATCTATTATGTTCTAGAACAGGGATGAAGAACCTTCGGTCCTCCAGCTGTTGTTGAACTACACATCCCAACATGATCTGCTACAGTTTTGCTATTTGACCATGCTAAAACTGTTGCAGGGCATTCTGGGATGTGTAGTTCAACAACAGCTGGAGGGCCAAAGGTTCCCCATCCCTTTTCTAAAAGGTGCTAAATAAATAAGTAGATGGCTGCTTCCATGATGCAAAGACTGAGAAGGTTTTAGTTGCACGACTCTTAAAATTGGAAATGATAAGTTTCTGGAACAAACAGTGGCCTCTTTGTTGCAATACCTATGTGGAGAGTACAAAGGTAAATTGCACAAATGTAGCCCAGACGGCATTTGTGTTTCACAGGGGTTTTGTATGTTTTAAAGTTTTCTGCTTTCACTCCGGGTGTCATTGTCCGCTGTCTAGAATAAGGCAGATGGCTGTAGACAATGGGCGAGAATGCAGTGAGCTCCGAAATGGGGCCGGGATCAGAGGTCTTCGGGGAAACATCTGCCATTTTGAGATCCTCGATCTGGGCCACGTTTCTGAAGGGGCTGATCCTCCTGTTCAGAAGGGGAAATACTATTGGCTTGTGTGTTTTTTTTTTTTTTCAATTAAACTTCAAGTGCCATAACTTGAAGTTTTAATTAATCGGTCATTTATATTGTATCCTAGAAAATGATTGACAGACAGAATCTGATTGGTTGCTATGGGCAACCTCACCTCTTTCAGTAAATATAACCCATAAATGATTAGGAGATGGCATTTATATAACACAGGCCTGCTGTAATCCATAGCAGTCATTTGGGTATTACATTCCATACAAGCACGTGGCACCCAAGAGCTGACATTCTTCTCTGTGCCTGTGACCTCGGTACTTCTTAGTCGGAGTGAAAGAATTTTGCGATCGCCAGCGATGGGTTCTCTGCAGGGCTAGCAGGCACATGCCAGCGTCCCTGCCTGTGTATTTAGCACCTCTGTGACACATTAGGTGAGGCGTCTCCAGATTTCACAGCAGCCTGTGTCGGGCTGGAGCGCAGCTGAGGTAATCCATATTTGCAGCCAGGTTTAATTTTCAAAGCAGTCGACAGGCCGGAGAACTGTAATGTTGGGGCCGACTAAGAACCCGTTTGCTTCTCCTCAGCTGTCCTTCAGTGTAAAGAGCTAGAGGCGGCAGTCGTTGGTACCAGTGGATGGCATCCGGAACCTGCCCCGCCTCATTACACAGTCAATATCTGTTGACCCCTTTGATCAGCTGATAGGCCCAGGGCGGGAGGGGCGGGTGCAGTCGTATAAAACGTGACCTACTCTATAGTATCCGAATGCTCTGTTGTAGTAACTGGATTACTTCTTCCATAACCAGACTGCCAGGGACAGGCGGCACATTTTTTACAGGTGCGTTGTGCCAGCTAGCAGAATAGTTCCAGCGATCTCCTTGCTGTGGGGTTTTTCTCTGCTTCGTGCGATGGTCTCAATGTGATGCTTTGCCCTATTATCCCTATCAGGGCCCAGGAAGTCAGCTTTAAGGGCACGGCGTCCTCTATATTTAGGCGGTTCCTGTTTATTTCTTCTATCCGGCCCCAATTCTGATGCACTCTAAACAACATCAACGGGCTGGAACCGCCACCAACAAAACCTGACTTTGTTCTTTGTTTGATTTTAAGATTGAAACAATTTATTTGTTACTGCAGAGAATTATAGCGCCACAAAGATTTCTACGCTACGAGGCTTCTTTCCTTCATGAGACTTGTCATGTGCTTCTGTATAAATAGCTTAAGGGGGAATGCATTATCTGCTGCACCCAGAATCCTCCATGTTTGCAGAGCTTTGTACACTTGATTTTCAAACCAGCCCTTTGTGTCATTGTTGCAGCCTGTACTGTGCTAGCCTGACATTCCACTTGATGTGTCAGGGCACCTGTCAGTTACCCTTAATCACCTTTTACAGGCGTTCTTTAGACATAATGGTGACTTTTTTTTTTTTTTTTTTTCTTCCTTTTTCCCAAGGCCCTTTATTTATGTAATGTTGGAATTTCTATACTTACCTGAGGCGCGGCCGGCTGTGCTTCTAAAAATAGTGCGACCCTTGCTTCGCCTTTTATCATAAGCCGGTCCCTCCAGTTAAGGCCTACTCAAAAGTAAACCTCTTTTTAACAATGGTCCTCAAAATCCCTATCCGTTACTGTTCTGCTGAGTATTTACCATCACCTCCCAACAGATGCAGCCATTTTGTTGACTGGCACCTCATACATGTGGATGTGACTTATACCCTTCCTTCAGAGGTCCACGATCGTACAGCTCAACATGTGTGCCTCAGCAGAGCATAAGCAACTGGATAGGTTTTAATCTAGAACGTCCTTTGGTATTGCTTGTCATTGTTTCCCTTTTTTTAGGCCGTTTATGCGGTTTGCAGAACTGACCTCGGAAGAGGTCACACCAAGTGGAAGGCACACCATGAACCACGCTCTCTTGCAGATGCGTGCAAGTAATTAAACTCTGCCCGTCACCTCCTGTCTTTTGCCCCAACCCATACCTCCCAACATGACCCCTGCCAGGTGGGACACAATGCTCTGCTCCTGGACTTCCCTCTTAATGTGATGGTAATCATACATTAACAGGAAAGACCAGGAGCAGAGTATTCTGTCCCTCCTGGCAGGGGTCATGTTGGGAGGTATGGGTTGGGGCAAAAGACAGGAGGTGACGGGCAGAGTTTAATTACTTGCACGCATCTGCAAGAGAGCGTGGTTCATGGTGTGCCTTCCACTTGAACTCTCACTTCAGATGCCAACCGAGGTACCTCAACTGGCACTCTTGTGACCTGAGGAGGGCATAAAGGCTCCCTCTCATGACACTGGCAGGACTGTGCAACCCGGCCTAGTGCGTTTTCTGACTGACTGAGAGCAGTGAATTCAGCCACCCAGGAGGCTAGGCCTATTCTAACCTCCGGTCCCCCCCACCTCCATGGCCCAACTTATTCTTCATGTTGATTGGACACTAGTGGCAGGAGGCAGCTGCTGCCCCTCATTAATATGCACACCTGCTCTCTGCCGGCTTTTGTGCGGCCGGCAGATGCCCTGATTAATTTTGTGCTTATTCTTTACACTCCTTTTGGCCCAGATAATGGATTCTCATTAACTCGAAATGTCTCCGATTCCTAACAAATTCTCTCACAATCCTCCAACAAAGAAAATCTGAGAGGGAGAACAGGAGGGGTTTCTATTTATTTTTTGGAAAAAAAAAAATTCATGTGCAAATTTTTTTTTTTTTCTGAGAGTTTTTAAATACAGACACACTTTCACTAACTTTTTTTTTTTGGCTACTCTCTTTTTTTAATTAGAAATTTAGCAGAGATGAGCTCCATTCATTATGGGGACGGCTACCTCATATATCACAGCATTGTCAGCGCAATAAACACAGCGCGGAGGGCATGTATGCAAGCAAGACATGTATGACTGTATGTGCCTTACACCTTTTCAGTCATTTATTGCCCCATTTTTGCCAGCCCTCCATTCCAGGGCATGCACGTTACTAAAACAGGCAAGATACGTGGCGCAAACTGGAGTACGGTCAACTTGGCATCACACCCGCAGGGCATAAATTAATAAAAAAAAAAATATTTCTATTATAAGTTAAAGTTTGATTGCTACGCAATACTGGACTTCTGGGCCATTGTGTGTGTGTGTGGCGTTGCCATTCTGCAAGTATGGCCGCGCTTGTGCAGATCGTATTTATAGTTGGATGGATTCGAATTACCTCATAGATCTGTGATGTCATATGTTCCCAGTGTTGTAATTCTGAAGGAAAGCCCAGCCCACAAAATGGCGGCCTCCACTGCCTGTCAGAGGAGTGGTCACATTTGCAAAACATGGCTGACAAAACACCAGCTCTCCACATTATTTAGTATTTGTACTGTGTAACGTCACACAAGGACATATATTCAGGGATCCGGTTTTTGTGTATACCATAGTGTTTTTTACTTTTTATCATTTATTACATTTTATTTCTTCACCTACTCATTTGTAATCTGTTTGGTTAAAAGTAAATGTGACTGATCTTTATGTGGGGCAGTTAAGCTAATTGTGCTTTTACAGGAGATGTTTGTAAGTGTGCTCCCAGCCTCCCACTTTCACAGATGGCAGCTCTTAACTATTTCTTTGAAGAGTACTTTCCAGCCTTCCAGGAACAAAGAGCCACCTTTTCAACACCCAAGCCCCACCACTTGCTTCTTCCACGAGTCGTATCGAGTAGACGCGAGGTCAAACAAGTCAGGTTTTTCAGAAATTCATAACTTCCAATCCATTAGTACCTACATGTCGGCAGATGGGGCAGATAGTTGACCTGTCAACTTAGGCCTAGTCACAAAGACATGTCCCCAGCTGTCTGCCACCTCTCTCCTTGTAGTGTGGTCTCCTCCTTGTGAGGCCCACTCCTCTAGGCCGTTGGACCCAGAACTCCGTTCTCAGGGTATCCAATCTCCTGTCCGGTCACCGAGAGCCAAATGGTTTTAAGGCCTTTTGGTTGCCTCCAGCAGATGGTGACTACAGAGCTAGGCTTCAGACATCTTCCCACCCCCGTTATTGAGTAAGGTTAGGGTTTTCTCTCCAATGTCTTGCTCATTATGGAAATAAGTCTACAGGCGTTTTGCATATTTTGTCACCTCGTTTTTATGCAAGGTGTAGCTGTTGCTCTTGGTGTCTTCAGAAATACTCCGCTGCAGACGAGTCCTGTGGCTAAATTGAATAGTCTGGACATCTTGCATTTGTGATTTTTCTTATTTATTTATTTTGTATAATACAGGAACCCTTGTCTTGGGGCGGTAAAATTAGTAACTGAGAGAGGAAAGTAGACCAGGGGAAATAGAACTGTTTCAAATGAAACCACTTTGGCTTCCAAACCAAGCCTACTTGTCTTACAATTAAGTTTTCCCCACATGTTGGAAGTGTGTGCACCCAGCACTGTGCAGCTAATAAACAAGATGGCACATGTCAGAGGCAGCCATTTTGTGTGCTGAGCCAACATTCAGTTTTTTTTTTCCCTTGTGGATTGATATTCTCATGAATATTGTTTCCACTTGGAAAGAGGTACTGCCTCTGCTGTATTCAGGTTACTAATGAAAAAAGCAAGCTGCTCTATCTGACGGACTACATGTATATGGGGTGTCAAATGGGCACTTTATACGCTATACAGGTGCAGTGATCCAGTGGTCGCCACGGTGACGAGATAACAACATTTAAGATTCCATTATTTTTGCTTGACCTGTTCTTGCTTTAGGGTCCTTAGGGTGCATTTTATATCCCCACCATATTATTTTCTTGTTACCCTTCATGTAATGACCTGGTTGTGGCCTGTAATTGCCTGAAAGGGAGTTTGAGGTTCTCTGTTTGCCTAGTCCTCGCTTTGTTGACTTTTGGGAAGACTGGGAAGCACTGATCCCAAACCTGGGTTATTTGGCTGCACTGATTGAGCCGCACGCTCCCAGAAATCTCCTTTCCCAGACTGGCTATGCTGGGAGCAGGTGTTAAGTTGTGTTACACATCTGCCAACACTGACTGAGCCAAAATCCTCTGGGCCGGCGTGTGTCCATTTCATGCTTTTTTACATGGATCCTGACGTGACCTTAAAGGCTTATCGTGTGGAGGTGTGAGATTCCAACATGCAATCCCTCATTTCCCCACATGGGTCCCACCTTCCCTGACTACTGGGTCTCATGAGTGTGCATGCTACCGGAAACCAGGCACCCTTGCGTTGGTACATGACTCCACGCTCGTCTGTCTTGGTTGAGCCCAAAAAAGTCTGCTTATATTCTGCACATATGTGGTGAGTGCACCATAAGGGATGGTTATAAAACTAGCCATACCCAGTGCAACCCGTCCTGGGAATGGGGGTACATTAGTGGGCACCAAAAAGTAACCACAATCCACGAGACGGGAGCTTCTAGCTGACCCCCTTGTTCAGGACAAACTCTAGGCCCACAAGCAATATGTTATAATGCTATTTAGCAATGCCATAATAATTGAGGAATCTTCTGTTAACTGATTCCAATTTGTTTTATGTTCACAGATGCCCCATTACCCATGTTGGCGAGCGGTGCCAGTTTAATAACCCCTGCACAAGTAGTCCGTGCCTGCATGGAGGGACGTGTAACCCCGAGATCAAAGGAAATAATGTGCAATTCACCTGCCTCTGCCCACTGGGGTACCA
Organism: Crinia signifera; assembly: GCF_055691185.1. Taxonomy (NCBI): domain Eukaryota; kingdom Metazoa; phylum Chordata; class Amphibia; order Anura; family Myobatrachidae; genus Crinia; species Crinia signifera. The sequence continues at coordinate 25,939,403 of NC_139225.1, forward strand.
GGATTCGCGCTGTCTTACCCCAAAGGACAACGTGTGTCTCAACAACCCCTGTCGCAACGGTGGAACCTGTGAGCTGATCACAGTCGAGTCTAAGTACAAGTGCAAGTGCCCCCCAGGATGGACAGGTACGGAGGAGAATGGCTATACCATCTTATATGTTGTTGCTGCCTTCAGTAAATGTGTAAGGGGGGGGGGGGGGGGGGGAGGAGGAGGAGGGTGTCATCAGTTTGCGCAGTCACTAATAAAGTATGGTGAACGAGGTATATAAACAAATGAGCACCAAAAAGAAAAGTAACAGACAGTGCATCACAATGCAGGACAAGTACGTGGTTAATAAGTATTGCTGCATCATCGACCATAGAACTCAAATCGGCAGCAAGAACCAAGGGTTAGAGGCAGTGGCGGATCCAGAGGTGGGGGCTGCAGCACAGTTCAAAATTCAAATAAGGGAGGCCACACCCACTGCCAGGGAGTCAGTTTGGTATGGCAGTTGGTGGGTGGGGCTCCCCCATTTGATTTGAAACTGTACTTCAGCCCCCATTCCTAGATCCACCACTGGTTAGGTACCATTGTAGGGTGTATGGAGTAAATGGGGTTTTGGGATTAAAGGGTCAAGAATATTAGGTTGACGTTGTCCCCACATGGTTGACATGCACAAGGTTGGCACATGGAAATGGTCGACACATGAGAACATCAACGTGAATTTTAATGGCGATTTTGGGGTGTCCATTTGTAGATTTGTACATGCGGACCCCCAATTAGTGTTCGTCTTCCATTGTCTCCGTGGATGGTAAAGTATAAAAAAAAAAAAAAAAAAAAAATTGGTCAAAACCTTTTTGTGTCAACCTAATGCATGTTGACGAACAGTGGTTGACCTATTGGCTGTCGACCCTAAAGCATGTCAGCCCAAAGTCTGGATCCCGGAGTAGATGAGTATAAGTAAGGCAGGCATGTCCAAACTACCCTCAAGCTGTTATGAAACTACACATCCCAGCATGCCTTGCCATAGTTTTAGCATTCCCTAATAGCAAAACTGCGGCAAGGCATGATGGGACTTGTAGTTTCACAACAGCTGGAGGGCCATAGTTTGGACATGCCTGAAGTAAGGGAAGGAAAAAAAACATTAGGGAAGAGGGCCTTGCTCGTGTGTGCTTCCATTTTAAAGGGGAGGGGCATACATACAGGGATGACACAGATGGGCTACTATGAATGCTAATGTGAACTATATTCTGTATGGTGAGAATAGCATCCTACAGCATTTACTTGTCTCTTGCTGCCGATTCTGGTCCTCATGTCTCTACATAATATTCCAACAGGTGAAACGTGTCAGCAAGCAGATCCGTGCGCTTCCAACCCCTGTGGCAACGGTGGATCATGTGTCCCGTTTGACTCCCAGTACGTGTGCAAATGCGTGGAAGGCTTCCATGGTGAAACCTGCAAGCAAGACGTCAACGAATGCAAACAGAATCCCTGCAAGAACGGCGGAACCTGTGTCAACGAGGTCGGAACCTTTTACTGCAAGTGCAAGAGCAAGTTCACAGGAAATTACTGCGAGAACCTGTATGTGCCGTGTAACCCGTCGCCGTGCCAAAACGGCGGGACCTGCCGGCAGACCGACGACACGTCCTACGATTGCACTTGTTTACCAGGTACATGTCTCATTCATCCTGTGCTTTAGAATATTGGGTGGGGGAAGGGGCGCTAGAGGGGCAAGCTTTCAGCCTGGGCACTGTAGCCATTCACGTCTGTTGTGAAAGCGGTTCTGCCGTGACATCAGCTGACCCTGGGTTGGTAACGCACATGATCTGTGTGACTGATGTTGTGCTCACGACTCAGTACAATTGGGGGCCAGTGATATGTAGACCAATATCCCGGCTTTTGTGGCTGCGGTATTCCTTGTGTAGTCTGTGTGTAAACATTGAGATTGTGCTCTCCTGTGCGGCAACAGGAAGCGTTTTGTTTGTTGAAGTGACAATTGCTTGCTACCTCTGGCCACAATAGAAGGATATGCACATTCTCTTTGAACTTTTGCCCTTTAAATAAGGAACTGGCCAGTTGTAAAACTCTCCTGGTGTTAGAACTATGCCGTCCGGAGGGCGGGGGGTTAAGGAAGCCCATTATAGAATTAATTCACATGAGCACTTCTGGGCAGCCCGATATTAAGCGTCTCTGCATTTTGCTGACTAGTTAACGACAGAGAATCGGGTTCTTTAGAAAGAAACCTCTTGTACAGCAGCCTGGCCGAGGCAGGCATCGTTGCTACTAGGGACTGTGGCTGGGCTCGTTCTGAGCCACAAATGTTGTACCTCTTCTAGAACAGGAAGCTGGGACGTCGCACGAAGCGGAAGTTCATCTTCCTCCTCCAAGTCGCAGGATACAAAAGAAGTCCCCTTTTTAGCAAGCCAAGCTGAATATAAAATGCTTCTTATATGACTATGATGTGACTTTACCCCCTCGAAGTACGTGGTTTCGCCACACAGGTTGGACCATATTTAGCCATCCGCAACGTCCTAGGGAAAACCAAATCCGTCTGATACCTTCTAGGAGATAACAGATCGAACCTGATTGGTTGGTTGTTATGCTCTATCCGTTCTGATGCGCGGTGCCATGAGTGACAGACAGACGCACCTAGATCGCTCGTACTGCACCCATGATTTATCGGAACCGGATTGTGCATGCGATATATCACAGGAAGTTTGACCGATGTTTCCAGTCCCTCTAGCCCCCTAACCCAGCCCATCAGATATAGCTTATATTACAATTGTGTACCAGAAGACATATCCCATGCGATTGATCTTGGCTTGATGGGATAGAATTATTCCCGGGGAGTTCAAGGGAAATTCCATCCGACTTCAGACATATCATTGTAATGTATGGGGCCCTTAAGAAGTAGAGATGTAAACTATGGCAGTCTACAAAAAGATGAGCCCGGCAGGTTATGCGACAGCCTTGTGGAAATGAGTAACATCCTGTAAAAGGGGTGTTATACTGTTATCTCTGCTTATTACCACTCTCCTTATACAATGGGTGGTAATATTTCCTGGTATTAGTCTTCATGTAAGTGAACATGACCAGATTAGAACTTGTCTCACTGGCTGCTGCAAATCCGCCTCTCTAATAGGGTGAATCACACAGAAAATGTATATCTCAGATATAATCCATTATAACAACCTTTGAAATGTCTCAGCGTTTCAATTTTTATGCTGCAACCTGTACAGATGTCGCTCAGTCACAGGCTGCAAAATTCAAACTGCTGCATCAAAAACCTTTTAAACCAGAGGTGGGTTGTACATCGATGCCCACCATCGATGGTACTATTGATGGATCACCTCAATGGTGTACAAACATTCACAAGGGAACCATCAGTTGTTTCACCGATGGTCACCCCTACCTTAATGTTCGGTAAAGAGTGAGCCAATCAGGGTTAAGAGGCGTGGCTTTGTGGGTGTCAAGGGCTCTGTGTCCTAACACTCGGTAAAAAAAATAAAACACTACATCGCTATCAATTTTTTTTATGTTGGGAAACAATCTGATTCTCACCATCGATGGTAAAAATAGTTACCTTCGGTCATAGACCATGGATGAATTGAAATCATCAATGGTCAGTGACCATCCCTTTTAAACCGAAAATCTACCTTTTTAGTTGTAGGTTAGGAGGATACATGTCTCAAAAGTTGTTACATTCTTCTGCATCCACCACCACTGAGCACCCCCCCCATATAACTGGGGCACCTCACGCGTCACGGCATCCTATCTAGTAGGCCGGCCTCCGATCACAAGGGTTCACTGGCAGCTTGTACTGTTCCAAGACGTCCTCACCGCTGCACGGGTTAAGTCTGAATCATCAGATTTTCTTTCTTCCTCTTTAAGTCTTGCACTCAGGCATGTGAAATCTGGGCAAACATTAACCTTGATGGTACTTTGAAGCCTGACAACAATAGCTGCCTCCACTCTGATATGTGTATCTTGCGTGGGCTGGTCTAGCAGGTGTCTCATGCAGGACCGGCACCTGGGAACATTTTAAATAAGGGGGGGGGGGGGTGTCAACATAAATTTTTCACAGGTTTTTGTAGTCCACTTGGATTGTAATGCATGAAAAAATCCCAACGAAATACATTTTTTTTTTTTTTTTAAATGTACATTTTGAGGGACCAGATGTATCAAGCTTCATAACGTGGAGAGTGATAAACAGCCAGCCAATCTGCTCTTAACCGGGGTTGAAAATGACGGTTAGGAGCTGGTTGTTTATCACTCTCCACTTTTTCACTTTTTGAAACTTGCTACATGTGGCCCCGAGTGAGGAATCTCTTCTCAGTCTCCTGGGTCCTGGAGCTATTTGCAACGCTGTATGAGAACACTTCTGTAATTGCCTTTATTTGCCTGCATGCTTGTTTGCTGCCTATTGATACATTTTCCAACACGGCTGTGTCTCTGGCCTCCGGAGTCGGCTGTAACCAGTTCTGTATGGGCTATAAAGCCTTGGCTTGTGCCAGAAGGTTTAGAAACACTTTTGGAAAGACTTGTTTCTTGTTGTTGGATAAACATGTACAGGTCAGATTACACCTGGCGGGGCAGGAGGGGGACAAATCTACACGCCCGCGTGACCTGGCAGAGAGAAATCCACTTCTGTGCTTTGTGTTTACTGTAAACATAGTATAATCAAACCCATAACACAAGGGACGGGCTCTGTGCGTTGTCCGTATTCCTGGCTGCTGTTGGGCCCCTCCCCGCATGCCAGGTGGAGGGAACACGAAAAAAAAAAGTTGCAGAATAGTTACCAGTTGTTTGCAGTATAAATAGTGCTTTTATCAGATAAGCTGTTTAAATAATGCACTCGGTGAATGTCGGCAATTTAGTCCCTTGCCGACGTGTCGGGTGCCCTCTTTCAAGATGTAGTGATCAGAGAAGTTGACTCATGTTCAGTGTGCCATGAAGGGCCATGATTATGTGTTTAACCGCAGATTTCATTACTTTATCCCAGCGCACAAAGGTTTTGTTCCCCCAAACCCCCCCGGTGCCATGTGTTGCGTCGGTGAAACCCAACAGCAACCACATTTAATAAGGGAAAGTGTATTTTTCACATGCTAGATCAGTGATGGCTAACCTTGACACTCCAGCTGTTGTTAACTACACATCCCAGCATGCTGTGCTACAGTTTTGCTATTTGGCTATGCTAAAAATGATGTAGGGCATGCTGGGATGTGTAGTTCGACAACAGCTGGAGTGTCAAGGTTAGCCATCACTGTGCTAGATCTTCCCTGCCTTCCTCAATCCTCCACGATCTGCAACCTTGTGTGTCCCAGGCATTTGTGGAAGCCTTAGGCCCTGACCCATGTTGGAGGGGTCTCTGGGTATGGATGCAAATGGCGAGTTCTTTGTGTGCAGCGCAGATAGGAATGTCCGTGTCCGTTTCCATAGATTTGTCTTTCTGTGAGATTGGTGGAGGGAACTTGGCCATGACTGTGATTGGACGTAGCGCCCATGACTTGTGGGGGTGTGTCTAATGCTCTGTGTGTGGCTGGAAGGGAAGCCTGTCACTGACATATACCTGGCACCTATGGGTGGGAAGGGGGGGTAATGCAAGTACGGATACAAATAATGATGGTACTGGGCCGGGTATTGGGTTGACATGCATTTGCCATGGGTAAGATTGGCAGGGTTGGAAGGTCGACACAACCATTAGGCCAGCAATGGGAAGATTGACAGTCAAAAGGTTGACATGAGTTTATCACGGTTTGCTGTTTTAGTTTTTTTTTTTTTTGCCCCGACTGTCTACATAGTCTACATGGACACCATCTAAGCATACTGCATCTCCTCGCATGGCTTGCTTCGGGCACATTATTTTATTCTCCCACCACGCCGTAGTGGATGGTAGGGTATGAAATACCATCTGCACATGTCGGCTCAAAAATAAAAAAATATGAAAACCGCATGTCGACTTTTTCACTGTCGATCTTCCCTTTTAGCATTAGGTAGTAAATCCAGCTTCTGCATCCACTTAGTGCCCGATTCAGAATCGGCCCCTTACTGTTCGGAGTACAACATGTGTACAGAATTTCCGTGCACCTGCGGTTTAATGTGCACTGGGCAGCTGCAGCTCGGCCGCGCTCCTTCCCTCCGCAGCGGGACAAGTAGGATAGGGTTTAATTAGTAACTTGCCACATGTAGGTCTTGTGGACAGGATTGCAGTAATCTGACTGGCGGCCCTGTCAGAAGGCTGCTATCTTAAATTTTATGGCTGGTTTCAGTGATGGATTAATACCGGGCCCCTCCCTGGCACATTGATGGCTGCCGATCGCTCTGTGTAATCTCAGGGCTTTCTCATCTATTCAGGTTCCTGTTTGTTAGTTCAGTGCATGTAATGTAACTACATCAGGCCAAACTGTTTGCACTGATTTGTTTGCAGTAAACACAAGAGAACAAACTCCTTTTTATTGTGTATACTTAGGCTGGCTCTCTGCTAGCGGTTACTGGGACCAAACGGGGGCCAAAGTCATTCATTATGTAGCGTTTGAATCCAAGTTCACCTTTCACCTGAGGTAATCCGTTGTCGGAGGGTTACTGGTGACCGGTCGCTGTGGTCCTGAGTCTAGATCCATGATCATGTGGGTTAATAAGTCCCCGTATGCATCAATGGCGTCACCAGAATCCAGGGTCTTTGTACAGGTGATACCAGCTGCCCGGTGCAACGCACGGAGGCTCTTCCGTGGGTGACGATGATTTTACTGGCTCTTCCTCATCGTATTTGTATTGGGGTGGGTGCACTAAGATTCAAAAGTGACAACCTGGAAGTGATAAACAAACAACCAATCAGCTCCTGCCTGACATTTTTTAAACCCAGTCTGTGACATAACAGGTAGGAGCTGATTGGCTGGTTGTTTATCTCTCTCCATTTTATCACTTTTCGAAGCTTAGTGTATCTGGTGTTAAGTCACGGATTAAGCATAATGGCCCGTTGTATTAGTCCTCAGTCTTTTTATTTTGTCACGGAGGTCAGTGCAAAATCGCAGACAGCAGCTCGGCACTTTGCCATCGTCCCTATCCAGGATACTCGTGCATTGCACTTTTGCCGCATTAGCGGTTGATTAACGCAGGTTTGTGTGGTAGTGTGCGTCTCAGCCCCGTTTGACATGTCACAACTATGTGGCGCAGTTTGGGGGTAGCTGTATGGAGTCGCATCTGAAGGATGGAGGTTCATGATTTTTGTTTCACTGTGCAGTGTGTCTGCCTCTGTTCCTCAAATACAGCATTGTCTAATGTTCATATGTATGTTTCTAACAGGATTCTCCGGTCAGAACTGCGAGGAAAATATTGATGACTGTCCAGGAAACAATTGCAGGAATGGAGGGACCTGCGTGGATGGGGTCAACACCTATAACTGTCAGTGCCCCCCAGATTGGACAGGTAAATTGATCACCATGGGGTAACTGACTGTACATTTAAAAGTTTTTGACTAACTTTTTAAAAATGTTTTTGTGCCAGTAAATCATTTATGGGTATCTTGCTTCCATGGGGTTGGGGGGGGGGGGGGGGAAGTACCTGCGACTATCCCAATAGTAGTGTAGGACAGATGAGGCTTTGATAACCAATATGATCAAGATATTCCTTTGGTTTGTGCCAGGTGTATGGGAACCACTGGCAGCCAAGAGCCTCCGTTGGGTAGACGAGTGTCTCGGTCCTTGTGATGTGACCTTTTTTAAAAACCTCTCAGGAGAACCATAAAAGACTGAGAAAGGGAAATCCCCATTTGGGGGGATTTGTGATGTGAATGTCCGTCTTCATTCCACCTTGTCTTTGCAGGCCAGTACTGCACCGAAGATGTCGACGAGTGCCAATTGATGCCAAACGCATGCCAAAACGGTGGCACCTGTCACAACACCCACGGCGGGTACAACTGCGTGTGTGTGAACGGCTGGACGGGCGAGGACTGCAGTGAGAACATCGACGACTGTGCCAACGCTGCCTGCAACAGCGGCGCCACCTGCCACGACCGGGTGGCCTCTTTCTACTGCGAGTGTCCGCACGGCCGCACAGGTGAAGAGAAGCTGTCCAATACCGCACTGCTTCACGGGACATAGAGGGAGATTTATCAGAGTCTGGAGAGAGATAAAGTACAAACCAATCTGCTCCTGACTGCCACGTTACAGTCCGTGTTTTAAAAAGAATGGCAGGAGCTGATTGGTACTGCTTTCAATCAAGCTCCTGTCATTTTTTTAAAGCACAGCGTGTAATGAGACAAGAGCTGATTGGTTAGTACTAGATCTCTCTCCAATCAGCTCCTGACTGTCTCGTTACAGTCTGTGTTTTAAAAAAAAAAAATGACAGGAGCTGATTGGAGAGAGAACGTACCAATCAGTTCCTGTCATTTTTGTAAACTGTAACGTGGCAGTCAGGAGCTGTTTAGTTAGTACTTTCTCCACTTTATCTCTCTACATACTTTGATACATCCCGTCATAGATGCATGTTGTGTTGGGGAGGGCGGAGATTGGAGCTGGTGTTTATATTAACACACACAGTGCAGACAGAATTGATGGGGCAGGAACGTGTTTGGTCATCCGGCCAGTTATTGGGGATGTTCTGTGGGCACAGTAGAGCGAGCAGGGTTTGACGTCTTGCCAATACATTAATGGCATTACCCCTCTATCCTGTTACAGGTCTGCTCTGCCATCTCGATGACGCTTGTATCAGCAACCCCTGCAACGAAGGCTCCAACTGCGATACCAACCCGGTGAATGGCAGAGCCATCTGCACGTGCCCGTCTGGCTACACCGGGCCGGCCTGCAACCACGACGTGGACGAATGCTCTCTGGGTAAGTCGCAGCCTGCAGAGCTCTGCAACCAGAATTAATGAAGAACTTAAAGACAGTTGCCCGTGTAACAGTGCTTCCTGCGGGTTGATGCTGCTCGCTAGTTGCTGCTGCTGGCACGGTCTTTGGCATAGATTTGTTCACACGTACTATCGTATTACAGGTGCCAATCCCTGTGAGCACGCTGGAAAGTGCATCAACACACAGGGGTCCTTCCAGTGCAACTGCCTCCCCGGTTACGCCGGACCCCGCTGCGAGAATGACGTCAACGAGTGTCTATCCAACCCTTGCCAGAACGACGCCACCTGTCTGGACCAGATTGGCGAGTTCCAGTGCATATGTATGCCAGGTCAGTGCCATTCTTCCGTACGCCATCACAGAGAACATATTTTTAGGAATTTAGGATGTCATTGTTGCTGGCGCAATTTAAAACTTGATCTTCTTTATTTTTTTCTCTTCTTCTAAGGTTATGAAGGGAAGTACTGCGAGATCAATACAGATGAGTGTGCCAGCAGCCCCTGCTTACACAACGGCAGATGCATCGATAAAATCAACGAGTTTCAATGCGAGTGCCCCACAGGTGAGATAACCGATCGATAGATCTGTGCTGAGCGAGGCAGCGGCTAATCTCGTCCTGGGGGCAACTGCTGCTCTGACTGCAAGAGGAAAATCCCACTTAGCGATTCCATTCCTCAGAGCGGGGCTTCTTTAGCCCTCTGATTGGCAAGCTCTGTGCAGCCAAGGGTGACCATGAAGGGCTCCTTGTAGTCCCATCTGTGGAATGATATATCAAGGATTAAAGCACTGAATAGTCTCCCCAATATTCTCTGGCCAATTCCGGTTAATGGATGGTGTGTCGGCTGCTGCATGAGTTGGTAGTGTGGTTTAGCACGTGTTATAACACAAGGGAGAGCAGAGACAGAGAAGCTATGAATGAAGTGTCCAGGCTGCGGGTATCAGTCAGAAGTAGATATAGCCGTCACTTCTCAGCCCTCCCTCATGTCGACAGCATAGCGAATCTCCCGGCTGGAGGGGTGCACTCGCTCTGCTCTCACTGGTTGACCGCCGTGACCCGGGGTATAGCGTTTAATCACTTTCTTCTTTACCCTCTGCAGGCTTCAATGGGCACCTGTGCCAATACGACATTGATGAGTGCGCCAGCACGCCCTGCAAAAATGGTGCCAAGTGCATGGACGGGCCCAACACCTACACTTGCCAGTGCACAGAAGGTGAGGCACTGATTTACGTAGTGACGCACAGAACTAGAGTTTCCGGGCGCCAGGTCTCCGGTCTGCTCTTGGTGCAAAATAATGGAGTCTGTATTTCTTCTTAAGTCGCAGAATGACAGTCTTTTAGATTTTGATAATTTTCTACCCCTTTAGTGTCTAAATTAGACTTACGCATTGGTGCCAATAAGTTTGCCCACCGCGCACTGCTGTGAGGCTACTAGAGCTGCTGGCAACTTTGAAGTCTTTGGCCAGTGCCGGATCTGTCTGTAGAGGCGCATACTGTCATGGCGCGGCGTTGCAGCACCAGGAAGCTGAGTACTTCTACAGCTCCATCTAGCCTGCTTGAAGCTGTGCATATCCGTTGTTAGTTTTTGTATATACTGTGAGTATGTCCGTCCCAAGCGTTCCTGAATAAAGGCAGATGGCTTCGCATCTAGAGTGCGGGGCAAAGACGTCGGTCAGCCTGGCGGAATTATTTTAGCCCTTTTGTTTCCTTTCTATCCTTTATCGTGCCACAATTTTTTTTTTTTATGCAGACACAAAAAAAAAAGGCACGAGAAAAGTTTGAAGCCGCTTCAGGAGCGGCTTTGATGGAGCGACAACTTGAGCCCCAAGGGGGGTTGGGAGGGGGGCACAATACCCCTATTGTTACACCAGGGGAGCTCACAGCTGAATAACTTCTAATCAGGCTCCTGCGAAAGCCAGTGAGCGATGAAAAGCCGCTATATCCTCCGAGCGTGGTCAATGTTTTACTTTGTCCTCGGAATAGTTCTCTCTCGGAGAGAGCAGACCGGCAGAAAGCCACCTAAAGCTTTGTGTTCTGTATTTGTACTCGCTTTAACCCTTAACCCCCTTACAGGGTTCTAGGTTGGTGTAGATATCTATAATATCTGTAGCTCCTCCAATTTCCATCTCCGCTGGTATGTGGAACTCAAACGCGCTGGCTGCCTAGTCTTGTCAGTCAGTCTCCGTGTTCCAAATAAAATAAAATTGAACTTAGAGTGACAAAACATGGGGGCTGGCTACATACGTGATCCTGTGAACATGTAGCACGGAGAAGAGCGCACCTTTGATAGGCCAGACATCATGCGTCCCTTTTCTATCTTCCAGGTTTTACAGGTCCGCATTGCGAGGAGGACATAGATGACTGCAACCCTGACCCCTGCCATTATGGGCACTGCCTTGATGGTATCGCCACGTTTACCTGCCAATGCATCCCCGGTTACACCGGGAGGCGGTGTGACACCAACATTAATGAGTGCCAAAGCATGCCGTGTCAGAACGGCGGCGACTGTGTGGACAAGGTTAACGGCTACGAGTGCCAGTGTCTGAAAGGGACAACAGGTAATCTTGGGGTGCAGCGATGGTGGGGGGGGGGGGCGGGAGAGAAACGGGCATGATGGAAAATAAAGACCTGTATTTAGATTTAAAAAATGAATTTATTTTGCCTTTCAATTGTATCTGAAATGGCAGGAGCACTTTAACAAATAATTATTTTTTTTTCCTATTTAAAGGGATAAATTGTGAGACCAATCAAGATGACTGCGCCAGTAACCCATGTGACTCGGGAAAATGCATCGATAAGATTGACGGCTACGAGTGCACCTGCGAGCCGGGCTACACAGGTAAGAAGTCCGTCTTGGAGATATTTTCTTTGAGTAAACTCCTTTAAAAAAAAAAAAAAATCCCAGCCGCAGATCAGTTTCCCAGGTTGGGGGTATAATTGAGCCGGCCACGGTCGGCAGCGGAGCGGTGAGTGGGCTGCGCGCTGCTCTCCTATTCATGCGGGCTGAGGTTTGTAATTAGGGATTCCTTTCAGGGTCGGGTTCCTAAGCTTGTCTGACTGGTATGTATGATTAGGGGAGGTTAATAGGATCCTTTGATTAAGAGTAAAGCAGTCTATAGGGCCCGCCGCTCACCTGCGCAAAGTCTAATGGAGCCCCCACCTCCTGTGCTCAATAGACCCTTTATTTAGATAGCCAGTGTGCGTATCCCATTAAAGGCCTCGGTTACAGGCGAAACGGGAGAAGGAAACTAGAGAAGGGGGACCAGGCCTGATACAAATCCTTTGCATCCAAAATAACACTGCATTTGATGACCTAGAACGGCTTTATATTCTTGCACTTAAAATAAAATTAACATTTTAAAAATTTCTGGCATCAAGCAGCCGCCTTTATGCGATTTGAGGTTTGGTCACTGATTGTGGTTCTGTTGTGTTCAGGGAAGATGTGCAGCATCAACATGGACGAGTGTGCCAGCAATCCATGCCGCAACGGAGGAACGTGCGAAGATCTCGTCAACGGCTTCAAGTGCACATGCCCCGAAGGTTACCAAGGACACATGTGCCTGTCCGAAGTGGACGAGTGCCGGAGCAATCCTTGTATCCACGGGTTGTGCCGTGATGGCATCAATGGGTAAATAGGCAAAAACATGAATTCTCTTTGCCCATTATGGCTCGGAAGAATGGCGGAATGTTTTACATGTTAGGTGACTGCGGTGGTGGCTAATTTTACATGCGTCTTCCAGGTACAAGTGCGACTGCGACTCGGGCTGGAGCGGCGTCAACTGTGACATCAACAACAACGAGTGTGATTCTAACCCGTGCATGAACGGTGGCACCTGTAAGGACATGACCAGCGGATACATCTGCGCCTGCAGGGAGGGCTTCAGCGGTAAGAACCCCGGTACCCCCTTCTGGCTTTATAAGCCTGAGAGAAGGATACTTAATTTATTAATGAGGCTGGATTGACTTATGGCATTTTGTGGTGTTTTTCACAGGACTAAACTGCCAGAGTAACATCAATGAGTGCGCTTCAAACCCTTGTCTGAACCAGGGAACGTGTATTGATGGCGTGGCCGGTTACAAGTGTAATTGCATGCTACCCTATACCGGTAAGCCGCCTCCGGAAAATAGCATTAGTCTGGCGCAACAGGTTTCATATTGTCTGGCGCAAGCAGGCAGCGCGCCCCCTTCAAAGCTGTATATACTGTATGCAGTGGCGTTACCCCGGTAGCTAAAATCAAGGCGGCTTCCCCACCTTCAGATCCATTGCCCTGTACCCTCTGGCATCTTTATCTTCCCGCTCTACTTCTTCTTTAGCCATGTGTTTATATCATCTGTTTCCTAGTGATGCGGTCATTAGGTCGACGTTCAAAAGATCGACCACTATTAGTCGACATTCAAAAGGACAACACATCAAAAAGGTCAACATGCATTATTTTGACATGGTCAAAAAAAGTAGACCTGAAAATTATTATTATTATTTTTTTTTTTTTAAATCCAACTTTTTCATTCTTTAACACCCCAGTGGGCATAGAGGGATAATATAATTGTCTGCCAAGTGCAGCGAGGCACCATGCCCGAAGCATGGCGAGCAAAGGGAGGGGACATGGTACACTTATACAGTGTCCGTGTCGGCATAGACACCAAATAAAGGATCAAAAGTCATGTTGACCGTTTTCCATGTTTTTTTTTTCCTTTTGACCTACTGCAGGTCTACTTTTTTGTGTCAACCCCTTTCCATGGGGCTTTTGTGTGTTGACCAAACATCCCATACTTGTTTCCTATGTCTTCTTCTGGGTCACCACAAGAAGCTGTCTTAATCGCACATTATTCCACGCAGCAGAGATGTACGTATCACTGGTGTAGAGGAATAAACAACTCCCCCCCCCCCCCCCCCCCCAATGCTCTATATGCATGCCTGAAAATTCTGCGCACTAGATTAACCACAGAGCGCTCATTAATTAACATTAGTTCTTGTGGTTTTATTGCATGTATAAGTAACACTTATAATGAGCCTTTGGTGCTTGGTAATCATTCAGGGGCATGATCAAAGGGTAGAAACTCTCTTCCGTGTGCTTACAGGCAGTGAGCATGGTGTGCATGGAGAGAAAAGCTTCCCCCGTTCTTTACAAGCTCCTTTAGTGCGGGCAAACTCGTTAAAACATTAACCTATCCTTTCATATCTCGTCTGCTTCCACTGTCCACCTCACCATAAAGAGGAGAAAATATTATGCTTGGAAAAAAGCGTCTCCCTCCAACAATAACAGCCACGCATTTCGCATTCTTGTTTTTAAGAAAACAAGCTGAGATCCACAGTGGAAACTGCCTAGATAAGGGGCTGGATGGGAAAAAACACCCCACAGTGTCCCGCGCCTCTGACAGCTGAAGAGGCCGGCGGGCGCGATCTCACTCTGTTGGGTGGATAAATGCTTATTTTGACAGATTTGTAGTAGTTGGGAACTGCTGTCCAAGTCAAGTCCTAAATCCCAACGTCCTGCTTCCTCTTCCATGAAAACGGCAGAGCGCGCACAATTGCAGGAAGCCCTGCTGAATTTCCTGCCTGGCCCCGTTCGCCGTAGTAACAGGTCAGGATAATGTAGGGTTTTAGAAAGTGCTGCTAGCACAACCGCAATCTAAAACTCCCCCCCCCCTCCCAAAAGTTTTTTGTTTTTTTACATTTATATGCAGATGTGTCCTCTCATCTCGCACGCGATGGACAGGCACGTAGATACACATTGCGTGTAAGAAAAGCCGCGCTAGACGAAACCACGACTTCACCTGCTTTACGCTAATGACCCGCGTTCGAGGACACTTTTCCTGTCTTGTCATTCAAGGCTTTAGGCAGCTGTCTAGGGAGCTGGAATATATCGGGGTGCCACCGAGGGTTATGGTCATTTAGATCTACAGTGTCTAGGCGATGGTCAAAAGTCAACATGAAAAACTCATGTCAACCTTAAAAAACAAACAAAAAAAATGACCTTTTGATTGTCTACCTAGGCACTGTAGATCTGATGCCTGGATACTGCCACCGAGTCGGCCTATTACAAAGTTAAGGAGATCTGTGAGGAAGACATCCTTGTTGTAGTTAATGCAGGTGGTGACACCTCCACACTTTCACTTGAGGGGCTTCCAAGTGGGTATTGGTGGCAGTGTGGGGTTGGAGGCAGCAGGTTAACATTTTGCCCGAGAAGCCTTACACCAGCCCTGATGGTGAGATTTTGTTCTTTCTAACTAGGGGCCACATGTGAGGATGTTTTAGCACCCTGTGGGAACGGCCCGTGTAAAAATGGAGGCAGATGCCAGGAGGCTGATGACTACGAAAGCTTTTCCTGCAGCTGCCCGGTGGGCTGGCAAGGTAAGCTGGCAAATGGACCCGAGAAATATCAGAGGAATCCTATTTTGTAGCACAGTCTTCAATGACTGAACATCTTACTTGCTTGATCTTTAAAAACTACTATTCCTTGTAATGTGATCGCTGTCCAGTGTTGGACTAGGTACTGATGGGGTAGCAGTGATAAGGGAGAAGTGATAAAGTGCCTGGTACTTTGTTATCGGCCAATCAGCTCCTGAATGTTCCTTTTGAAACCCAGCCTGTAACTTATCAGTCAGGAGCTGATTGGCCAGTGATAAAGTACCAGGCACTTTATCACTTCTCCTCCCTTATCACTGCTTCATACATCTATCCCTAAATGCTTTAGAGACATGTCTCTAAAACCTTCTCAACCGGTGAAGCGGAACGTGGTCCGGTGCCGCCAGCATAAGCTTACTTCATGTTCTCTTCCTTTCACCAAGGGCAAACATGCGAGATCGATATCAACGAATGCGTCAAAAGTCCGTGCCGGAATGGTGCGGTGTGCCAGAATCTGAACGGGAGCTACCGATGCAACTGTAAGCCCGGTTACACCGGCAGGAACTGCGAGACGGATATCAACGACTGCCAGCCAAGTGAGTGCCATGCACAAGTCCAAGATCAAGAACTTTTTTTTCAGGAGTTCTTTTGTGATCTGTTTGCCAACAAGCGTATTCAGAATAAGATTACTCCTTAATCAGGACCTTTTAATGCATCCGCTTACAACTGAGGTATAAAGTGCGTATTCTGTTTCTGTAGATCCGTGTCACAACGGAGGATCCTGCTCAGATGGCATTAACGCGTTCTTCTGCAACTGTTTACCTGGTTTCCGCGGGCCAAAATGTGAAGAGGATATTAACGAGTGTGCCAGCAACCCATGCAAGAATAATGCCAACTGCACAGATTGTGTAAACAGCTACACCTGTACCTGTCCTTCCGGATTTAGTGGCATTCACTGTGAGATTAATACTCCTGACTGCACAGAAAGGTACGACCGGCCAGGACCCACAATGTGTTCTAGTGCAGTTTTATAGTTACTCCCCATGTTCTTGGCCATGGGGGTAATTATAGAGGGTGCAATTTGTATGGGGCTCAGATGCATAGGGGGCCTGACCCCAGGTTATAAAGTCGTATACCAATTTCCAATACAGATTTTCCTGTTGGTAAGCAATTTGGGTCTGATCCATTGTGCAGCCTGAATTGTGTGACAGTATGTTTTCAGTAATGTAATGTGGCACAATATTAACTGGAGGGCACTGTAACGTGTCATCTCATCTCATTGTAATGTGCAGGGGAATATAATGTGGTTGAATGGGGGGGGGGGGGGGCACTGTGGTTTAATGTGATTCGGAGGGGGGCACTGTGGCCTAATGTGAATTGGCCGGCGCTGCGGCCTACTGTGAATTGGCCGGCGCTGTGTAGCATAAAGTGTACTGACTGCCCTGTGACATCATGTAAACTAGGGCATTACTATGGTTTTAAATATCATTAGGACAGGAGCCCCTTCAATATGTTGCTATGTGGCCCACACAAATCTGTTTACACCCCTGATGGTGAAATGGTGGCCATGCCAAGAACTGTTTTATTTTATACACCTGCATATTATCTTATTCATATCTTTCTGTCCTTTTCCAGCTCTTGCTTCAATGGCGGCACCTGCGTCGATGGCATCAACACGTTTACCTGTATGTGCCTGCCGGGCTTCACTGGCAGCTACTGCCAACATGACATCAACGAGTGTGACTCAAAACCTTGCCTGAATGGTGGAACGTGCCAGGACAGCTATGGAACTTACAAGTGCACCTGCCCACAGGGGTACACTGGACTGAACTGCCAGGTAAGTGCCAATGTAGGTGGCTGGCCGCTTTTGTTGCTAAAAGAGGTTTGGAAACTTATCTCGTAACGCAGTGCTGGTCCTCGAGATCTACCAACAGTCCATGTTTTCCAGACCACCTAGCTGCAGCACAGGTGCAGTCATTACTAGCGGTCACATTTTGAAACATGCTGCATTCATTAATAAATAACACACATTCTACAGACCCACAGGTGATCTGGAAAACATGAATTGTTGGTAGATCTCGAGGACTGGTTTGTCCACACTTGCTGGAGGGTTTAAATGTAAGGATGTCTGATTGGTCTTTAAATCTCAGTAACTGTATTTTAATGATCTTGTGTTCTTCAGAACTTGGTGCGTTGGTGCGACTCTTCTCCCTGTAAGAATGGTGGAAAATGCTGGCAGACTAACAACCTATATCGTTGTGAGTGTAACAGCGGCTGGACCGGCCTGTACTGCGACGTACCTAACGTTTCCTGCGAGGTGGCAGCCATACAACAAGGTGAGTGTGTTGCACTAGCCCATGCAGTAAATAAGCCCCACGTCTGCTGAAATTGCAAAGGAAGCGTCTGGCGGTACTGTAGGTCCTAAACTCTTACCCATTACCAGGTGTCGACGTGAACAGTTTGTGCAGAAACTCTGGCTCGTGCAGGGACACCGGAAATACTCACTACTGTCACTGTCAACCGGGGTACACCGGCAGCTACTGCGAAGAGCAAGTGGACGAGTGCTCCCCAAATCCATGCCAGAATGGGGCCACCTGTACCGACTACCTGGGAGGCTACTCCTGCGAGGTAAGTACACTGTGGGCTGGGCAAAACCCGTTGGGTTAGTGGTAAATGGGGGCCAATCCTGTGATTGGGGCCACAGATTGATAACATCTGTCTGTCTTCAGTGCGTTGCTGGCTATCATGGAGTGAACTGCTCTGAAAAAATTAACGAGTGCCACTCTCACCCCTGCCAAAATGGAGGAAATTGTATCGACATGCTCAACACTTACAAATGTTCCTGTCCCAGAGGAACCCAGGGTAAGTTTTGGTAGAGTGGGGAATGCGGTGGGGGTGGGTTAAGGATCAGAGCATTTCTCTTATCTGGCAGGAAAAATATGATCTCGGTTCCGAGTTTATCAGCAGTGCGGGATGCTGGGCGATATATTTAAAGCGGCAATAATGTAGATTGGCTGGTGTCCCGCACCCCTGGGAAGAGTTGTGTATCATATATAATCTGCCCGTAATAAGCCTGTATGAAGGACCTTGAAATAGAAGATTTCTGGGTACTTATGTAGTAGCCGGGCACCCACTAAGCAATTTGCTTAGTGGGCTATTCTGCATAGGAAAATCGCATCGCATGGGCCATTTTAAGGGCCATGCTATGCGATGCGATTTTCCTATGTAATTTATTCACTACTCTCTTAGCCCTGGGGGATCGGATAGCATCGCACCTCCCGAAAAAATCGCATGCGATTTTATAGGGTGTACGATGCCATTATATTAGCTATACAATAATATCATTGTATGACCTACAATGAGGTTTTAGGCACCTCCCCACTCTCCACACCACCCCGAGGCGAGTGGCGGTGGAACGCGTCCTCCGAACATTTTCATACACATACTATCCACACGGTGTGGAGTTGATTTTATATAGTGTGGGGAGCCACCGAGCCCGAAGCGTGGTGAGCGCAGCGAGGACGCGGAATACATGTAAAGTAATCCGCGGGGCTCGCTGCGCTCACCACAATATATAAAATCAACTCCACGCCGACGTGGATAGTGTGGGTATAAAAAGGTCGGAGGACTTCGCCACGCTTCGGGGTGGCGTGGGTAGTGGGGGGATGCCTAAAACCTCATTGTATGTCATACAATGATATTATTGTATATCTAATGCAATGGCATTGTACACCCTATAAAATCGCATGCGATTTTGGGATCCCCCGGGGCTAAGAGAGCAGTGAATACATTACATAGGAAAATCTCATCGCCCTTAAAATGGCCCATGAGAGGCGATTTCCTAAGTTAACGTACCTATGCAAATTGGGCGCCCGGCTACTACATAAGTACCTATTTCTGTGAAGTACATGTTTGCTTCGGTGGTACTAAATACTGAGTGGATATTTTGATATGGAAACATAGGAGATCTTCCCTTATGACACCGCCTAGACCAAATCCATTTTATTCCTTTTAAAAATGAATATAAACTAGCAGGTTTTCATGCTGAATTTGCTTTACAAAAACTGCTTGTGCGGCACCACCCTAAACAAGATTGTTCCGCTTATGGCCTTATATGGAATTGTGATTGATATGTTGGGCTGGTGGTGAAGGAGAAACACGCCCAGGTGTGATTTAAAATGTGTTTGCCTTCTACCCAGGTGTTCACTGTGAAATTAATATCGATGACTGCAACCCACCGTACGAGGGCCCCAACCAGAAGCCTAAATGTTTTAATGGCGGCAAATGTGTAGACCGAGTGGGAGGCTACCACTGCAACTGCTTGCCGGGCTTTGTAGGGGAGCGATGCGAGGGCGATGTGAACGAGTGCCTCTCAAACCCTTGCGATGCCCGCGGAACACAGAACTGCATCCAGCTTATCAACGATTATCGGTGTGAATGCCGCCAAGGGTTCACAGGTAAGAACAATTTCAGGGCTTGGGTTCCCTTATTGCTTCAAGTGGGCTCCTGGAGACCTAACTGCATTTAAATTCTCCACAGGGAGACGCTGTGAGGCGCTGCTTGACGGATGTAAGGTAAAGCCGTGCAGAAATGGTGGAACTTGCGCCATTGCCACAAACACGGAGCGCGGCTTCATCTGCAAGTGTCCCCCGGTAAGTGGAGAAGATGCTGCAATATTACTGTTTACTAGTTGACTTAACACAATCCAAGTTCCAGTTAATTTATCATTTGTCCTTTTTGTTGCAGGGTTTCGATGGTGCTACTTGTGAATACGATACTCGGATGTGCGGAAACCTTCGCTGCCAGAATGGTGGAACCTGTATACCCTCGTTAAAGACCAGTAAATGTGTGTGCGCTGAGGGATACACCGGTCCAGTCTGTCAATATCCGCTCAGCAGCCCGTGTAATTCAAACCCATGTTATAATGGTGGGACATGCAAGTACGTTCCCGAAGAGCCTTTCTTCCAATGCATCTGTCCCCGAAACTTCAACGGTCTCTTTTGCCACATGTTGGACTTCAGTTTTCAAGGTGGCCCAGGGCAGAGCATCGACCCACCCAAAGTCAAGGAGGACTGTGGGATTGACTCGTGCGCCGCTCAGGCTGGGAACCAGATCTGCAACGCCAAGTGCAACACCCATGCCTGCAGTTGGGACGGCGGGGACTGCTCACTAAACTTCAATGACCCATGGAAGAACTGCCCTCCGGCTCTGCAGTGCTGGAAGTACTTTAACGATACAAAGTGTGACCCCCAGTGCAACATCGCGGGATGTCTCTACGATGGCTTTGATTGCCAGAAAGTGGAAGTTCAGTGCAAGTAAGTTATACCAGGAGAATGGGCTATAAATCTGATTCCATAGAACCAACTTCTACCACTGGTGGTATTGGGGCACAAAGTAAAAACTGTAAATGATTAAGCGGTAGCCTAGGCTACTTACTAGTTGTCACGTCTTGCTGTTGAGTGTACCTAACCTGTCTCCCCAAATTATCCATCTTTCCTTAGTCCTCTTTATGACCAGTATTGCAAGGACCACTTCCAGGATGGCCACTGTGACCAGGGCTGTAACAACGCTGAGTGTGAGTGGGACGGCCTGGACTGCGCCAACAACATGCCGGAAAAACTGGCTGAGGGCACCTTGGTAGTGGTGGTTTTGATGCCTCCGGAAAGGCTGAAGAACAATTCCTTCAATTTCCTCCGAGAGTTAAGTCGGATCCTCCACACCAATGTGGTGTTCAAGAAGAACGAGAACAATGAATACATGATCTTCCCATACTACGGCAACAAAGAAGAGCTGAAGAAACATCACATTAAAAGGTCAACGCAGGAGTGGTCCGAGGCCCCCGGAGCCATCTTCAGCAGAGTGAAGGATTCGCTGATCCCTGCGCGGTACCGGAGGGAGCTGGACCAGCTGCAGATTAAAGGGTAGGTGGAATATTTTCTTCAGTCACATCTTGTGGTGTTCATGGCCCTACTTCCGAATAGATCTAAAGGACCTAACTGTTGGTTATTAGAAGTTTGCAGATTCCTTGGTCTTCCCAAACCTGCATATCTACTGCATTATTTTATACATGATCAGATTTAATTTAGAGATGATCAACTTGTCTTGTACTACAGGAACCTTCTTTCATTTGCATCCTACAGGTCCATTGTCTACTTGGAGATCGATAATCGGCAATGCTTCCAGGCCTCCTCGCAATGCTTCAACAGTGCTACAGACGTGGCGGCCTTCCTTGGCGCACTTGCCTCTCTTGGGAATCTGGACATCCCGTACAAGATCGAAGCTGTGAAAAGTAAGTGCCCATACTCTGCTTGGCCTACTGTTGACTACTATTCCCCGACCCTTCCCATCTGTCCATGTGGACGTGAGTACCAGGATTGTGCTCTGTCTGCATCTGCCCCTTGCACTTTATCAGGGTTGAACTCCTAATTTGATTGGGTAAAGTAAAGTCTTACTGAAGTACATCCATGTTATTTCCCCTTGTACATCTCCTGTTGCTTTCCGCTTGAATCTCCATCAGGCCTGTGACCTTGCCCTCTCCAGAAAAATAAAAAGAAACCCCTATCAAATACTTTGTTTAATTCCACCCAACTCAGTCAATGAAGTCTTTGCAATGGTTTTTCGTCTCTCCTCTCCTTTTCACTGGATTTATATTGTGATCATTAATTCTTTAAGAAGGGAAAGAGGAGAGCGAGAGAAACTGATCAATAGCATAAATGGTATCTCCAAAATCCCAAGTAAATCCTCAGTCTTAACAGCTCAATGAGAGCGGAGTGATGTGAGGTTGATTAATCCGTTTTCTTAAAGGAGTAAAGTAAACCGGTCTCTTGATACCGCCGTTCGGGGCAGGAGAGAATTTTAAGGGTAATTTGCAATTCTGATGAGCAACGGAAAATAACCTTCTGTTTAGAATGTGTTATTTTTCCACCTTCTCTCCTCTCCTGAAGATTACATTCAGCCGCCTGGTTTTATTAACAAATTTCACATCATTTTCGTGGTGTTGCTGGTTTGAGATGCAGCTTTAAATGTCTGTCTTACTGAGCTTTTCCCGCTCGTCCTCAGGTGAAACGGTCTCTCCGCCGATCAAATCTCCGCTCTATCCTGGTTTGGGCGTGGGGGCGTTTGCTCTCTTGGTGATCTTCATCGTGGTGGGGGTGATCGTGAATAAGAAGAGACGCAGGGAACACGGGCATCTCTGGTTCCCGGAGGGTTATATCGCCAAAGAATCCAACAAGAAGAAGCGCAGGGAGCCCCTTGGGGAAGATTCTGTGGGTCTAAAGTAAGTACTCTCCTCTGAAGGGTCGCAAGCTATGTGTGTGTGTGTTTTCTCCCTTTAAATCGGGGGAAAGGGATCATATTTATCATTGACCTTTTTAGCCCATGCAATTTTAATTTGGGCTTTTTATTTATTTTTACGCCTTTTGCTTGTAACAACGTATTAACTGTTTTTTGATGGTAAATATTTTCTTCTCTGCACATTTTAATGCTGGTTATCCTTCTGTTACCTTTTTAAAGGCCGCTAAAAAATGGTGCCGATGGTTCTTTGATGGATGATAATCAGAATGAGTGGGGAGACGAGGAAGCTCTGGACAACAAGAGATTCAGGGTAAGAAGTTTTGTGATTACCTGTGCGTTACTACTATAGTTCACTCTAGAACCCTGCATCATTCAATACCCATGCAGTTCCTCTTCCCTGCCTGGGGTGTCGCTCTCTGCTTTGGTGCTCCTATCACAAGTGTGGTCTGCATATCAATGCTGAAATACAGACCACACTGTGATAGAAGCACCACAGCAGAGAGCGACAATATCTGTATTTGGCATTGGTTCTGTCAGCATTGCAGTCTTGGTGTCTAATGGTGCTCAACCCTCAGACTGTCCTTCCTTTTGGTGCTGAATATTCTGATTTTGCTTCTAGTTTGAAGATCAAGTGATGCTCCCTGATACTGGCGATCAGACTGACCATAGACAATGGACCCAACAGCATTTGGATGCGGCCGATCTCCGAGCTCCGTCTATGGCGCCAACACCCCCGCAGGGAGAGATAGATGCGGACTGCATGGACGTTAACGTACGAGGCCCAGGTATGGATTTACTTATATACATTTTTATCACCTGTAATTTTAGATGCAACTTTTAAAACGATAAAGGTGCAACAGTCCATTGTTACTGATGTCACATGATCCAAGATAATAATATATGGTTGCCAGGCGTCCTTTTAATTGCAACCGATTGCTGAATCTCCGGCAGTTTAGCACATGAGATGTCCTGTGTACTAGTTCTGACCTTCAGTCTGTGTCTGTGCTGCAGATGGTTTCACCCCACTCATGATCGCGGCCTGTAGTGGCGGAGGATTGGAGACTGGAAACAGTGAGGAAGAAGAGGATGCCTCTGCCAACATGATCTCTGACTTCATCGGTCAAGGTGCCAATCTCCACAACCAAACGGACCGAACCGGAGAGACGGCGCTTCACTTGGCTGCACGCTACGCTCGCGCCGACGCAGCCAAGCGGCTGCTGGAGTCCAGCGCAGATGCCAATGTTCAGGATAACATGGGCCGGACTCCCCTGCACGCTGCTGTAGCGGCTGACGCTCAAGGGGTCTTCCAGGTATGTTTGCCGCAGTCTTAATAACCAATTAGCAACTTTGCATTTCTAAAAGCAAATTATTAATTTTTATTTCAGTAATTTAATTTAAATTTAATGCATCATTACCAGAGCTGCATCAATAGAAGTGTTCAAGTGATAACATTTGGGCAATTTATAAATCTTAGCCTTCCCGTTAAGGGGAGAGCTATTATGCTACATTGGGCTCTTATGAATTTTTCTGTCTTCTGGAACAGATTCTCATCCGCAACAGAGCCACAGACCTGGATGCCCGCATGTACGATGGCACAACCCCGCTGATCCTTGCAGCCCGCTTGGCCGTAGAGGGCATGGTGGAAGAACTCATCAGCTCCCATGCTGACGTGAATGCAGTGGATGAACTAGGTAACTACAGACACCCGCTAATACTTTCCCCGTGTGCTGCGCCGCTGCTTTCTTCTTCTAAAGTGTTTCCTCTTTGCCGTAGGAAAATCCGCACTGCACTGGGCAGCAGCCGTAAATAATCTGGACGCTGCCTCTGTCCTCTTGAAAAATGGAGCCAATAAGGACATGCAAAACAACAAGGTAAGAACATCTATAATCTAAGAGTTTGTCCCCCTCAATAAGCCCCAATTTGATTTCGTTGGAACCAGTTTAATGCTGGGAATTAGGAGAGTTCAGCAATTTATTTTATTTGTAAAAAATTTTAAATTTTTTAACCTGGCTGATCTGTCTCTATGTGCAGGAAGAGACACCGCTGTTTCTGGCAGCAAGAGAAGGGAGCTATGAAACGGCCAAAGTGCTTCTGGATCACTATGCGAACCGCGACATTACGGATCACATGGACAGACTCCCCCGCGATATTGCCCAAGAACGCATGCATCACGATATTGTCCGGCTACTGGATGACTACAATCTTGTGAGGAGTCCACAGCTACACAATGGTCAACTGGGAGCTCCAACCTTATCGCCTCCCATCTGCTCCCCCAACGGGTACATTGGTAGCATGAAGCCAACAGTACAAGGGAAGAAGGCTCGAAAACCAAGCGCCAAGGCTCCCGGTTGCAAAGATTCAAAAGACATTAAAGCGAGAAGAAAAAAGTCACAAGATGGCAAAAATGGAATTCTAGATTCCAACAGCTCTGGCGTGTTGTCTCCTGTTGACTCCCTGGAGTCTCCTCATGGGTACTTGTCAGATGTTTCATCACCTCCCTTGATGACCTCTCCGTTTCAGCAGTCTCCATCGATGCCGCTCAACCACCTCACCAATATGCAGGATTCGCACATTAGCATGAATCACCTCAATATGACGGCTAAACAGGAAATGGTCGGAGGCTCTAACCGAATGGTTTTTGAGTCCATGGGGCCCCGTCTCACACACCATTCTGTGTCTAGCCCCAGCGCTGTAATGAATGGCGGCTCCATGCAATTCACCGTGGGTGGAGCGGCAGCGATGAATGGCCAATGTGACTGGTTGACAAGACTGCAGAACAGGATGGTCCCTAACCAGTACAACCCTTTGAGAAATAACATCCAGCAAGGTGGGCATCCACAAACCCAGGCCCTCCAGCATGGCCTGATGACGTCCCTGCATACCGGCCTGCCAGCGTCGGCTCTGTCGCAGATGATGACTTATCAGGCTATGCCTAATGCACGGATGGCCACCCAACCTCACCGTTTGCAAGCTCAGCAGATACAGCAAATGCAGCAACAAAACCTCCAGCTGCAACAACAAAGTATCCAACAGCAACAGCACAACGCCACCTCTTCCGGCGGCCATATTGGTGGTGCCTTCTGTGGTGCTGATCTTACTCAATCAGACATGCAGCAGATGACAAGCAATGGCCTTCACGCCATTATGCCACAGGACACCCAGATCTTAACAAGTTCTCTGCCAGCCACTCTCACCCAATCTATGACGACTACCCAGTTCCTGACACCACCTTCCCAGCATAGTTATTCTTCCCCTATGGACAATACTCCCAACCACCAGTTGCAGGTGCCGGATCATCCTTTCCTGACACCATCTCCTGAATCACCTGACCAGTGGTCGAGCTCCTCCCCTCATTCCAACATATCCGATTGGTCAGAAGGTATATCCAGTCCACCTACAAATATACAGTCTCAGCATAACCACATTCCTGAAGTATTCAAATAAATGCTACAAACTTGTGTTATAAAGTGTGGCTCATGCTGGGGCAAATGTGAGACACTGGGACGGACAGAAGGACATGACTTGGGTTTTTTATTTTTTTTATTTTTGGGGGGGGTTTTAATACAATTTTATATAAGAGAGAGATTTGAACAATTTTTGACTTTTGAATATTTATTTACTTCTTGCCTATGATCCGAACCCTAAAACACTGCCCTTTTTTTTTTAAAAAAAAAATTGTTTTATTTATACGTTTTTTTTATTATCTTCGCTCTTTATTTTTTGAACAAAATTTTATTAGGAGCTTATATTATTGACATTTTTAAATGAAGAAGACGTATAGATTTTGTTTTATTGTGCAAAATGTAATAACAAATTCTTAAAATTAAATTGGGTATTTATTCCGTATTTTTTTTTTTATTATTATTTAATCCGGATTGATTTGCAAAGAACAAACCAATTCCATATCCCCAACAACAAAAAAATAACACAACAACAAAAAACCCACATTGTACATGTTTTGTAAAGTGTAAAAACAGAAGAAAAAAAATATTTTATAAGCATGTATTTTTGGGGGGAGGGGGGCGCAATGTGCCATGTATGTTGTCAGATTTTCCAGTATTGTAGTGAGTTGTAAATTAAGCTAGAATGTCTTTTATTTTTAAACCTGAAAACACTCATTGCTTATTAAAACCATTTGCTAGATTATCATGCTTTTGGAAATGCTACCAACAAAAACGGAAAAATATAATAGTTGAAATCACACTGGACAGTAAACTTTGCCTAAAGAACAGATTTTTTATTTGATGCGCACAGGCATTTCATTTTTATTTTTTTATTAAAAAAACTTGAAAGGACTGGAATATGTTGTGATATTCGTGCAATGTCACCTTTTTTTCATTTGAATTTTTTTTTTTAACATGTAAAAAAGATGGGCCTCCTAAAATGTTTGACCTCGGAGGCCTTTGGTCCATTAATTTTTGGAATTGGTGACCCTGCAAGACAACCACACACAAGGAAGTGATCTTTGGTACAAGCCTGTGGCATAATGTTTTCTAAGCTTTGTACATAAATATATATATATATATATTGTAGGTTTTGTTTAAAAAATCTACGTGAATATCCTGATTTTATATGATGTATCAGGTTAGATACTATTCTGAGCTGGATGGCCGCGTAACCACCACCATCTTTCTGAAGACCTTTCACCAACACGTCCTCTGTTGGATTTGTGGGAAGGACTTTCAGAATAAAATGTAAAACTGTACTATAACTTGTCAAAAGAGTTAATGGCTTGTGTCCCTTCATTTCCCACCTCTAATGTGTTATTTTATAAGGATCATCAGGAAGAGGATTATATATCGATGTTAAGTTCATAGTCTACTCTAGTGACCTATTGTATCGAACTGCAAAGTTGTAGTTTGCAAAACATTTTTTTTTTATTTTATTATTTTTTAACTGCTTTTGTAAACTGATGTCTTTTGTTATAATAAAAGAATTTAAAACAAGAGGTAGCGTTGGAGTGTGAAACCTTTTTTGTTATTTTGCCTAGTTCATCTTTTATATTGTAGATATACTGTGGGGGGAAATAGGGATAGCGGGAAAACACTCCTCAGAACTCCGATTGTTGCATGTCTCAGTCAAAACTGCTCCTCACATGACCACTTGAACCCAGAAAGAGCCGCTACCGAAGGAGCCATGTAAGACACAGGCAGACCACCATCATGTCTACTGTTCAGCACCATGAATGTTACATGGCACAGAGACTAATAAGCGGATATCTGGCTTTCTCAGTTTTAGCTATAGTATGGGCCATATGGGGAATATAGATGCTGAATGAGTCATTTGGCTATGTAGTCCATCGCTATAGGCACCCATAAACCGGACTAGTTGAAGCATCCAAATGTAAGCTCTTACGAGCAGGACCCTCTCTCCTTTTTCCTCTCTTACTATATATTCCTCTAAAGCAACTGTCTTTATTTACCTTGTACTTGTCCCAAATTGCCTCAGGTGTATACAATGTGGCCGGCGTGGGGGCTTGTACGGCGAAGATGGCTTTTCCTCGCCAAAAACAAGCCATTCCCGCTGTCTAACCCCTCCTCCCCAAAAACAAGCCATCCTCGCTGTCAAACCCCTCGCCGTATTCAACGTACGGCCAAAATTCTCGAGGTTCGCCGCAAATGCAGCAAGTCCCGCCATTTTAATGGCCACACATCGTTTCCACCTTGCCTCAGAGAACAGGCAAGTTGAATACTGACGGCAAGCTTTCTGCACTTTTCTCTGGCAATAGCTCGCCGTCGGGGGCAATGAATACCCCTCAGAGGGTACACACAGTGAGATTTCTACTTTCACATCGAAATTGAATGGGCATCAAATGTGTTTTTCCACATTCGATGCAGATTTGATCCTGATGCGCGTTCATGTTTAGTGGAAATCGAAAAGAAGAATAGTCTTGCCAGGCAAAGCCACAGAAGGAGCCCTTCGGATTTAGCTCCAGCGCTTGCCAGAATGTCCCCGCTGGCTGAGAGGGACTCCCATCAGACTGGGACGTGTGAGCATCTCGCACGCATGTGCTTATCTGTCACTCGGCAGCGGGTATTGGAAACCCTGCCCGTCTCCGCTTCAGGGAGAGGGTTAGGGGAGGCGGCGGGGACAGACCGGGAGCTCCGTCGGAAAGGGGCGCGTAAGTGCCCCCTTTCCGGCAGCTGAATGAGAGGGGGCTCCATCTGTATATAGTACAAATCGAAATCCTTATCTAACCGTGTGTACCCACTATTATACTGTAAGTCATAGTTTTGACTCACTTATGGGCTCTGAGGAACCCTTGTGACACCATTCTAAATCAATAATAACCCAGAGCTCTGAGACTTGTAGGTGTGACACATAGGCCCTTATTTTAGTTCACTCTTTCTGACGAAATCGTTCTTAGCTGGACAAAACCATGTGCACTGCAGGTGGGGCAGATGTAAAATGTGCAGAGAGTTAGATTTGGGTGAGTTAATTTGTTTCTGTGCAGGGAAAATACTGACTGCTTTATTTTTACACTGCAATATAGATCTCACGTTGAAGTAAAACCCCACCCAAATCTAATTCTCTCTGCACAAGTAACATCTGCCCCACCTGCAATGCACATGGTTTTGTCCATCTAAGAAGGATTTTGTCAGAGTGAACTAGAATAAGGCCCATAGGGAGCAGTAAGGAGCTGAAGTCACTGAAAATGCTAGTCACTAATAAGGCATCAGGATGAAATAACTACAATCCTAAAGCAACGAATCAGAAACTTTCTTTCATTGTCTAACTTGCCTAAACTTATAAACTGATTGCTGGTTGGTTGATCTCTCTTGGTACGTACAAAGGTCCAATGAGAAACCGCATTATCCCAGTGCATCATTTAGTGGGCGAGGTCATGTGTTGGTTCCTGGCTGCTTTGGATAATTATCTGGGTGACCTGCAAGTTCCTGTTTTTACAAGTGTCACCACTTTGGAAGTAGAATTATTTCTGTAGAAAATTCTCTATTTAAAGATGTTTTGGTGGCGAGGGGGAAATCCCAGACCTTCCGTTGTCCTTTTCTATGTTCCCCGTCAGTTTTGCTTCCAGAATGTGGCACCTGCTGTTTCTCCATGGTCATTATAGCCTGGAAATAGGTCTGTGCAGATAACTTATTAAGGCATTTATTCCATGTTTCCCGTCGGAATGTCAGACTTCCTATTGGGGGAAGTGAGTCAGACCAATGTATCCATGTGATAATCACCATCGCGTGACGCCACTGGGGGCACTTTCCATGGACTGGGTGTAACTCAGTGACGTGACTCTGCTCGGCATCATCTCTCCCACGCCTGCTCAGGCTTTCTGTCATTGTCTGCAGTTTGTACGTGTAAAACTTATTCATTCGTCCCTACGTTTCTGCAATGTGGACAGTATTGACCCCATATACTCATTCACGCTCTGGGAGACCACCTAGTAAAGAGACCTTTTGGAAGGGGTGTGGATCAGTTGGTCACCAGCAAGTCATTAGGTCGACATGTGTCTAAGTCGTTATGAGTCCAGGTCGACAGGGTCATTAGGTCGACATGGGTTACGTCGACAGTCAAAAGGTCGACATGGCTTTTTTCACTGTTTTTTACCCGAAAGTTCGACATGGACACAGGTTATAGTGCACTGCGTCCCCTTGCATGGCTCACTGCGCTCGCCATGTTTCGGGCTCGGCGCCTCGCTGCGCTCGGCACACTATTTTATTCTCCCACCACTCCCTAGTGGATGGTAGGGCATGAAATACCGCCTGTCGGCTCAAAAAAACAGTGAAAAACCCCATGTTGACCTTTTGACTGTCGACCTAACCATTGTCGACCTAATGACCCTGTCGACCTAACCCATGTTGATCTAGACTCATGTCAACCTTCCTGCATGTCGACCTAATGACTGTCTAACAACTTGCTGGTGACCCATTGACCGTATCCCTTTGGAAGTCCGTGCTGCAAAAGGAACCAGGTAGACAAGTTACATAGTAGGTAAGGCTGAAAAAAGACTTGCGTCCATCTAGTTCAACCTGGTATAGATATCCATTGCTGATTTGGTAGGTTCTGATATTTTACAGACAGAATATATTTCTTATTTGTACCCATGGATTTTTTATCCAGTAAATGTTTGTCCAACTTTGCCTTGAACACATTTAATGAGCCAGCCGTTACCACCTCTCTGGGAAGAGAGTTCCAGAGTTTGACTGTTCTGACCGTAAAGAAATTCTTTCTTCTAGCTGAATGAAATCTTTTTTCTTCTAATCTATACTCATGCCTTCGCGTCCTAGATTCCTTTCTAGTAGAAAATATTGTGTGTGACAGTTCCGTATATTGGCCCTTGATATATCTGTACATGTTGAGCATGTCCCCCCTTAAACGTCACTTCTCTAGTGTAAATAGTCCCAGCTTGCTTAATCTCTCCTCGTAGTTTAAAGTCTCCATTCCCCTAATAAGCTTTGTTGCTCGCCTTTGGATTTTTTCTAATTCTATGATGTCCTTTTTATAGTGTGGGGCCCAGAACTGCACTCCGTACTTGAGGTGATGGCCTTATACAGTGGCATAATTACCCTTGAGTCCCTAGTTTCCATTCCCCTCTTAATACATGCCAGAATTTTGTTGGCCTTTTTTGTAGCTACATTACAATGGACACTACATCCCAGTTCGCTGTCTATTTGGACTCCTAGAACCTTTTCAAGTATGGAATTACCCAGTTCCTCTCCGCTAAGGTTGTAACTTGCACACTGGATGTGTCTCCCAAGGTGCAAAACCTTACATTTATCTACATTGAACCTCATCTTCCATTTTTTTGCCCACTCATCTAGAATTGCAAGATCATTTTGAAGCATGGTGACATCTTCTGATGATTTGATGACTTTGCTAAGTTTTGTATCGTCCGCAAAGATGGATACATTGCTGAGTAACCCTATCCCAATATCGTTAATAAAAATGTTAAACAGAATGGGCCCCAAAACCGAACCCTGGGGCCCACCACTTAGTACCGGTATAGTAACCCAATCCTAGGTTCTCCATTTTATTAATCAATCTCTTGTGTGGGACAGTATCAAATGCTTTAGCGAAATCTAGGAAAATCACATCTACAACATTTCCATTATCGAGGTTTTTGCTAACCTCTTCATAGAACCCAAGTAGATTAGTTTGGCATGAACGATTTTTCACGAACCCATGTTGGTAAGTACTGAGTAGACAGTGATGGTCTAAATATTCCTGGATACCATCCCTTAAAAATCCTTCAAATAGTTTACCCACAATTGATGTTAAACTAACGGGTCTGTAATTAGCGGGATCTTCCTTTTTACCTTTTTTTGAATATTGGCACTACCTCTGCTATTCTCCAATCTTTTGGTACTATACTTGATGATAGTGACTTGCTAAAGATATCCAGATGTCCAAGTGATTGGACAGTGATAGCAAATAGATCAACAGGATTAATTTGACATCCGTAATTTTGTAGATCCAGTGCGATCAATGGTTACTGCAGATGCCCTTCTTGGCAAACTGTCCACAAGTTCCTGGTACATTCTGTCATTCCGCCTTAAGTACAGTGACCAGCTGACCCTGAAGAAGGCAGAGTTGGCATACATTGTACCTGTTGTTCCAATTCGTCCCAGAGGTTCTCCGTTAGGGTAAAATCTATAATGTGAGGTTGCCAGTCCACCCGGGTCATCAAATCACTGTATACCAGTTCAGCGTATGCATTGTAGTCCTCAAAACAGTTTGGACATTTCCGTAGACCTGCCACAATGTAGGCAGCACAGAGTTATTGAGAACATCTCTATACTTCTAAGAGTTAATGTGACCAAGCAATACAAAAGGACCTAGGAGTCTAAATTGACATCAAACTGGGGTCCAGTGCTCAGTGTCATGAAGCATCTAATAAGGCAAACGGATATTAGCTTGTATAAAAAGGGGCATGGAAACTAGGAACGTCAATGTAATTTTTCCTATGACACAGGGCACTGGTTAGACCTCATCTAGCATTTGGAGTGCAATTCTGGGCTCTGCACTACAAAAGTGCATTATAGAACTGGAAAAAGTCCAGAAAAGGGCAACCAAGCTAATAAAACTGTTGGCTTATTTAAGCTAAGGACAGGCTAGCCAAATTAGAATGCTTAACGCACAAATATATCAGGGGACATTACAACGATCTATCAGGCAGCCTATTTACTCCGAAATCAGATAATAGGACATGAGGTCATTCACTCAGATTGGAGCAGAGAAGATTTCACACCCTTAGAAGGGAAGGCTTTTTTACGGTAAGGGCAGTAAAATGATGGAACTCTTTTCTAGAAGAAGTGGTGTCTGCAGATCCAATAATTACATTTAAAAACGATAAGACAAGCATCTATCTGACAAAAACATCCAGGGATATAACCGATAGTCAAAATTTAGCCCTAAGGGAACCAAAGTTAGTAATACGAATAAGAGATATAGGGGTATATTCAATTGATGTTGAAACTGCCGCCTTGCCCGGAGAAAGACGTCAGTTTTCGACATTAATTAGTCGGAAGGGGTTCCAACCTTTTCAGTGCTAGCTTTATTTTTCTGGCGGAATGTTCTGGCCTGCAGAAAACCAGATGGATTTGGTTGGGAAAAGGGAGCTGCTCTAATGGATTCAGTTGGGAAAAGGGAGCTGCTCTAATGGATTCAGTTGGGAAAAGGGAGCTGCTCTACACAGCGCAAGTGAATCTTTTCTTTAACCTTGGAAAACCAGGTGGATTGGCAGAATAGCCGCATATCCACCTTTGACGGAAACACAGCGCTTTTGGCCATGTTTCCGGCAACCTCAATCCGACATGAAAAGATGTCGGATTGAGGCAGGGAGGATGGCGCCGGGTGAGCAGCAGCTTACATGGTGCCGATTTCCTGTCCGCT
This sequence comes from Crinia signifera, assembly GCF_055691185.1. Classification (NCBI taxonomy): domain Eukaryota; kingdom Metazoa; phylum Chordata; class Amphibia; order Anura; family Myobatrachidae; genus Crinia; species Crinia signifera. Next base: position 25,972,712 of record NC_139225.1, read on the forward strand.
ACCTCCAGTACCCTTTTGCTGCCTAAGATAGCCACCAGCTGCCAGGCTGGGTGAGAGCAGCTCACCCAGCTCCCACCGCTGCGCTCACCCAGTCCCTGTGCCAGGCGGATGAGAATCAATCAGCAGCCAAATCCGACATTCAAATTTGGCCGTTGCATTGAAGAAGGGATGCCGGATCCATTCCGCCAATGAATTTTGGAATGGATCCGACATCCAATGAATGTACCCCATAAGATCAGAGAATACTCTAACCGGTCCTGTATTAAAGGTCGAACATGATGGACGCAAGTCTTTTTTCATCCTAAACTACTACGTCACTATGTATGTCCTCATGACTTCACAAGTCGCACCCGATTTCCCTGGTCTTACCATGTGATTTTGCACTTGCTGTGCTATTTTTACAAGTGATTTATTGTATGCACTAAAAACCAACCACGATGTGCACCTGACACCTGTGATTCCAATTAATCCGATGTGGAGCAGGTCCTTTCTCAGACCCGATGCGCAGGAGACCTTGGATCCGAATCAGAGCTGAAACACATTAGATTTGCCACTTTTCATCCAATTTCTTGGTCTGATCCGTCGGAATCGGTTGAAAAGTGGACAAATCGCACATGTGTATGGCCAGCTCCAGAGCTACAGAACTAAGGGCGTGAAGGCGTGCTTTCCGTGCTGTACTAGCACGGATCACATTGCATTGCATTGTGTGTGCACGCGTTGTGCATGCAATGCGATGCAATGTGATGAAACCTAACTACAAAAAGTATGTGCAAGCACATACTTTTTGTATTGTGCAATGAGGTGCTGCGGGAGCGCGCACCTCAAAGCACACATCGGGACAGCCCGCATCGCAGCGTGTATGGGCAGCTTTACTTCTGGGAAAGGCGACTAGACAAGAATAGATTAGAGAAGTAGGGTTCTTTGGCTATTAAGCAATGCTAAACTTCAGCACATTGGCCCTTATTCTGGTTGGCGCGGCCGGAGCCGCACACGGTGCTCCGGCCGCACAAACCAAACCCCGCCCACGAGACGGATCGCCGCGGCCGTCCGTACACGGACGGCTGGCGATCCGCATAAAAATGGTGGAGGCGTACGCCTCCACCATGGTGGGAGCTGCCCCCTGCATTCGATGGTCGTCGACCATCGAAGGCAGGTCCGCACGCCCCAGCAGCTCCCGCAAGCTGAGACCACACGGACAATCGTCCGTGTGCTAGCTTGTATGGGGGCTGAAAGCTGACATCCGGCGACGTCAGCTTTCCGCCCCCATGAGTTGCGTCATACCCTCATTACCATGCATACGCCCCGCGTTTGCATGGGAACGCCCATGAAACGCGGGGCGTACACATAGGGAAATGAGGGTCTGAAGCCCCTCACGCCCCTATACGCCCCCTTTGCGGCGGACGAAATCCGTCTGCGGCGAAGGGGGCTGCACATGCGCAGATTGACCTCTGCGCATGTGCAGAATAAAAACATCGGCGGTACGGCCGCACGCGGGCCGTACCGTCCGAACTAGAATAAGGGCCATTGTTACATTCCCGGTTCTAAATTACCGCTATTAAACTCATAGGGGGAAATTTACTAATATGGGAGTTCCATATCAGATGGGATGTTGCTAAGGGAAACCAATCAGATACTATCTTATTGTCTTCTAGAAGGTGTTAAATAAATAAGTAGATTCTGATTGGTTGCAGATAGCAATATTCGGTACTTGTGTTAAATCAGGGCACCCGGCTACGCTACATTGTCAGCGTAGCCTGCGCCGTGATAATACAGGAGGCAGCACTGGGAGCAGGGTGGTGTGGTTTATACTTAACCTCCTCCGGGCGGCAATCCCCGATGACTCCCCGGCGGCAGTGACGGATACTTCCCGGAGGCAGCGACTGTCACTCCTCGGCGGCAGCGTTCAGTCCCCCTCCTCCGGCACTCGCAGCGAACGCTGTACGTAATTCAGCGTAGTGCCGCTGAGGGTGCATCACATGGTTTCCATGCTCCCCCAGCGGCACTACACTAATTGCGTACAGCGTCCATGGCGAGTGCCGGAGCAGGGGGACTGAATGCGACTGCTGTGGAGTCCCCGTGGATCCCAGCGTGAGTCAGCGGGGATCGACGCGGTGCCCGGGCCAGAGGAAGTTAAGTATAGACCAGCCATTTTACCCCCACTATCCACATCATACCCCCAGTATCCACGTCGGCGTGGAGTTTATTTTATAAAGTGTGTCGAACGCAGCGAGCCACCGAGCCCGAAGCGTGGCCAGCGCACGTGGATCCGCATCCACGCGCTGCGCTCGCCACACTTTATAAAATCAACTCCACGCCGACGTGGATACTGGAGGTATGATGTAGATAGTGGGGATATTAAGCATTGTGTATTTTTAGGGCTCCAAAGCCACTTACGTAGTTTACGTAGCCAGCATAGTGCTGTATTGGTATTCTGAATACACCACTATGTAAACTATGTGAAATATAACTCCTATTTTAGTGAATTACCCCCATTGTTTTTTTCCTCCATCTATGGAAAGTTTTATCTTATGACTTTGTCTCCCCCTAGTGGTCACATCTCAGCATTGCCCTGTTCATTGCTTACATTTTACATAGATTAACCCCTCAATGGAGGGTATCAATGATAGATCAACAGTGTGGCAGACAATCAATAAGTTGACATCAAAAGGTGGATATGCACAAGGTGGACGTTGACAATAGTTCGACACAAGCAAAAAAAAAGGTCAGGTGCGAAAATGGACACAAAACAACCACTAAAAAAACTCATGTTGACTTTTTTTTTTTTCAAGTGGGTGGTTTCATTGGGTCGGCAGGTCGACAGTAATATGGTCGACAGTCAATAGGGTGACCACTATTGGTCGACACCTGGTAAAACTTGACATGGGTTGAGTCGACATGGTCAAAAGGTCGTCACACGCAATAGATCCACATGGAAAAAGTCAACATGAAACAAGGTGTCAAATTATGGCCTGTCGACAAAGAGAGGTCAATCTTATGACTTTATGACCCATGCGCATTATTTTTATCGAAAAAAATCTATGGTACTTGTGTATTATCAGGGCGCCCAATTAGCATACATAAGGCACCGTAGGAACATCGCATGCATGAACATCGCATTTTTTTGCATGCAAAGCAATGCGATTTTCCTATGTCATTTATTCACTGCTCTCTACCCGCAATTGCATGTGATTTCATAGGGTGCGATGCCATTGACTTTGCTATACATTTGTATGAGATGCAATGAGATTTAGGCACCCCCCCCCCCCCCCCCCACTATCCAAGCCACCCCGTAGCGTGGCGGCGGAACGCGTCCTCTGTCCTTTTCATACCCCCACTATGTTGATTTTATATTGTGTGGCGAGCGCAGCGAGCCCAAAGCGTGGTGAGCGGCCGCGGATTACCTTACATGTATTCCGCTTCCGCTCGCCACGCTTCGGGCTTGGTGGCTCGCTGTGCTCGCACCACTATATAAGATCAACTCCACGCCAACGTGGATAGTGGGGGTATAATAAGGTCGGGCGGACGTGTTCCGCCGCCGCTCGACACGCTTTCGGGCGGGGTGGATAGTGGGGGGGTGCCTAAATCTCATTGCATCTCATACAAATGTATAGCAAAGTCAATGGCATCGCACCCTATGAAATCGCATGCGACTTTGCGGTACGATCGCATTGCATCCGTGGCCAGAGATGCGATGCAATTTTCTTACGCAGAATCACCCACTATGCAATTTGCTTAGTGGGCACCCTGATAATACACAAGTACCAAATCTATTATTAATAATAAAAAAATAAATAATAATAATAGCAATAATATTATTTACAAAGCACTTTTCTCCCTAAAGGGGCCTACACAAGGGGAGATGTTGGTGAACGATCTGAGCAATGTAGATCACTCAGATCGCTCAGCATACAGCGATGCACAGCGATCTGTCAGGGCCAGTGTTCTCCCCTGAGCAGTGTTGAAACTATACATTTTGCTTCCCCCATGCCAAAATAGTTTCAGGCCCCCTCCCCCATAATGCTCCTTGCACATTATATTAAGGAAAAAATAGAAGTGCTCGTTGCGCCTGGATAGGTGTGTAGCTGCTCTGTAAGGTTATAGTAATTTTGGGGGAGTATGGGAACAAAGCGCTGATGTTACAGATAAGACATACAATGACGTACAAGGATAGGGATTAGAGATAAGGGGTGAAAATTGAGAGATAGGCGTTATATAAAAAAATATATATATATAAAAAAATGAACAAGGAGAAAAAAATAATAAAAAAAAAAAAATAAAAAAAAAAAAAAATTAATAATAGATAAAAAATGATGGAGAGTGAATGGAATGAAAAGCAGTGGAGTAAAATTAAAATGAGCAAGTAAATGAAACTAAAATAAAAATAAAAATAAATAAAAAATTGCAATGCAACAATGTTTACACTCTTTTACGTGTTTTTTTTGTGAACCAGGTCCGGAGCTGTGCTTGTGTTAGAAGTATTTGTCCGTGGTGGGTGCGAAGCACTGGGGGAGCTTGTGACCTAACTGTCCCTTACTTGTAAGTGAGGCAGACGGTCTTCTTCTGCCGCAGTATGAACTCGCGGCTCTCCTCTCTCCACGATAGCTGTAACTTCCGGTATTCGGCTTTGCGCTTCCGGTCCTGGCTCCGTACGTGTCCTTTGTGGTTTATGTTTATAGAAAGCTTTTTAGGTTAATATCTATATTTAATCCTGAGGGTGAAAGGGTTTGTAATTGGTATATCCACTTCGTTTCAGTCCGTAGAAGGTTCTCGATGTGGTTACCTCCTCTCCAATGTTTTTCTACTTTCTGGATAGCCATATATTTCAGTCCTGACGGATCTTTATTGTGGTGGATTGCAAAATGTTGTGACACACTGTGTGTCTCGAGTCCATGTCTAATATTGTACATATGTTCTCTTATACGCACTTTTAATTTTCTTTTTGTTTGCCCAACGTACTGCATAGCGCATGGGCATTCGAGGAGATAGATCACACTCTCTGTTTCGCATCCCAAGTGATTTTTGATTTGATATTGCTTTTTTGTTTGGTTGGAAGAGAATTCTGTTATTGGTTTAGTTATTGTTTTTTTAGTGTCTTTGCATGGCATGCAGTTTAGGCAAAAGAAAAAACCTTTACTGTTTTCTGTTTCCCTTTGTTCTATTGGAATGTAGCTGCTCGTGAGTTCTTGTTTGAGATTTTTTGCCTTCTTGTAGATCATTTTTGGTTTGGGGGGAATTATGCCTCTGAGGTTTTCATCCAGCTTCAAGATATGCCAATGTTTGTTTAGAATTTCTGACACTTTATTATGGTTATTGCTGTATTGTGTAATGAAGGCCAGTTGGAAATTCTCTGTGCTATTGTTTTTTGTGTTGTATTTGATTAGGTCTTCTCTTTTCATCTCTGCTGTATCTTTGATTTGTTGGTCTAGTTCGTTTTCTGAATAGCCTTTTTCTTTGAATTTGTTTTTCATTTCTTTACTTGCTTCCAAGAAGGATTCTTTCTGTGTGCAGTTCCTCCGCAGTCTCCTGAACTGCCCTTTGGGTATGTTTTTTAGCCAAGTGTTGTGGTGGTTACTTTTTTTGGACAATGCATTGTTTCCACTTACTGTTTTGGTATGATTGCGGGTCTCCAGTTCGCCATTCTCTATAAATATTTCGAGATCTAAGTAAATCACTAGTGATTTGCTGGTAGTTGACGTGAATTCTAATCCGCAGTCATTGATGTTCATATATTCAAGGAAGGTCTGAAGTTCCTGTTCCGGGCCGTCCCAAATAAAGAACAGGTCATCTATATATCTTTTCCAACAGATCAGATGTTCTTTGTGGGGGTTGTTGTTCCATATTTTTTGCTCCTCCCACCAGGCCACGAACAGATTAGCGTAACACGGTGCAAAAGATGTGCCCATTGCCGTCCCCTTTATTTGGTTATAGAATTTCTCTCCATACCAAAAATAGTTATGGGTAAGGATAAAATCTATTCCATCCATTATGAAGTTAATCTGTTCATTCTTTATGTCTGTCATTGTTGATAAAAAATGTCTCGTGGCTTCACAGCCTTTGTCGTGGCGAATGCATGTGTACAGAGACTTGATGTCACTTGTACACAGAATCATTGTTTCTTTCCATTTGACTGTTTCAATGTATTGTAAAATATTCATTGTGTCCTTCACATAGCTCTTTTGTGAGGACACTAATTCTTGCAAGAAGGTATCAATATATTTTGATAAGTTTGTAGTTATTGAGTCTATTCCGGACACTATGGGTCGTCCGGGTGGGTTTTTGTCATCTTTGTGAAGTTTCGGCAGGTGATAGAACGTTGGTATTTTGGGGTTTTCGTTTAGCAGATATATAAACTCTTTTTCTTTTAGGATTCCCATTTCTCTTCCTTCTTCGAGTATTATACGTAGTTCTTGTTGGTATTTCTCTGTTGGATCTTTTTTCAGGATGATGTATGTTTCTTTATCTTCGAGGAGTTTTTCTGCTTCTTGTTGATACTGTTCAATGTCCATTACCACTAGCCCTCCTCCTTTATCAGCTGGTTTTATTATGCGAGTTCTGTCTTCTTTTAGTTGTTTAGCTGCTTCTTTCTCTCCTTTTGTTAAATTGTAGTGAATTTTTTCTTTGTCTGGTAGGTTTCTGATGTCTTCCTCCACCAGGCATTGGAAGGTCTCTATATGGGCTCCCTTGATGTGCGCATATAGAGACCTTCCAATGCCTGGTGGAGGAAGACATCAGAAACCTACCAGACAAAGAAAAAATTCACTACAATTTAACAAAAGGAGAGAAAGAAGCAGCTAAACAACTAAAAGAAGACAGAACTCGCATAATAAAACCAGCTGATAAAGGAGGAGGGCTAGTGGTAATGGACATTGAACAGTATCAACAAGAAGCAGAAAAACTCCTCGAAGATAAAGAAACATACATCATCCTGAAAAAAGATCCAACAGAGAAATACCAACAAGAACTACGTATAATACTCGAAGAAGGAAGAGAAATGGGAATCCTAAAAGAAAAAGAGTTTATATATCTGCTAAACGAAAACCCCAAAATACCAACGTTCTATCACCTGCCGAAACTTCACAAAGATGACAAAAACCCACCCGGACGACCCATAGTGTCCGGAATAGACTCAATAACTACAAACTTATCAAAATATATTGATACCTTCTTGCAAGAATTAGTGTCCTCACAAAAGAGCTATGTGAAGGACACAATGAATATTTTACAATACATTGAAACAGTCAAATGGAAAGAAACAATGATTCTGTGTACAAGTGACATCAAGTCTCTGTACACATGCATTCGCCACGACAAAGGCTGTGAAGCCACGAGACATTTTTTATCAACAATGACAGACATAAAGAATGAACAGATTAACTTCATAATGGATGGAATAGATTTTATCCTTACCCATAACTATTTTTGGTATGGAGAGAAATTCTATAACCAAATAAAGGGGACGGCAATGGGCACATCTTTTGCACCGTGTTACGCTAATCTGTTCGTGGCCTGGTGGGAGGAGCAAAAAATATGGAACAACAACCCCCACAAAGAACATCTGATCTGTTGGAAAAGATATATAGATGACCTGTTCTTTATTTGGGACGGCCCGGAACAGGAACTTCAGACCTTCCTTGAATATATGAACATCAATGACTGCGGATTAGAATTCACGTCAACTACCAGCAAATCACTAGTGATTTACTTAGATCTCGAAATATTTATAGAGAATGGCGAACTGGAGACCCGCAATCATACCAAAACAGTAAGTGGAAACAATGCATTGTCCAAAAAAAGTAACCACCACAACACTTGGCTAAAAAACATACCCAAAGGGCAGTTCAGGAGACTGCGGAGGAACTGCACACAGAAAGAATCCTTCTTGGAAGCAAGTAAAGAAATGAAAAACAAATTCAAAGAAAAAGGCTATTCAGAAAACGAACTAGACCAACAAATCAAAGATACAGCAGAGATGAAAAGAGAAGACCTAATCAAATACAACACAAAAAACAATAGCACAGAGAATTTCCAACTGGCCTTCATTACACAATACAGCAATAACCATAATAAAGTGTCAGAAATTCTAAACAAACATTGGCATATCTTGAAGCTGGATGAAAACCTCAGAGGCATAATTCCCCCCAAACCAAAAATGATCTACAAGAAGGCAAAAAATCTCAAACAAGAACTCACGAGCAGCTACATTCCAATAGAACAAAGGGAAACAGAAAACAGTAAAGGTTTTTTCTTTTGCCTAAACTGCATGCCATGCAAAGACACTAAAAAAACAATAACTAAACCAATAACAGAATTCTCTTCCAACCAAACAAAAAAGCAATATCAAATCAAAAATCACTTGGGATGCGAAACAGAGAGTGTGATCTATCTCCTCGAATGCCCATGCGCTATGCAGTACGTTGGGCAAACAAAAAGAAAATTAAAAGTGCGTATAAGAGAACATATGTACAATATTAGACATGGACTCGAGACACACAGTGTGTCACAACATTTTGCAATCCACCACAATAAAGATCCGTCAGGACTGAAATATATGGCTATCCAGAAAGTAGAAAAACATTGGAGAGGAGGTAACCACATCGAGAACCTTCTACGGACTGAAACGAAGTGGATATACCAATTACAAACCCTTTCACCCTCAGGATTAAATATAGATATTAACCTAAAAAGCTTTCTATAAACATAAACCACAAAGGACACGTACGGAGCCAGGACCGGAAGCGCAAAGCCGAATACCGGAAGTTACAGCTATCGTGGAGAGAGGAGAGCCGCGAGTGCATACTGCGGCAGAAGAAGACCGTCTGCCTCACTTACAAGTAAGGGACAGTTAGGTCACAAGCTCCCCCAGTGCTTCGCACCCACCACGGACAAATACTTCTAACACAAGCACAGCTCCGGACCTGGTTCACAAAAAAAACACGTAAAAGAGTGTAAACATTGTTGCATTGCAATTTTTTATTTATTTTTATTTTTATTTTAGTTTCATTTACTTGCTCATTTTAATTTTACTCCACTGCTTTTCATTCCATTCACTCTCCATCATTTTTTATCTATTATTAATTTTTTTTTTTTTTTTTATTTTTTTTTTTTATTATTTTTTTCTCCTTGTTCATTTTTTTATATATATATATTTTTTTATATAACGCCTATCTCTCAATTTTCACCCCTTATCTCTAATCCCTATCCTTGTACGTCATTGTATGTCTTATCTGTAACATCAGCGCTTTGTTCCCATACTCCTTGCACATTATGGCACACACCATAATGCCACTTGTTCTATATGGCACACACCATAATGCCACTTGTTCTATATGGCACACCATAATGCCACTTGTTCTATAAGGCACACACCATAATGCCACTTGTTCTATATGGCACACACCATAATGCCACTTGTTCTATATGGCACACACCATAATGCCACTTGTTCTATATGGCACACCATAATGCCACTTGTTCTATATGGCACACCATAATGCCACTTGTTCTATATGGCACACACCATAATGCCACTTGTTCTATATGGCACACACCATAATGCCACTTGTTCTATATGGCACACACCATAATGCCACTTGTTCTATATGGCACACACCATAATGCCACTTGTTCTATAAGGCACACACCATAATGCCACTTGTTGTATATGGCACACACCATAATGCCACTTGTTGTATATGGCACACACCATAATGCCACTTGTTCTATATGGCACACACCATAATGCCACTTGTTCTATATGGCACACCATAATGCCACTTGTTCTATATGGCACACACCATAATGCCACTTGTTCTATATGGCACACCATAATGTAGGAGCCGGACTTGAGGCAAAGCCTAGGGGTAGGCTCCCCTGACAGGGTTTGTAGGGAGCTGATTAGCAGGATAGTCATAGAAGGGGTGTCAAAGGAGAGGGTCATAGGGGGAGGGGCTTAACGGGGTGTTGGAAGGGTTTATAAGCAGGGTTCAGGCGGGAAATAGGGGTCACTGGGAGAATTTTTCAACAGCTAAGCAGCTCTGGCATCTCCCATGGCTTCCCCAGGCGACGCTGATGCGGAGGTATCCGCTGCGCTTGCTGCCCTTAGGGAGGCAGCGGGCACTAGAGGGGCTGATTGGCTGCAGCAGCAGATGTCCGGTCTGCTGGGGGGACTGGGAGCAGCAACGCAAGAGGCGGCTTCAGCGGGCGCACGGCCTCGGAGGTCTAGGCCTCCGGAGCGCTTCAGCCCATCAGTGTCCCCCAGGGTTCAGCGCCGTTCACGGAGCCCCGTCAGGGACCCTCCAGGCCGGGCTGCGGGCCGGGCACCTTCCGCCCGCAGGACCAGGTCTGGGAGGAATCCAGCTAGCAGGCGGAACCCTCCGCGCGGGGGGGATCCCCCCCCCGTGCATGAAGATCCGGCGGTGCGGGGTACTGGACCTGGAGCGGCGGGGCATGCGGTGCATGCCGCTGCCCAGCGCGGGGTGAGTCGTGCCAGGGGGGCAGAAGTACGGGCTGAGGAACGCGGGCCTGGTACACGGAGCGAGCGGCGCCCATCTGGCTCCGCCTCCAGTGAGGTCACGCCGGCTGGCGCTGTACCTGAGGGTCGCGATGACAGGAGAAGAGAGATGCCACCGTCAGCAGATGATGGAGAAGTACCTGGTCCTTCCACATTGGCTGGGGCCCGTCAGGACGCTGGATCTGCGGCTGCTGGGTTCACAGCCCCCAGGCAGCCTGGTGAGTCTGTCTCTATGTCTGTTAATGCTTTAGCGCAGAGTCAGGGGGGGGGGAGGGTTAGCCCTCCAAGGGGAGATGAGCAGGGGTTTTACTGAATTGTTGAGTGGTTTTGCAGATTGGTTGGCTGGTTTGCGGCAGGGGGCGGGGCCGTCCCCGGCGTGGGTGCCGCAGAATGCGGGCACACCAGCCAGCAGTAGCGTGCCAGTCAGCAGTAGTGTGCCGGTTAGCAGTGGGGTGCCGGCTAGCAGCGGGGTGCCGGCGGCCGGCGGTGGGCAAAGCAGCAGCAGTGCAGGGGCACAAGGGAGCAGTGGGGAGACGCAGGAAGAGAGTGGGAGGCTCAGTGACACTGCAAAAGGGGAGGTGTATGTCTGTTTTGAGGGGCCACCTGAAGCAAGAAGTGAGGGAGAAGATTTGGAAAGGGGAATACGTGGATATATTTTCACTGCTCCCTTTGGAGCGTTTTAATCTGGATAGGCCCCGTAAGGAGGAGAAGAAGGAGGAGGAGGAACGTCGGCGGTATCGGCTGATACCGCGGTCGTTCACGAACTGGTTACAAGCATTTGCTATTTTAGCTAGCGTGATTGGGGAAAAGGCACCTGACAATTGTTCAGGTTTGTTTTGTTACATGGATGCGATAGGGGAGGCGTACCGTGTGTATGGGGGCCTGGCTTGGCTCCGGTACGATGAACAGTTTAGACAGAGGAAGGCGGTGCGCCCTAACATACGTTGGGACCATAAGGATATTGCTTTATGGTTAAAGGTGACGGCTCCCTTGAAAAGCGGGCAGCCCTTTCGTGGGGACGGGGGGGGGGGGGGGGGCGAGGGAGGCCACAAACGGGACGGCCATGCAGAAGGGACTCTGTTTTGCCTTCAAATTTAAGCATGAATGTTCCTCGTGTGGAGGGACCCATGGTGCAAATAAATGCTTCAGGGGGAAGTCACGGGACGGTAATTCAAAAGGGGGAGACGCCGGTTCGGCTGAAAAGGATGCTGGGCTATCTACGTAGATATCCCGACCAGCAGACAGCCGCGTTGTTGGAGGAGGGGTTTAAGGAAGGTTTTAAGATACCTTCCGACGTGCGGGTTTCAGGGGTTTTTAGGAGGAATTTGAAGTCCGCAAGGGAACACCCAGAAGTGGTTCAGGATAAATTGTTTAAGGAGGTACAGCTGGGTCGTATGGCGGGACCTTTTGGGTCGCCACCATGGCCAGATTTGATAGTCTCACCTTTAGGGGTGGTGCCTAAAAAGGAGGCGAACAAGTTTCGTCTTATACACCATTTATCTTTTCCAAAAGGGGCGTCGGTCAATGATGGCATTGACCCCGACATCTGATCGGTGGTTTATACATCGTTTGACGCGGCTGTTCAGTGGGTGAAGCGGTTTGGGAAAGGGGCCCGGTTGGCAAAAACTGATATTGAATCGGCATTTCGTTTGCTGCCGGTTCACCCAACTAGTTTGCGTTTGTTAGGATGTTGTTGGGACGGGGAGTTTTTTGTTGATCGATGTTTACCGATGGGTTGCTCCTTGTCGTGTGCTTATTTTGAGGCCTTTAGTTCCTTTTTGGAGTGGGTGGTTAAGGATGTCTCTGGGTGCAGTTCAGTTATTCATTACCTAGATGACTTCTTATGTATTGGTCCTGGGGGGACTGGGGTATGCGACTTGTTGTTGAGGACGGTTGAAAGGGTGGCGGCAGACTTTGGGGTCCCGCTTGCACCTGGTAAGACGGAGGGCCCGGCGACAGTGATCAGTTTTTTGGGTATTGTCATCGATACCGAGAATATGGAGTGCCGCTTGCCCGAGGAGAAACTGCTGGGTTTGAAGGCTGAGGTAGGGAGGGCATTGCTGGTGAAGAAAATTAGATTGCGGGAATTGCAGTCCTTGCTGGGTAAATTAAACTTCGCGTGTCGCATTATGCCTATGGGCCGCATCTTCAGCAGGAGGCTGGCAGCAGCGACAGCAGGGGTGGTTCTTCCTCATCATTTTGTCAGATTAGGTAGTGAATTGAAAGGTGACTTGCGGGTATGGGCAACATTTTTTGGAGGCTTTTAACGGCAGAGCTTTGTGGATGTCGGACGCATGCGTGGCCACGGAGCTAGACCTCTTCACAGACGCGGCCGGGAGTGGCGGTTTTGGGGCATATTGCCAGGGACATTGGTGTGTAGGCCGGTGGCCTGAGTCTTGGGTGCAGAGGGGCATGGTAAAAAACTTGGCATTGTTGGAGTTGTTTCCTATTTTGGTTGCAGTAGTGGTTTGGGGGGAGTTGTTCCGCAATAGGAAGATTTGTTTTCACTGCGATAATTTAGGGGTTGTCATGGCCATTAACCAATTGTCGGCATCTTCGCCAGTGGTCACTATTTTGCAGCAGTTAGTATTGGAATGTCTGGCGTTGAATTTGTGGGTGGTGGCGAGGCACGTCCCCGGTGTCTCTAACGGTATTGCGGATTCTTTATCTCGTTCACAGTGGGAGCGTTTCCGGGAGTTGGCGCCAGAGGCGGACAGGGAGGGGACCGGGTTCCCGAGTCGGCTCTGGGATCTGCTGGACGGGTAGTTGACCAGCTCATCAGGGAATCTTTGGCCCCGAATACATGGTCGGCGTATAATCAGGACTGGCGGAGCTGGTTGGAATGGCGTGAGGTAGCAGGTTTGAGGGAGGATGACGATGAGTTGGCCGTTCTGTTATATATAGGCCATTGTAAGGAGATTGGTTGGTCAGTGGCAAAAATCACGCGCTGCATGGCGGGCTTGGCTTTTGGGTTTCGTGCAGGCGGTAGGCCTGATGTCACTAAGAATTTCCTGATTGCGCAAGCATTGAAAGGTTGGAGGAGAGGCCATGTGGTAAAGGATCAGAGAAGGCCGGTTTCCTTTCAGTTGTTGCAGAATATGGGCGTGAAGTTAGGGGCGGTTTGTAGTTCCAATTTCGAGGAAAGGTTGTTCGGGGTAGCCTTCTCGCTTGCCTTCTTCGGCGCATTGCGGATAGGTGAGCTCGTGAGTCCAAGTGTGTCCAGGCTGGGGGGCTTGTTGGAAGAGGATGTAGATTTATACTCGGATAGGGTGGAGCTATTGGTGAGGAGGTCAAAGACGGATCAGTTAGGGAGGGGGAAGAGGGTAGTTCTCTTCTCAGTACCAGGGTCGGATATGTGCCCGGTGGCACGGCTAAGGAGGTTTAAGGAAGTCAGAGTGGGCAGGGGAAGTGATCCTTTGTTGGTGCATGCAAATGGGTCCTTTTTGTCACGGTTCCAGTTCACAAGTGTGTTTAGAGCAGTCCTGCGGACGTTGGGCCTCAAGGGGGAGGAATACGCTGGTCACTCTTTCCGTATTGGGGCCGCAACTGAGGCTGCTAGAATGGGGTTTGGTGATGAGTTAATTAAGCGTATTGGGCGGTGGGAATCGTCTCGTTTTCGTTCTTATGTTCGCTTAGGGGATTGTTGAGGTTGACTGCGTGTTTTTCTGTTTTTAGGGCAGTCTCCGTGCCTGATTTGGATTTTAGGACATTCATATGTCTTTTGGGGAGCTTTACGGGCGGATGTCAGACCGAACGGCCGCCAGCTGGGTTTGGATAGAGAGGAGGCATTGGTCCGCTGGCTGGGGAAGTGCGGTATGGTATGGAGTGGAGTATTGCAGGAATTTCACCGTTTTGTTCGACTCGATAGGGCTCCCGATATATTAGTGTTGCATGTGGGTGGGAACGACCTTGGGGGCAGACCATTTAGGGAGTTGATACGGGATATCAAGTTTGATCTCCTGCGTTTATGGGCAATGTTTCCGGAAGTGATCACGGTTTGGTCGGACATTGTGCCACGCCAATATTGGAGGGATGCAAGGTCGGCTGACAAGCTCAATAAGGCACGGATTAAAGTTAACAGGGCGATTGGGCGTTTTATGGCCAGGAACGGGGCTGTGGTGGTGAGGCACAGGGAACTGGAGTCTGGTGCCGGGGCATTTTGGAGAGGGGACGGTGTGCACCTGAATGCTGTAGGGATAGATATTTGGTCTTTGGGACTACAAGAGGGAGTTGAAACAGCGTTCCGGATGTGGGGGGGGGCGCACGGGGTTAAGGGTTTAATCCCGTGCTTGGTGGCGGAGGGGGGTCCTCGAGGTTAGTGGCATTGAGGCTTAATTATGCGGCGGGGAGGGCCCCATGAGGGGGCTGGACTCCCCTGGGTGAGGTTAAGTAATGAGCACTGGGTGTTGACAATTGGTGCCCTCGAGCCAATCGCTATCGGCTGGGGGTAAGAACTCCTGGAAGTGCTTGAACGTGTGGATAAATTTATTGGGGGCCTCGGGGACCACCTCCGTGGGGAATGTTTTGGTTATTGTTAAACTTGTATTGTTTCAATAAAGATGGCCGCTGTGGCCAATTTTATCCAACAGGAGAGTTGTGTCATTTTTGGGTGGATATATGGGCACAGCGATTAGACAATACCCTGTCATGTAGGAGCTGGACTGGAGGCAAAGCCTAGGGGTAGGCTCCCCTGACAGGGTTTGTAGGGAGCTGATTAGCAGGATAGTCATAGAAGGGGTGTCTAAGGAGAGGGTCATAGGGGGAGGGGCTTAACGGGGTGTTGGAAGGGTTTATAAGCAGGGTTCAGGCGGGAAATAGGGGTCACTGGGAGAATTTTTCAACAGCTCCCACCCACCCTCCCTATTTTTAGAAGGTTTTAGGTAAAATAATTGATAGAATGTCTTTTGTCACAGTGGCCTGTGCAGAGGGGGGTCCTCGAGGTTAGTGGCATTGAGGCTTAATTATGCGGCAGGGAGGGCCCCATGAGGGGGCTGGACTCCCCTGGGTGAGGTTAAGTAATGAGCACTGGGTGTTGACAATTGGTGCCCTCGAGCCAATCGCTATCGGCTGGGGGTAAGAACTCCTGGAAGTGCTTGAACGTGTGGATAAATTTATTGGGGGCCTCGGGGACCACCTCCGTGGGGAATGTTTTGGTTATTGTTAAACTTGTATTGTTTCAATAAAGATGGCCGCTGTGGCCAATTTTATCCAACAGGAGAGTTGTGTCATTTTTGGGTGGATATATGGGCACAGCGATTAGACAATACCCTGTCATGCCACTTGTTCTATATGGCACACACCATAATGCCACTTGTTCTATATGGCACACACCATAATGCCACTTGTTCTATAAGGCACACACCATAATGCCACTTGTTCTATATGGCACACACCATAATGCCACTTGTTCTATATGGCACACACCATAATGCCACTTGTTCTATATGGCACACACCATAATGCCACTTGTTCTATATGGCACACACCATAATGCCACTTGTTCTATAAGGCACACACCATAATGCCACTTGTTCTATATGGCACACACCATAATGCCACTTGTTCTATATGGCACACACCATAATGCCACTTGTACTATATGGCACACACCATAATGCCACTCTTTCTATATGGCACACACCATAATGCCACTTGTTCTATATGGCACACACCATAATGCCACTTGTTCTATATGGCACACACCATAATGCCACTTTACACTATAAGCCACAAACCCTAATGCTACTTACACATTACATCACTCACCGTAATGATCCACACACATTTCGCCACACGTTAATATCCCTTACACACACACACCCACACATATACACACAGTTCAGTATCAGCCCGGTACTCTCTTAAATCATGATGACTAGCGTTGGTGCCTCCTGGATGAATATAAACCTGGTAATGGATGAGAGCAGATGACAGTTGACCATTTGCTTTGAATTGCTGGAAAACTGCCAAAAACATGTCATTCAGATATTACTCTCAGGTCACTTAGATATGTGTGCACCCTCGGGAGGTAGTTGCCGCACACCCCGCGGACAATCCTGGGTGCATAAGCCCGGTGAACACCCTGTTTGCTGTGGCCGCCCACACCCTGCGTCTGCCCTCGCACAGATTTAAAACCTCGCTCCCCCATGCAAATGCGCGGGGGAGCAAAGAGAGCTGAATAAGGTCCTATATATCCAATAAGTGAAGGCAAGACAGTATTAGCAGGGTCTAGGAGCAGATCACCTCTCGGGCACTGGTCTGCTGCCTCCAGCAGTGAAAGTGTGGACCCTGTATCAGCGGGATACGGTCACAAGGTCTACAAGCATTAAGTTGACATGACTGAAGGTCGACATGGGGTTAGGTGAACAGGGTCATTAGGTCTACACAAGCATAAGTTTGACATGGTTTTTTTTTTCACTTTTTATGCCGACATGTGCCGACAGGCGGTATTTAATGCCCTACCATCCACTAGGGCGTGGTGGGAGAATACAATAGTGTGCCCGAACGAGGGAACGCAGTGCACTTTTTTAATATCCATATCGACTGTGTCGACATTTGGGTCAAAAAAATTGAACACCCCATGTCAACCCTTTGACTGTCGACCTTCAACATGTCGACTTAATGACCCTGTCGACCTAACCCCATGTCAACCTTCAGTCATGTCGACCTTCATGCATGCTGACCCAGTGGTGTCGACCTAGTTGCTGTCTATCCAGTGACCAATACCCGTATCGGCAGTGCAGAAGTGTGGGGGCCGGGGTGAGGGATGTGCGTATCCAGTCCATAGGCGTTCAGAGCACATTTTATTAATTGCAGAAATTAAGATTTCTAGCCCTGCGCGGGGGTTTCTACAACCAATCAGGATGTGATTCTGGCATTATCAGAATTAAACCCCTGACAATTAAACTCAGTGTTCCTGGCACTTCCAGGAGGAACACTATACAAGTAGCACCTAACGTTCTTGGCGATGGTCTTAGGTCTTTGCTCTTCGCCGAAGGGCGATATTATTATTACATTTTATTGATAAGGTGCCACAAGTGGTTTGCTTGACATAAATATGGACATATTACAGTTTTATATTGGTGTCCTCGGGTCCGCACCACAGTACTACCCGTTCCACGGGTCACAGAAAGGCATCTACTTATCTGTTATCATTAATATAGGCAGTACGGACGGTGTAATGGTTAGCATTACTGCCTTACGGCGCTGAGGTCATGGGTTCGATTCCCACCATGGTCCTAACTGTGTGGAGTTTGTATATTCTCCCCGTACTTGTGTTAGTTTCCTCCAGGTACTCCAGTTTCCTCCCACACTCCAAAAATATACTGGTAGGCTAATTGGCTCCCAACAAAATTAACCCTAGAATGTCTGTGTGTGCGTGTACATGTGGTAGGGGATATAGATTGTAAGCTCCACTGGGGCAGGGACTGATGTGAATGTTCAAAATATTCTCTGTAAAGTGCTGTGGTATATGTGTGCGCTATATAAATAACTGGTAATAAATAAATAATAACTATAGCACCATATTGTTGTGTTCTACAACTGCCTTACAAGACTTCCTAGAACCAGACCATCTGACCTAAAATGGAGACTGCCATCCAATCCGCCACCTCCGATGGTTGCCATCCACTTCACCACCTCCTATGGCCGCCATCCAATCCACCACCTCCAATAGCAACCACCCTCTTCACTGCCTCTGACTGCAGACATCCACTCCACCACCTCCAATGGCTGCCATCCGCCACCTTCGATGGCTGCCAGCCACCTCTGATGGCTGCCAGCCACTCCACCTCCTCCGATGGCTGCTATCCACCCCACCACCTCCTATAGCCACCTTCCACCTTAGATGGCTTCCTGTTGTGAGCTAGATGGACAGAAGTAATCAGCAGCGGGATGGACAACTCCAATACTGCCAAGGAGGGGCTCTTGGCCTTCTCAATGTGTTAAAGTATTCTTTGTACCTGCATGCTAGGTAATAAGGAGGATGGAAATTGGTGTATTGAGACCATTGGAGTGTACGTGGTAACGATTGACACATGAAATGGTCAACATGGTTTTTTCCCAATTGTTTCAATTTTTTGAACATTTTCATATTTACCATCCATGTGGGCTATGATTGGGAACGGTTAAGTGAAAAACTCAAAACAACCGTGAAAAACTCATGTCAACTTTTTCATGTGTTGACCATTTTCGTGTTGGTTGTGTTGACCTATTTCACATGTCCACCTTCTGCCTGTAGACCTTTCAGGGTTGACCTAATTACTGTTGAATCTGATTGGTAGCCCATAGCAACATCCCACCTTCATCAAGGACTCCCATCTTAGTAAATATACGCCAAATTATAACACAAAAGGATCCTTCCAAGAAAAAAATTAAAAAAAAATTATATACATATATATATATATATATATATATCAGACAGTGAAATGTGGAGGGCGCTGATATGATTTCCACCACCTTGTCAAGTGCTCAAAATTTAGGCAGATAGACAATCAAACGTTCTTATTGACATTTATTAAAAATATGCATAAAAACATTGGCACATTATGATCTTTGAGACCGCATGGATAGACCCGACGCGTTTCGTCTCCGAAGAGACTTCCTCAGGGGTACACGGGAGTGGGCGGTATGCTAGGTCTAAGACCAGAAACAGAATTTCCTTTTTATTTTTTAAAAATATCGGAAAGATCCGATGGTGAAGAACCTTTAAATGAAGGCCCTTATAAAAGCGGCAGGGCACTCATGGAGGAGTGAAGGATATAATACCAGAATAGGGTATGTACGTGTGAATCCTCCAGCACCTTTTTCTGAAAAGGTGGTATCACTATCAGGCTACTGGCGTTCACATCGTTAACAGATACTATACCCTGTTGAATTTGAGTATCTGTCAAAATTGGATTCCTTATACACCTGAGGGGGATCATTGTCTGCACCCTGTGTATCGACATACAGACGTATTCCCTGTCATCAGTGGGCTCCCATGATTTCCATACCTATTGTTATGGACATTAAGGTGGATCAACACTCCCACTGATCATAAACCTCAGCCTCAGTTCCATTTATTGAACACGACCCCATACCGCAATAAAGATTACCACCGTTTTGGAAACGGCCATCCATCATAAGGGACATGTGTGTCCAGCTTTAGGATCAATCTTGTTGATTCTTTGTTCTTTTTGTGCATGTATAAAACCCCCGATGAAGTCTTTTTTAAGACGAAACGCGTCGGGTTATTGAAACTGCATTTGAAAAATGAAATCCTGATATGATCATCAATTTTTAATAAAAATCCATTTTTATATTGTATTCTGTGTTTTTGCACTGTACATACCATTTAGGTGGTTGGTTAACCTTTGGCGCTCCCCACTCACTCTTCTTTTGTCTCTGTTGCATTGCATCTCCCACTAACAGGGGGGATCTGTGGAGTAGCTGCCATACCGTATTGGGCGCACCTTTGGGTCACTTTTTGCCTTTATATATATATATATATATATATATATATATGTAACCTACACCTCGCTTTCTTTGGTTATCCACAAGTGATAGGCACTACACAGCCTCTCACAGGCTGTAATTAACCAGCAACTTTCACTTGTACAGTCATTTGACTCCTGTCTGCTCTCCCTCAGGCTGAAACACAATACGTCTCCTCTCAAGAGGAACAGGTGGATGGATCTTCTCCATTGTTAAAAGACTTAGCTATTAACTTTTTTCCGCTAATAAGCTGCTTAGGACAAGCTATTATATAGAACACTACGTATATGCCGATTTTCATCTCTTATATTAGACTAGTTAAAACCACAGTGGCTGTTGGACGCACCGCTGAGGTGAGGAGCAATGTTAGGCTTTTCTTAAATAGGATACTTTTTGGCTGATATGCACAGAATTAAATAGTTGAATGCATCTATTAATTTGGGAGAACCCTTTGCAGCATTTCAATGATCGCCGGTCAGGTTCAGTGTTCTCAACGGCAGTGGTGTAACTATAGTGCTGCACAGTGCTTCACAGTTAATACCAGGGTTGCCTACCCTCACGGAATGGCTGGGAAGGTCCCGGAAATAGGGTCCCTCTCTGGAAAGGGGGGAAACCCTCCCGCATTGCCCTCCATCTCCCACAAACTGCACCTTGGCGGGAAGGGGGGGTCCCCATACTGGCATTGCATGGTGGGGCTAAAATGACTTGATAACTCAAGACACACCCTCAATATGGCAACCCATATGTGGCTCCGCCCCCGGACTGGCCCTTTTTCCCACCTGGCGATGGGTAGCCAAAAAGGTCGGCAACTATGGTTATTATCTGCAATAAAAGTACTGCATCAGTGTTTACACTGTACCCATTGCCTCTGACCATCGATGTACATTTTATTTATTTACAGTTTCTTATATAGCGCAGCGGATTCCGTTGCACTTTACAATAGTAGACAGTGATAAAACAAACTGGGTAACAACAGACAGACTTGGAGGTAGGAGGGCCCTGCTGCAAGCTTACAATCTATAGGGATATAGGAGGCAAACACAAGGACAGGCACCAGTCCCACAAAGTTGCAAGCCCAGAAGGGAAGCTATATAATACATAAGTGCCTCAGAGGGTTATACATGTGGTACATAAATATGATAGGTTTGCCTGAAGAGGTGAGTTTTCAGGGAACGCTTGAACGTTTGGAGGCTAGTGGAGAGTCTTATTGTGCGTGGAAGGGCATTCCATAGGATGGGAGCAGCCCGATGAAAGTCCTGTAATAGTGAATGGGAGCTGGTGATCCGTGCAGAAGAGAGACGCAGATCTTGTGCAGAGCGGAGTGGTCGAGATTGGAGATATTTTGTGATAAGTAAAGAGATATATGCTGGTGCAGTATATATATATGCGAGTAGAAGTGTTTTATATTGAATACGGTAAGATACAGGCAACCAATGAAGGGACTAGCAGAGTGGATCAGCAGACGATGAGCGTCTTGCAAGGAAGATCAGCCTAGCAGCAGCATTTAAAATGGATTGCAGTGGAGTCTGTTCTTGGGAAGACCAGTTAGGAGACTATTGCAATAATCAATGCGGGATATAATGAGTGCAAGGATAAGAGATTTGGTAGTGTCTTGTGTGAGATAGGGTCATATTTTGGATGTTTTTAGATGCATGTAACATGATTTGGAGACAGAATGAATGTGGGGAAGAAAAGACAGTTCAGAGTCGAGGATGACCCCTAAGCAACGAGCTTGTGGGGTAGGGTAGATTGTCGAGTTGTCAACAGCGATGGAGATGTCAGGATGGTAACTGTTCTTAGTTGGTGGGAATATAAGTAATTCAGTTTTGGAAATATTGAGTTTGAGTTGGCGAGAAGACATCCAAGATGAGATGACAGAGAGACATTCGGCCCCAAACCACTGGTGACAACTCTGGGGTTGAAAGATTTGAGTATCATCCGCATATAAGTGATACTGAAACCCGAAAGAGCTGATTAGTTTGCCAAGAGAGGAAGTATAGATTGAGAAAAGCAGAGGACCTAAGACTGAGCCTTGCGGAACTCCAACTGACAGAGGTAGTGAAGAGGAAGTAAAGTCAGAGAAGCGAACACTGAAAGAGCGATCAGATAGGTAAGATGTGAACCAGCAAGCAAAGGGCTGTATCATTAAGACCTAGGGAGTGTAGTGTTTGTAAGAGAAGAGTGTAATTCACAGTGTCAAACGGATTCAGTATTGAATCCCGGCGGTCGGGATCCCGGCGTTCAGAA
Source organism: Crinia signifera (assembly GCF_055691185.1). Classification (NCBI taxonomy): domain Eukaryota; kingdom Metazoa; phylum Chordata; class Amphibia; order Anura; family Myobatrachidae; genus Crinia; species Crinia signifera. The sequence goes on from NC_139225.1 coordinate 25,994,943, forward strand.
TCCCGACGCCGGAATCCCGACAGCCGAAATGCCGACAAGGGGGGGGACGTAGATCGCCCCCCCTTGCGGGCTCGCTGCGCTCGCCACGCAGCGGGCCCGGTGCCTCGCTACGCTCAGCACACTAATTTATTCTCCCTCCAGGGGTGTCGTGGACACCCACGGAGGGAGAATGTGTCGGCATTTCGGCGGTCGGGATTCCGGCGTCGGGATTCTGAACGCCGGGATCCCGACCGCCGGGATTGTAACTGCATCCCTGTCAAACGCAGCAGAAATATCTAGAAGAATAAGTAGTGAGTAATGGCCTTTAGACTTAGCAGTTACCAGATCATTCACCACGTTAGTGCTGTCTCAGTGGATAGTTGAGAGCGAAACGAAAGCCTGACTGAAGCGGGTCTAAAAGGGTGTGAGAGTTAAGAAAGTTTGTGAGGCGATAGTAGACAAGTCTCTCTAGTAGTTGGAGAGGCATGGGAGCTGAGAGATAGGATGACAGTTAGAGAGAGTTAGGGTCAGAATTGTATATGCATCTCATGCTATGGCAATGACTGTGTGATATTATGTTACTGCATTTATCCAAGTTACCGATTGCAAGTCTTTTCACCACTGTTACCATCCTGCATAATTAATAAAGACTTTGTAATACACTTACCTGCATTCTGGTTGCGCCCTCAGGGAATCCTATCAATTTCCATATTATGGTTCCCAGAATCCTCTAATGAGTAAATCCCTAGACCGTGGCTTTCCAACCAAGCCTCGGGCATGACCCAGGCATACTATTCAGTCACCACAATGTGGACACCAACAAAATGGACGCCAGCGGCAAAAGTGCGGCGACACTTTTCGGACGCAGAGCCCGCCCCTCGCACTCATTGGCCGGCTGTCAGTGAGCTGGTCCGTGGTACGTCAGCGCGTCAGGGGACTGGCGGACGTAGGAATGTACACGTCGGCGAGCCGGATATCCAAGATGGCGGCGCTGCCGAGTTCGGGCTAGTTCCCAGCAGCGGCGGAGACAGGAGAGCCGGTGACCTGCGCAGTGACGCCGGTGCTGGAGGTGAGGTGAGGGGCCGGGCCTGGGGACATGTTATGTAGCAGAGCTAGTGTGCTGGTCGGCTGTCAGGGCGGAGGACTGCGGTGTGGTGAGGTGACTGGGGGCAGCCTCAGCCGACTCAGGGCACCCTCAGCTCACGTTAGGGGCTCAGTGGTGCTGGGCCTGGTGGGGTCAGTGCTGCCTGAGTTGTGGTAAGCTGCTTGGGTAGGAGGGGGTGGGGGTAGGTGACTGTTTTTGGACTGCCTCAGGTCCACCCTGGATATTATGTGTCATGAGAGGGTTATTGCCCACACTAATGAGGAGGGGGAGAGGAACATCTGCTTTTGGGGACACCTTCAGTTAGGTTTGTTTTGGGTGGAAGGCTCCCCCTCCCGTGTGTTGAGCCCCCCCCCCCCCCTCTCCTCTTTAGCCTGGTTAATGGTTGTGGACACCCCCTTTTATCATCCTTGTTGTGTCGAGACCCCCCCCCCCCACCACCCCCTTCCCATCCATCAGGCTATGGATATACAAACCCTCATAAACCATTGAAATACTGGAATGGGCATACACTCTTGCACCCTAGTACCCCACTTAGTGTAGTCTCTCTGTGACAATTTTCTCACATCCCACCTCCTGTGTATGATACCTGGTGGCCAATTGCAGCCAGCGACGTGATTTAGACAGTGGCTGCTTCTATTGTACCCCTGCCCCAGTTGTGTGCGAGTGATCAGGAGACAGATTTACCAAGGGAGGTGGGTACTCTTTCCCCTGCTACATACAGTAACACAAACATGTTCTCTGGCTCCTGCAAGCTGTGGAGATACCTCACAGATTTATACATGTCCTTGTAATCTTCAGCATTGCAATAGACCCCCGAACCTCTCTTCCCAGATTACATGATATCTCTAGACCACCAGATGATGTAAGCCTATGGCACCTGTCAGATGGTCCAGGCACCCACTGCTTAGTGTTATCTGAGGTGTCAATGACTTTCAGCATGACATAATTGTATGTCTCCCATATTTTTAGGATTTGGAGAGCAAGTATCCCCTGGACAAGAGGAGTGTTTGTCTGTTATTGTGGCTTGTGATGTAGGAGATCTCCCAGGTTGGCTTGCAGTGAACTGTAAACAGGCTTGACTCGCTCACCACGCTCCCTTCATCCTGCATACAGATGCTCTATCATGGGTTATGTTGACTTAGAGAATTGAAAAGAAATGGCTATTACGCTTCTGTGACTGAGGATTAACTGTGCTGGGACACTGCAGAGAAATTAGGAATTTACAGCTAATCTTCGTCCTGTTGACTCATTAGACTCAGGAGGGTTGTCTGCTCCTGCGTACGTCTTACCACTAATGTGTGGTCAAATATGTGACCGTGGTTTTGAAGTGTGATGTTAGAATTATAGATGTTCCGTGGGATTGCAAGCATCTTACTCAGCAGTTGTGCCTTATTTCTTATAGGCCTTCTGTGAGCACTGCAGGGGCCACGCTGTCAATGTCCAATCACTGGAGGTCTGTATCCTTGTTCTGTGAGGTGACCGGTCTGTACCTGTCCAGTCATTTAGTAATAGGGCGAGAGTTAATGCAGGTTAAATGTATCTTTTTGTTCATGTCCAATAGATTTCCATTAGGTAATTAGCTTTTTTGTGTAGTGGGTTTTGTGGTATCACTGACTGTGAGCATTGTAACATCTTAGCTTGAGTATGGGTCATTGTGTTGACCACTGAAGACCTGCAGGCCTTAGGGTAGACAAAAACATTATGCTGACCGTTGCAAGCTCGACGAGTTTTTCACTTTTTTTTTTTTTTAGTTGACATGGACACTGTCAAAGTGTACCGCGTCAGCTCGCCATGCTTCCGGCACACTATTCTATTCTCCCTCCTCACTTAAGTGGATGGCAGGGCACGAAATACCACCTGTCAACACATGTCGGCTAAAAATAAAGCTGTGAAAAACTCATGTTGACCTATTGACTGTGGACCTTGCCATTGTCGAACTAATGCTTGCTTTGACCTATTGCAGGTGTCGACCCAAGTCCGGTCGACCTTCAGTGGTCGAGCCAATGCATGTTGTCCTAATGAATGTATCCCCTTAGCTTAGTATAAACACAGCTAATAAGTAATTATCTAGTGATCATTCTAGCACCTTTTTAATATCTGTACAGTTCTTCTTTCCATCCTGGGGCGTCACTCTCTGCTGTAGTGCCTCTAGCACAGTTTGGTCTGTAGCTCTATGATGAAATACAGACCAGACTGTGCTAGAAGAACCACAGCCGAGAGCAGCACCTCAGGCATGGAAGAGGAACTGCATGGGTTTTGAAAGCTGCAGAGTGCTAGAATGTACACTAATTATACTACTGAGGCTTATTTGCCGGAAATGCACATTTGGGCATGTCTTTCCATCTATGCTTCGATCAGTGTCCGCAAAGGAGCGATTGCACCTCTGCGCTTAGTGGGGCATACGGTTTAAACGTCTACTATTCTATTTACCCAATGCAACTGGATCTGGCTACTGGCAGAAAATGAAGCAATGACCTCAGGCGAGTAGTCTGTCCTATGTGCTACTCTGCACAGTAGGACTTCTATAGTGGTAATCTTAAGGGGCCTACACACGGGGCAATTTCAGGGCATTTTAGTCTAGTCTAGAGAGATTGCTTAGAAAATGCCCATACATCGCCCAGCAATTCCTATCCAGCATGCTGGATAAAGGGGCCCACACACGGGAGATTTTGCTGAATGATCAGCAATGTGTGCTGAGTGAACTGTCAGGGCCAGAGTTCTGCCCGGTCACCCCAGCAATGTAACTAGATTTTATCCAGCAGGCCCAATTAATGTAGTAAGATCACCAGTCAGGGCCAGTGATCTCAGCAGATTGCTCAGCACACAGTGCTGTGTGCTGAGCAATCTACATTGCCCAGGTCGCTCAGCAGTCTTTCGCCTTGTGTGTAGGCCGCATTAGTTTTTGCAGCCCCCTGCGCGGCCTACATAAGTAATGAACACATGATGAAATGGATTACACACCACTTGTTATTTCTCCATTGTGTGTTTGACGCATGGCGGTGAAACAGGGGCAATGCCTGTTGGCTCCCTAGTAGAATCATTCTAGCAGGTTTCTCTGAAACTTTCACCCATGTGCTGACAGAGGTGCTGTTTGCACACAAAGCGATCTCCATGTGTTTGCCTTTGACGTGTACTGTTCCACGCCATCTACACAGGAGATATGAGTAATATAGATTTACTTTAAACAATAGGCTTCATCTGCAGAGGTCACACACATGTGCCTGTTACGCAGCGGGCGTAAACACTTGGCGCTGGTTTATCAGAGGGGCTTTCAGAGGGCAGCAGCAATGATATTGTGTCTTCTTTGCGGGATGCCTGTTGTCTGTGTCTAGATTTCGCTCTGCCTCCCATTGCAGCGTTGTTGGCAGTTACCTGCGCTGGACAGTCATTGCTTCCACGCTACATCCTGGTTATTAAGGACTCGCCAGAAATAACTGTTTATTTAGTGAAAGTAGGGCCATTATCTACTGTTGGCTGCACCCTGTGGGATAATTGCATATTTTTTGTCCTGGGTGGGGGAAAGGGAACACACCTTTTTGCTATTTTCTACCTGTTAGAATTCACTTGGGTATGACTGTAACGGTGAAGATGCTTCGCAGCAATATCTGACGTGCATCCGTTCCAGTTTGGGGCTCTCCCTAATTGGAGAGGTACAGGCCCACACTGCATCTTTACAACGTGCTGTCAGGTAAAGAGGTGCATGCAGCAGTTTGTGGGGAAGTGTCCTGTATGGGTCATAGGGTCGAAAACTAAAGGTCATCAGGGCGTAGGTAGGCACGTGAAATAGGTCAACATGGATAGGGTTGGAAGGTCGACAAAAGTATTAAGTTGACAGTGGGAAGATCGACTGTCACAAAGTCGGCATGAGTTTTTCACGTTTTTTTGGTCCCGGAATGCGACATGGACACCGCTGTGCTCTCCATGCTTCGGGCACGGCGCCTTGATGCACTTGGCACACTATTATATTCTCCCTCCACGCCCGAGTGGATGGTGGGGTATGAAATACCGCCTGTCGGCACAATTTGGCTAAAAAAGGTAAAAAACTCATGTCGACCAATTTAATATGTCTCATTAAGCCCTAATGTATGTCAACCTAGTGACTTAACTCCAGTTCCAATGCATGTTGGTGGCTGGCCTCTTTATATGACAGGCTTTTAACTAGCATGTTAAATAAATGTCCTAATATAATCCTATAGCTAAGCAATGTGATTACACGGGGTATAATGTCGTCACTCATTTTGCATTTGATGCAGCTGTGTACACAATTAGTTTACTCTGTGTTGTTCTCTCCTCTGATAGGATAATCTGAAGCTTCCATAGATCATAAAGAGAATCTGTGTCCGGTTCGCAGCAGATGGACAGAAACATGCAGCCGCCTCCTCCGGCCGGTCCTCCAGCGACGGGGGGGCCTCCCCGCATGGGAATGACCACTAATGCGTACTGGCGTAAGAGGGCACCTGCTCCAACTGCTATGGCGCCCCCTCAGGTGCAACCAGTCACCGACCCGTTTGCATTTGGCAGAATGACTCCACAAAATCTGGCACCGGGCAGCGCGCCAAGGGCTAATATGATGCCGATGCAGAGTCCGTCCCCTTCATTGTACCCCCAGCCAATTCCCCCAACATCATCTTCTGCAGAGAACTCCAGCGGGGCCCAGGCACCGATGCCAGGGTTTCCATCCCAGTCTTTGGGCGCAGGTGCCACTTACAGCAGTGTCCCCTCTCCGCCAGCACCAAGTTTGCATTATACAAACAGCATGGCTCCTACTCCTACCATGCAGCCGGGGGCTAGTCATCCTGCAGCAGCATCATCTCTTCGTAGCACGGCAAGTGGACTAGAGAACACCTTTATGCCGGTTCAGGACAGGTCTCAGAGCAGGCAGAGCATTAATACTGAAATGGGTCATAACAGCATGCTGGCAACTCAGCCACAGTCCTATACTCCCACATCTTCTCAGCAAACCACTTGGGCACCCACACAGGCCGCACCACCTACCTCCGCTCAGAGTATCCCTCCACCCGCCCAGCACCCAGCGTACAATACATCGTATTACTCCATTCCGTATTTAGAAGTTTCTCACCTTCCCCCCCAAACTACTGCCCCAGCCTATTTCTCAGCCCCTCAAAGGCCTGCACCTGCTGCATTCCCCCATGGAGGTGGTACAGGTCATGCACAGCAGCAGCACGGCCATGCACAGTTCAACAACCCCATCCAAACTGATTATATGCAACACCAAAGCCTCGAACAGAACAGCTGGTACAGCCAGCCTTACAGAGAACCACAGCCGCCGTTACCCAACCCTAACCCGATACAGGCCGGAGCGCCACTTACTCTACCAGGAAACCGGCCACAAAGCGAGTATGCAACAGCTCCCAGCCACGTCTCCGGTGATGCAGATTCTGGGACAATTTCAATGTTTTTTAAAGGAGATGAAGCAGAGAATGTGGAAATCCTCTCCACAGACCAGCAGCATGGTCCCAGCAGACCAGCCACCGATGCATCATATCAGCCAAACATTGGGCGCCAGGTGAACGCAGCTCCCTCACAGACCCAGCCTCCTGTGTCACATGTGCAGTCACACCCACCCATGCCATTAAATCCCACTGCACCTAATACTCATTCGTTTTTATCTCATGATCCTCATGCGGCGTGGCCAACGGACGACATGAACAACCAGCCTGCAGAACCAAAAGTCTCATCAGGGCCGCCGTATGACGTTGAAAATGTGGAATGTGTCCAGAATCTAGAAGTCCTTCCAAGTGAACCTCATAAAAACAACTTTTCCACCGGCGTAAATCCAGAGGCGTTTAGATATGGACCCGTACCTGGTCCTACTCTCCCCAAGAACGTTGTTAGCCACACTGAAGGTGGTCACAATTTGGAGGCCCCGGATGGGTCCCCTCGTCAGGTCAGATCTGATAGCGTGTCTTCAAACTACAGTAATTTAAGTCACAAAAGTCTGCCCCCCTCCACTAGGCCTCTGGATCTGGTGGGGACCTTCATTCAGAAGGAGAGCGGAAGACTTGAAAACGAAACGTCCAACAGTTTCTTTAAGCAGATAGACTCCTCTCCCTTGGGTGTTGATAACACTGCCCAAAATGTGGCGCAAAATGCCTACCACGGGAATTTGTCTCAGCCGCTGACCCCAAGTCCGCCAAAACCTACCGGGATATTCCAGGCAAGTGCAAATAGTTCCTTTGAGCCGGTCCGTTCACATGTAGGTGTTAAGTCAGTTGAGATCGACCATTCAAAAGTAGTTGGGGAAATCCCAGAGAACTGTAAGTTGCCATCAAACGCTTCTCACAATACGATCCCGGCAGCTTCACCAGGGAATTTGGAGCAACCTCCGGACAATCTCGAAACTATATTTTCAGGTAAATCAGATGCCGAGGTTTGTGCTGTAAACAGTGGCCAGCCCTTCCCAGGAGTCGGTGGTCCTCCCTTTGATCTGTCATTACTACTAGACAAACGTCCATCGTCAAGAGCGCATGGATCAAATAAGAAGTGTGAGAGCCCTGCAACTACCTTATGGGCCCAAGGAGAGTTGCCCAATTTTGGGGGCAATGTTCTGTTGGCGCCACCAGCACCTGTTCTTTATGTCCCCCCAAAAGCTCAAACCGAAGTAATCCAACCCCCAGAAGATGGCTCCTTGGACAAGCAGAACAGCCGGCCTGACCAGGCGCAGTTTTCCGCCAGCCCGGAGGAGTACATCTCTTCAGAAAATCTAGAAAACCCACCCAAGATAGGGGAGGAAGAGAACCCGCATTCTCAGGCAAGTTCCGGTTATGCCAGCTTGTTGTCTTCGCCGCCCACTGACTCTTTGCCTAATCAACCGGTTTTAATTGCTCAGCCGAATAAAGGTTATAATTTGGCTCAACCAATTAATTTCTCTTTGTCTTTACCCAATCAAATGAAGAACATTAATTCAGCTAAAGATCTTTCTGGCGGGGATAAGCCTGCCCCAGCCGGTAGTTTTGCTTCTGATCAAATTGCCTCGTTCTCTGCCAATCAGCCGGGAGCACCTCTTAAAGCCTCTATTTCCTCTAATCAAACTAATAAATTGCCACCAGGCGGTGATCATTTCTCTGACTTTACCTCCATTCATCCCCAAAATATTGTCACTTCTGCTTCATTAAATCAAATTCCGCTTAATTTAGCCAATGAAGGTCAAAAAACACAGTTTGACGGTGAGTCTGCAATTAGGGCAGCAGTGCCCGGTTCTGGCCCAAACATACCAGTGAGTAATGGAGCCGCAACGTCTGTTCCGGCAGTCACTAGCAGCAGCCATGCAAGCAGCCGATTGGAGAATTCCGGAGCGCTAGATTTCACTGTACCTCGCGCACCGGCGAATCACAATGCGAATAGTTCTGCACCCATTCAGAACAGGCCTCAGGGAGGAGGGCCTGTCCATCCCAATCAGTCAGCAAATGTCCCAAATTTCCAGCCAGTGCCTGATATTTATAAACAGGGTTTCTACCAGCAGGTTACCAATGATGTCAGAGCGCAGCCTTCGGTAGAAACTTTAACGCCTGTATCTTTGGATTCTCATGAGTACATGACCCCCGTCTCTCAGGCCATGTGGACACAAGCCTCTGCCCCAGCTAAACCAGTTTCTCAGCAAGCAGAAGCTCAGTTGCCGACTACCCAGCATCCCACTGGGGCTCCTTACATCGGAACGTCGGAGTCTGGTCTTAAACCTGGACCACCCGAACAGCCTGCTTATCCTGCTCAACCTGCGACGGCTACATCTGCACCGGTAAACCCGACCCACTATCCTGGATACCCAGATCCATCCAGACCTCCTGCTTCCCAAACCCCGCAGCAGGCAGATCCATACTATTACTATAGAGGTTTCGGAACGTACCCCGCTGGCTACCAGCAGCCGTATCCGCAGGCGGATCCCCGGGCTTCTCAACTCTACTATCAGGTACATTTTCTATGTGTGGTTCATGAAGTGATGGGTGGTTATGGGTCATTGGGTCGACCACTGAAGATGGACATGGCTTAGGTGGTTACATGAAATAAGTTGACATGGCAAAGGCCGACACAAGCAGTAGGTGGACAGTCAAAAGATCGACATGAGTTTTTAACGTCTTGTCTCGAATGTCGACATGGACACCGTCAAAGTGTACTGCGTCCCCTCGCTGCGCTCAGCACACTATTTTATTCACCCACCACGGCGTAGTGGATGGTAGGGCATGAAATACCGCCTGACGGCACACGTCCGCTCAGAAATAACGTGAAAAACTCACGTCGACCGTTTGTCGACCTTCCCATTGTCCAACTAATGCTTGTGTCTGCCTCAGCCATGTCGCCCTTCAGCGGTCGACTCGATGCATGTCGAGCTAATGAATGTATACCATTCCACTTCACGTCTTGTGACCTATGTTTCAGCGTAACACGCCGGTAGGCAGTTTCACTCTGCCCCATAATGTATAAAATCCGGTTGGAACTTATGTCTCTACCATGGTAATAAGTTGCTTCATGTCCCTATAAACCGTTAGTATATCAGCCGACCAGCCTAGTGCGAGTTGTATTCCGAGCCATTATCTGGTTGGTTAATGGTTTTTCTTTCCTCCTGCAGCGTCTGTTCAGGATAAAATTACATTTAATGTTCTGTCCAGTTCTTAAAGGAAGCAGCGATGCCTTATTCTCTGAAAAGATAATTGCTGCGCTATATAAGAGACGGTTAATAAAAAATGCATAAACCGTAATTAGGTGTTTGGGGGAAATGCTATATGTGCTAGTGACCAGAAATGTAATGGCCTCTTGCAGGATGCCTATGGAGCATATGACCCCTCTTACAGGCAATACGGCAATTCTGGCTTTGTGAAGTACCCGTACCAGGAACCAGAAAGACCTAGCTCCAGGTCCAGTCACTGCTCCGATCGCCCTTCATCAAGGTACGTGTCCATGGTTATACAGAGAATAATGTATATGTACTTTAGAGTGATCTCATGGTTTTCTTACAATACCTGAGACTTACACACAACTCCATTAGTAGCTGCAATGCTGTTCTTAATTATAGGTCTTCTAGGAACCTATGAACAACCATTAAGTACGCTTGGCATGTTGGAAGAAAAGGGAAGAAACGAGGCATCTTTGTGCCTCGTACCTCCGTAATGTCACTTATGCGCTTAATTTAATGCCTGCCGGGAAGCACAGATGAAATGACAGGCACCTTGATTCTTTTTACCCAACTAGAATTACTGCTGAGTGTGTCTTCCACTAATTCACATACTGTGTTCTACCAGAGCTGCCACAGGTGTAATGTGCGGACCAGATGAGATTAATGTCTGGGGGGGGGGGGGGGGGGGGGGTGTTGAGGGTGTGGTGTAATTACAGCAGTTAGAACCGGTTTTTAAATGATTACAACAATATAACATTCTCCCCTCCTTCATTAACTAGGCAGGGGTACAGCGCTCCAGCCAATTACTATGCGGATTATTACCAAAGTCAGTATGATTATGGAGGTGAGTAGTGAAAGGATTTATGGGAGGAAACCAGCGTGACGCAGATTAAATATTGTATAAACGCCAATATATGCATTTCCTGCAGATCCGGCAAGATGGGACCGTTATCCGGGAGCGTTTGATCCTGGGTATCGGGACCCTCGAAATAATTATTGGAATTACATGTATGGCAGCCAGGAGGACCCCTACCAGCGAAAGGTTCCGTATGCGTACAACAGCAGGTGAGTATAGCAATGCTATACAGCAGACTTGGGGGTTGATTCCCATTTCTACGCAGCTGCTACGGGCCTGCTAACTATCGCTAGTAAAACAGCCGGCCATAATCTGGAGGCCGATAATCGCTAAGTTGTGCGAGCATCGTCACTGCGTATAAATCTGTGTTCGGCCCCTTGGACAGCTTAGGGTCTTTGCATCTGTTATTGATCCATGACTCCCAGCATGCAGTTTGCCCTCAGTCCATGCGTCCTTGTAGCGCTCTCTGCACAAGCTACCAGGCCGTATTTGTGTTGCGTGCATTAATGTGTGCCGTTGTATAGATTCGAAGGGTACGATGACCGCTGGCAGTATGACCCCCGTTACGTACGGGGTTTCGACGATGAGAACGAAGCCCAGAGAGACCTCGCGAAGGATGACTTTGACCGCCGTAGCGTGCACAGCGAGCATTCTGCCCGCAGCATACACAGCGAGCGGAGCTCTCACAGCCGCCGCAGCAGTTTCAGTTCTCGCTCTCAGCAGGTGAGTACCTGGAGATATTTACACCCACCCCAAAAAAAAAGCAGGGGCACGTTAGAGCATGTCATGGTTACCATGTGTTCCTCCCACCAGAGCCAAGTCTACAAGAGTGAGCAGGACCTTACGGCGGAGGATACCTACGGTGGGCAAATGCAGAACCCTCCACTCGGGGAATATCCTTACGGCTTGTACCCAAATGACTACAACGCCCAACAGGACAGTTACCAGTATGACTACCAGGGAAGCAACGAGTGGCAGCCAGTGGAACAAGGTATGGCCTTTGCTTCCCTATCTGTTAACATTTGATTTTATGTTCTAAATGACTGACGTGGTTGGACTACAAATTCCAGCAGTCCAACAGCCTCCTTTTTCTCCTGTTCCTCTTTGATTGACCTTTATGCCTTTTTATGTAGTTCCCTCCAGGTCGATGACCCCAGAGAAGTTCGGGAGCCCACACGTTTGCGCCCGCTTTGGCCCTGGCGGCTATCTGATTAAAGTACTGCCTTACCTGCCTTCTGATGGGCAGCCCACGCTGGTGGAAATCCACAATATGGAGGTAAATTACCAAATGTAACCTTTTATTTATTGGTCTGAATAAATATATTTGTTTTATTTTTGGTCAATTAAACAATTAGAAACGTTTTAATGGGATTAGTCGAATCCTCAGTGTTTCCCTCTGATTATTTCATAGATCATTATGCAGAACAGCCCAGAACAGGAAGAGCTGAGGTCCTTCCCTGGTCCCCTGGTCAAGTAAGTTATGAGGGTTATGGTGTAGCGGACCGATGTCTAGATAGACAATCACGTGGTCAACCACTAATGGTCGAACGCATCTAGATCAACAGTAACAGAAGAGGCTGCAAATTCCCCCCCCCCCCCCCCCCAATGTGTAATAATGGCCTGCCCTCCTCCCAGTGTTGCCAAGAGGTCTCTCTCTGTCTCTCTCTGTCTCTCTGTCTCTCTCTCTCTCTGTCTCTCTCTCTCTCTGTCTCTCTCTCTCTGTCTCTCTCTCTCTCTCTGTCTCTCTCTCTGTCTCTCTCTCTCTCTCTATATATATATATATATATATATATATATATATATATATATATATATATATATAATTTGACGGCCCCTATTCCCTGCCTATTAGGTCGTTAGGCCGATCCTGAAGCTATTCTACTACTGGATATGGTTGTATTTCTATAAGACTGTCCGAGGCCTCTGCAAAGACACTTCCATTCATCCCCAAATAATTCCATTAGACGAAGGGAACAGGTTAGAGTGAGAGGTCTCGGAAGGAACCGTACTGACGGGTGACTTTTCATTGTGTCCACAGGGATGAGACGCACAAGGTTGACGTCATAAATTTTGCACAAAATAAAGCCAAAGAGTGTTCTCAGAACGAGAGCCTAATCGACCAGGAATCTGCCCGTCTTCTGTGGGATTTCATTGTTCTACTGTGCAGACAGAACGGGGTAAGTATACCTGTGATTGCCCTGTGCCATAGCAAAGCCCCTACATGTGTGCGTGCTACACTCCCACCTTGTTTGCGGGTTGGGGTCCCAATCAGAAGATGCGTTTTCCATCATCATATCCACATCTTCGGCTGTTTTGGTAAGTGTCTGCTTAAGGTGCGTACACACGGCAGCGATATATCGCTCAGTATCCCGTGTGCATCAGTGACCAGAGATGGTCGCTGATGAAAAGGAAACTGCCGGGGGAGCCCGACAGTGGTAATCAGCTGGTTGCAGGAGCATGTTCTTGCGCCCAGCGATCACTACAGGGGAAAAAACCGGGAGCACGCACCCAGCGATATATCGCCGGTGCACACTCCCATCGCGGGCAATATGGTCGCTCAACGACCATATTGCCTGCGATATTGGCAAAAATCGCCCCCATGTGTACGCACCTTTTAGAACAGGCATGTCCAACGTTGGCCCTCCAGATGTTTTGAAACTACACATCCCAGCATGCTTTGCAATCGTTTTAGCCTTCTCTAATAGCAAAACTGTGGCAAAGCATGCTGGGATGTGTTTTGAAACTACACATCCCAGCATGCTTTGCAATAGTTTTAGCCTTCTCTAATAGCAAAACTGTGGCAAAGCATGCTGGGATGTGTAGTTTCACAACATCTGGAGGGCCAACGTTGGACATGCCTGTTTTAGAAGTAACCAGATCAGGTGGTTTCCAGCTTTATACACTGTTGGCATGGTTACTTCTGAAACAGTGCGAGAGGTTCTTAGTACTTCGTTCTAGACCCACTGATCACCGGTATCTGCGGTCACATGACAGATTCTTGTCTGATCTGTTTACTCTCCTTTTTCTCCAGTTTTATTTGGATTCAAAATGTAAGTGGTCTTTACCGGACATACTGATGTGGTACTGCCAAATTGTCCCTCACATTGGGGCAGATGTATTAAGCCTGGCGAAGAGATAAACTGGAGATAAAGTGGAAGGAGATAACGCACCAGCCAATCAACTTCCAACTGTCATATTTCAAACACTGCTGATTGGCTGGTGCATTATCTCCTTCCCCTTTATCTCCACTTTATCTCTTCGCCAGGCTTAATACATCTGCCCCACTGTGTCTTATTTATATCAAACATGTGCATCTTATTTGCGTAAATTAACTGTGGACAACAAAACTACTTTGCTACTTTAGATTACACTGATCACTTTGCAACATTTGTACATCTGTGTGCGACTGAGTCTGACTCTGCGTAAGTTTTGGTGTGATAGTTATGCTGGGTACACACTCTGCATTAACACCCCCACTGCCGTGCTGGCAGTGCGCCCGTACAAAGGGGCTTGGCCTAACTGAAAGGGACGTGTCCTCATGGGGACCCAGTTTCCACACACACACTTCTAGTTACGCCACTGGCCAAATCCATACATATTAAATACCGTTAAATTTCTAATCTATATGTATATAAAAGTCTAATTGCTCACCTCTGAGATGAAGTACCACCGGTGACCACTAGAGGCCACTCGACTCACCAAATTGCTCTTAACAAAGTAAAAGCAATTTTTGCAGAGACACTGTTAGGGACTGGGTGGAGAGTTTGTGGACTAAAAACTGTCACAGCTCAAAGTGAAAGTACAGTGCAGAAGCCGTCATTTTGACGGGCTTTTAATTAGTTTTCTATATTTATTGTCCAAGCAGATTTCCGTTATAGTCTTAACATGAAGTATCTGTTTTCTAGCTCCCTCGTGTGCTGAGATAATAGTTGATCATTTGTCCCCTGAACCGATCTGTGGCTCTTACGTTGTTTCTGTATTTTGTAGACTGTTGTAGGCACGGACATAGCGGAGCTGCTTCTGCAGGATCATAGAACGGTCTGGCTCCCCGGGAAATCTCCTAACGAAGCCAATCTGATCGATTTCAGCAACGAACCACAGGGTCAGCAGGAGGAGGAGTCAGGGGCTGCTCAGCTCTCTTTCCTCGCGGACATGTTACCCAACTCTGGGATTACTCTGGAGAAGGAGACTGAGCGCTTTAGAGAGCTGCTGCTTTTTGGCCGTAAGAAGGTAAATATTAACGCCACTGCCCTACGATGTTGGATCGGCATATGCCACGCGTCTCTTATATTTCATGTCCTTTCCTTGCTTGGCGTGATGCTGCGACATCTGATCCCTCTCCCAGCTGTGAATATTTAATGAGTTTGTATGTGAGCAGCTCTGCGGAGCGAATGTCTGTCTGTGTAATTGTCATCTTACACCTCTTACAGGATGCCCTGGAGTCTGCCATGAAGCACGGGCTGTGGGGCCACGCGCTGCTGCTCGCCAGCAAAATGGACAGCCGGACGCACGCACGTGTGATGACCAGGTAATCCTGCCTCTTGGGCTAACGTCTGGCTGTTCTTACTGATATGCTAGCTGCCCCAGCGTAGATCTGAGTTTCCAGCAGTGGTGGATTTCCCATCAGGCACAGCGTGCTCGCTTGTATGAGAGCCCAGTCCGACCCTCCTGATTGGATGGCATAGCGCTCAGTGTGTACCCAGCTTACTATGTACAGCTTTTTTTTTTTTTTTTTAAGCATTAGCTGAAGTACCCGGTGTTGTCTGGGTAGAAATCTATTAAGTGATCAGTGAGTTGGGACGTTACTGTCACCATTTTAAAAATCTTGTTAGCTCTTCCAACATACCCATGAGGTGGCCGCCCATATTTTTTTTTTAATGGGGTGTCGCCAGTTGCCCTAACCCCCAGTTTACAGGGTAGTTCAGAACAAACTACAGAGAAGGAATCTAGTGACTGCTTAGAGTCAGTTAGCAGAACTGTACAGGTGGCACACAGTACTTCTCCAGAGACGTGGTCAGGGCAGGTACAGGAGGCACACAGTACTTCTCCAGAGACGTAGCCGAGGTCGGGGCAGGTACAGGTGGCACACAGTACTTCTCCAGAGACGTGGTCGGGGCAGGTACAGGTGGCACACAGTACTTCTCCAGAGACGTGGTCAGGCAAGGTACAGGTGGCACACAGTACTTCCCCAGAGACGTAGCCGAGGTTGGGGCAGGCAGCAGGTTCAGGTGGCACACAGTACAGTACTTCTCCAGAGAAGTGGTCAGGGCAGGTACAGGTGGCACACAGTACTTCTCCAGAGACGTAGCTGAGGTCGGGGCAGGTACAGGTGGCACACAGTACTTCTCCAGAGACGTAGCTGAGGTCGGGGCAGGTACAGGTGGCACACAGTACTTCTCCAGAGACGTAGCTGAGGTCGGGGCAGGTACAGGTGGCACACAGTACTTCTCCAGAGACGTAGCCGAGGTCGGGGCAGGTACAGGTGGCACACAGTACTTCTCCAGAGACGTAGCTGAGGTCGGGCAGGTACAGGTGGCACACAGTACTTCTCCAGAGACGTAGCTGAGGTCGGGGCAGGTACACGTGGCACACAGTACTTCTCCAGAGACGTAGCCGAGGTCGGGGCAGGTACAGGTGGCACACAGTACTTCTCCAGAGACGTAGCCGAGGTCGGGGCAGGTACATGTGGCACACAGTACTTCTCCAGAGACGTAGCTGAGGTCGGGGCAGGTACAGGCAGCACACAGTACTTCTCCAGAGACATGGTCGGGGCAGGTACAGGTGGCACACAGTACTTCAGAGACGTAGCTGAGGTCGGGGCAGGTACAGGTGGCACACAGTACTTCTCCAGAGACGTAGCCGAGGTCGGGGAAGGCAGCTGGTGTGGCACACAGTACAGTACTTCTCCAGAGACGTAGCTGAGGTCGGGGAAGGCAGCTGGTGTGGCACACAGTACAGTACTTCTCCAGAGACGTAGCTGAGGTCGGGGCAGGTACAGGTGGCACACAGTACTTCTCCAGAGACGTAGCTGAGGTCGGGGCAGGTACAGGTGGCACACAGTACTTCTCCAGAGACGTAGCTGAGGTCGGGGCAGGTACAGGTGGCACACAGTACTTCTCCAGAGACGTAGCCGAGGTCGGGGAAGGCAGCTGGTGTGGCACACAGTACAGTACTTCTCCAGAGACGTAGCCGAGGTCGGGGAAGGCAGCTGGTGTGGCACACAGTACAGTACTTCTCCAGAGACGTAGCTGAGGTCGGGGCAGGTACAGGTGGCACACAGTACTTCTCCAGAGACGTAGCTGAGGTCGGGGCAGGTACAGGTGGCACACAGTACTTCTCCAGAGACGTGGTCGGGGCAGGTACAGGTGGCACACAGTACAGTACTTCTCCAGAGACGTAGCCGAGGTCGGGGCAGGTACAGGTGGCACACAGTACTTCTCAAGAGACGTAGCTGAGGTCGGGGCAGGTACAGGTGGCACACAGTACTTCTCCAGAGACGTAGCCGAGGTCGGGGCAGGTACAGGTGGCACACAGTACTTCTCCAGAGACGTAGCCGAGGTCGGGGCAGGTACATGTGGCACACAGTACTTCTCCAGAGACGTAGCTGAGGTCGGGGCAGGTACAGGCAGCACACAGTACTTCTCCAGAGACGTGGTCGGGGCAGGTACAGGTGGCACACAGTACTTCTCCAGAGACGTAGCTGAGGTCGGGGCAGGTACAGGTGGCACACAGTACTTCTCCAGAGACGTAGCCGAGGTCGGGGAAGGCAGCTGGTGTGGCACACAGTACAGTACTTCTCCAGAGACGTAGCCGAGGTCGGGGAAGGCAGCAGGTGTGGCACACAGTACAGTACTTCTCCAGAGACGTAGCCGAGGTCGGGGAAGGCAGCAGGTGTGGCACACAGTACAGTACTTCTCCAGAGATGTGGTCAGGGCAGGTACAGGTGGCACACAGTACTTCTCCAGAGACGTAGCTGAGGTCGGGGCAGGTACAGGTGGCACACAGTACTTCTCCAGAGACGTAGCCGAGGTCGGGGCAGGTACAGGTGGCACACAGTACTTCTCCAGAGACGTAGCCGAGGTCGGGGCAGGTACAGGTGGCACACAGTACTTCTCCAGAGACGTAGCCGAGGTCAGGGCAGGTACAGGCAGCACACAGTACAGTACTTCTCCAGAGACGTAGCCGAGGTCGGGGAAGGCAGCAGGTGGCGCACAGTACTTCTCCAGAGACGTAGCCGAGGTCGGGGAAGGCAGCAGGTGTGGCACACAGTACAGTACTTCTCCAGAGACGTGGTCGGGGAAGGCAGCAGGTGTGGCACACAGTACAGTACTTCTCCAGAGATGTAGCCAAGGTCGGGGCAGGTACAGGTGTTTTTCTAGTTATTGTTGTGCTGGTCGCCATCACCTGATCTAGTGTGCAGCTCCATTGGCTCGTTATGATACAAATTATCCCATTTAGGAAAACAAATTGTATGTCCTCAAAGTGGCTTTAGTCTAGGTCAGGAAGGGTATGGATCATTGGGTCACCAGCAAGTAGTTCGACGGGGTCATTAGGTCGACATGGGAGTTTTATTTCCCGAATGTCGACATGGACACTGAAACATAGCGCTGCGTCAGATGGCTTGCCATGCTTCGGGAACTGTGCTTTGCTACGCTTGGCACACTATTTTATTCTCCCACCACTCCCTAGTGGATGGTAGGGCATGAAATACCGCCTGTCGGCACATATTGGCTCAAAAACCTGAAAAAAACCATGTCGACCTTGCGGCTGGTGACCCAATGACAGTATCTCAGCAGGAATTGGCTCTTTACAAAACTTTGCATCCTTCAGTGAAGCTTTCAGTCACAATGCCACTAAATGTTATTTCTGTGTTTTGTGTCTGGTAATGTAGGTTTGCCAACAGTCTCCCAATTAACGATCCCCTACAGACTGTTTATCAGCTTCTGTCTGGAAGGATGCCGGCGGCAGCCACGGTGAGTGTCTGTATCTTGTGTGCTTAGGCTCAGCTGTGTCTCCTACTCCTCACAGTGTTCCTGTACTCTGGTTCTGCCCGCAGAGGAGAATGTATGTATCCTATAAGCCAGGGCTCCCCTCCTGCTGTAGGTTCAGTTGACCGTGTTTTGGCTTTGAGACGTTGCAGCAGGTTGTCAGAAACTTGATTAAGTTAAATGTCCTTTTTTTTCTGACAGTGTTGCGGAGATGAGAAATGGGGCGACTGGAGACCTCATCTTGCCATGGTGCTGTCTAATATAACCAACAATGTTGACGTACCAGCCAGGACCATTACTACAATGGGAGACACGTTGGGTAAGTATGGCCAAGACTGGAGGGGCCATGGTCTCCTGAAATTACTTGGTAATGTTGGGTAGCAGGTCGGAAAAAGTGTACTGGGTCTTCAGAGAAGGGAATGATTGTTTTCTGCAACAGTAAAGAGCGTGGTCATGAGCCTTTAATAATGATCCTTTTATATAAGCGATACCTTCTGCCCCCTGCTAGCCTGTACCGGATAGTCTCCATGGTGATTAATGTTCTCTGTGTACCTCCCTCAGCTTCCAGGGGACTCTTGGATGCTGCGCACTTCTGCTATATAATGGCTCAGGTTGGTTTTGGAGTGTACACCAAGAAAATCACCAAGCTCGTCCTGATTGGCTCCAACCACAGGTGAGGGACTCATTCTCATGTTCCTGGGCCAAAAACTCTGTCCTCTGCTTTGTGTGTCCCCTCTGATGTAGCGGAATCCATATTGTTCCTTACCTGGTTTTGTCTCCCGCAGTCTTCCCTTTGCAAAGTTTGCCACGAATGAGGCCATCTGGAGAACGGAGGCCTACGAGTATGCCCAGTCCCTCGGTGCCCAGACCATCTCCCTCCCCAATATTCAGGTAGGTAACGCTCCTATTCGGCTCCCGGCTGGATGTCATTCTGTAGAATAACCCGTCTTCCTGTCTCTTCTGCAGGTTTTCAAGTTTATTTATGCCTGTCGGTTGGCTGAGCACGGCCTGTCCGCCCAGGCGTTCCACTACTGTGAGGTCATCTCCAAGACCATCCTGAGGCATCCGTCTTACTACTCCCCCGTACTGATCGGCCAACTGCTGGAGGTGATTATACGCAACCCAAAGGGCTGCTGTTCAGTGCCATAAACTAATGCTCAAACGGGAAACAAATGGCATACAGCTAGCAAGACGGGCTCTAACGGCATCCTCCTAACCCTAAGTACACCCACTAGTGTCTAAACCCCCTCCTTTCCCTGGCCACCCATTTGTTAGGCCTGAATACTTACCGTACAGGATCCTGGCTGTTGGTATTCTGACGTCTGGATCATAATGTATTCGGATTCCAGCTCTGGTCATTTAAAGGTAGTCCTGACCATTGGTGGGGTGACTGCATTGTGCAGCTTGTCCTTTCACTGCAGCATAGTGATGTCATTGTCTTGTGAATATATTGTTATACAGGTTGAGTATCTGTTAACCTAAATTCTTGGGACCACAAACATTTTGGATAAGGGATTTTTACGGATTCCCCCCCCCATACTTAACTGGTCCCAGGGGTGTATTGTGTGGGTGCGCCGGTGAAGTCAGCGGCGCACTGCACCCCTGGGACCAGAGATGTCGCTGAAGAAGATCCTGAAGGCTGCTATGGACATTGGGGGACAGGGTAAGTATGGAAAAAAAGGGACGGGGGGAAGAAACAAACAAAAAAAAAATATTCGGAAAAACCGCGGTTTTTGGAATACACGGATAAGGGGTTGTGAACGCTCTGAATCCTATTGCTGTTTCGCTGTCCTGTATTAAAAACCAGATTCCTGCCTTTTTGCTGGTCCTTGCCCCTTGTATGAGGAAAGTGGTGGCTCCTACTGGCTGTCCTGAAGGCTAGAGGAAGCGTACCGGGTGGCCAGAGCCCAAACGCAGACCCTGTTATACACTGCCACCAGTGTTACTGAAACTAAGATCTTGCCTCTCATAGAAGACATGGGCCTTTATGTAACTAGAGTCCGGTCAGGAGGAGATATGTCTAACCTTAATCTAATGCAGGGGTAATATTCATAAATGACAGCACGGTGCAACCAATAAATGAAAGTCCCTTGCCGCTGCATGGAGATGAGTTTTCTCTGCCAATGATCCTGGAGTAATACTCATCCTCTCCCGCAGGTGGCCTCGCACTTGAGATTCTTCGACCCTCAGTTGAAAGAGAAACCAGAGCAGGAATTATTCATAGAACCACCGTGGCTGCTCAGACTCCGCCACTTGGACATGCAGGTCAAGGTATGAAGCCCCCCTCCCCAGCATGCGCGGTGCATAAGCGCTTGGATGTGGATATGTTGATGCTTATATATTTGCACAATTCTCCCTTTCAGCAAGGAACTGTGGTGTACAGCACCGGCAGGACCACCCCACAGCAGTACGCCTGCAGCACGCCCAGCTCAGAACATGACCACGTCATGCAGTCCGATGCTATGGCTGCTCCTCACGACATGCCAGCTAATACAGACAACCCACTGCTAGCGAATATGCCGCCAGCTATCCAGGGGGTGCAGCTGGCACTGCCAGGTAAGGGACCCATCCATATTATCACAATGACAGCTGGCGGGTGGCATTGTCTCCTATGTGTGTGGTGAACATAACCTAGAATGTGAAGACAGATAAGGGTATGCGACCATTAGGTCGTCCACTATTGATCGACAGTCAAAAGATTGACACATGAAAAAAAGGTAGACATGAGGTTTTTTTTTTTTTTAATGATATTTTTTTTTAAAGCGACTTGTTCATACTTTTCCATCCCAATGGGCATAGAGGGAGAATATAATTGGGTGCCGGAAACATGGTTTAGCGGATGCGGTACACTTATGGGGTTTTCCATGTCGGCAGACACCTTTTTCCATGTTTGCTTAATGCATGTCGTTCTTTAAACCTTGTCGACCTAATGCAAGTCACTGTTGACCTAATAACCCATCCCCCAGATAAGAACCACTTGGCCCATCTTCTCTGCCCCCCCCCCCCCTTTTTTTTTTAAACCTCATTCTAACCTCAAACGCTTGATACTTGGTTCTATGTAAATATGTCTTATGCCTATTTAATGCATGTTTAAATTGCTCTACTGTCTTAGCCTCTACCACCTCTGACAGGAGGCTATTCCACGTATCCACTACCCCCCCTCCCTCCAGTGTCTGTGTTCTTTATGTTCTAATGCTTCACTTTATTTGTATCAGTCTCTATCATGTCCCCCCTTTCCCTTCTCTGCTCCTGAATATACATATTGAGATTTCATAGTCTTTCCTGGTAAGTTTTGTAGGTACTTCTTTACTTTCACGGCGCCACTAGATTAGATATCGCGGTCATCGCGGGCATTGAATGCACTAAAAAATCGGGTGCGACGCGATGCCCGCGATTACCCATAGGGACCAATGTTAAATTTCTCAATTGACACGATTTTTATGTTCAATGCCTCAATTGACACGATTTTTCCATAGGAATCAATGTTAAATGGCCCACAGAGGCCAAATAGCCACCCTGAAGTGTGAAATGGCCCCCACAATTGTTAACGCCACCCCACGATCAACGTGAACCCGAAGCGTGGCGAGCGCAGCGAGCCCGCGAGGGGCGGCGGTACGCGTCCTCCGACCTTTTCATACCCCCACTATCCACGTCGGCGTGGAGTTGAGAATAGAATAGTGTGGCGAGCGCAGCGAGCCACCGAGCCCGAAGCGTGGCGAGCGCAGTGAGCCCCGCGAGGGGACGAGGATACCTGTGAAGCCCGCGAAGGGACGCGTTTACCTGTGAAGGTATCCGCGTCCCCTCGCGGGGCTCGCTGCGCTCGCCACGCTTCGGGCTCGGTGGCTCGCTGCACTCGCCACACTATTCTATTCTCAACTCCACGCCGACGTGGATAGTGGGGGTATGAAAAGGTCGGAGGACGCGTACCGCCGCCCCTCGCGGGCACGCCACGCTTCGGATTCACGTTGATCGTGGGGTGGCGTTAACAATTGTGGGGGCCATTTCACACTTCAGGGTGGCTATTTGGCCTCTGTGGGCCATTTAACATTGTTTCCTATGGAAAAATCGTGTCAATTGAGGCATTGAACAGTAAAATCGGGTCAATTGAGAAATTTACCATTGGTCCCTATGGGAAATCGCGGGCATCGCGTCGCACCCGATTTTTAGTGCATTCAATGGCCGCGATGCCCGCGATTTCTAGTGGCGCCGTGAAAGTACAGAAGTACCGTTTTGTATTGTAGGCCATGCACTATTTTAGTTGCCCTTCTTTGTATAGTCTGTAATGTATTTATATCCTTCTGGAGATATGGCCTCCAGAACTGAACACAGTACTCTAGATGAGGTCGTACCAATGACCTATACAGTGGCATTATTACTTCTTTCTACTGCTGATACCTCTCCCTATGCAACCAAGCATCTGACTTGCCTTCTTCATTGCTTTGTTACATTGTCTACCTGGCTTTTAAATTGCCTGAAATAGTGACTCCTAGATCCCTTTCCCCCTCTGCAGCTCCCATTGGGTATGGGTCATTCAGGGTCTACACCTGAAATAGGTCGACAGGGTTGGTAGGTTGACACAAGCATTTGTTCAACAATGGCATTGTTAACAGTCAAACGGTCAACATAGTCTATGGCCAGTATTCAATGCCGGTGCGAGCGGCCGGCGAGGGGGTTAAACTGCGAGGATCACAGAAAACCAGTGATCCTCGCAGTTTAACCCCCGCGCCGGCCGCTCACACTATGCACCGTTCCGGGGGAATCCTCGCAGTCACAGAACTGCGAGGATTCCCCTAAACTGCGAGAGCCGAGGCTAGTGCAGCAAACTCGCTGTAATTAGCCTCGGCTCTCGCAGCTTTTGGAGGCACATTCTCAAATTCCCCCTCGCTCAAAAAACGGAGCGAGGGGGAATTTGCGAATGAGGGGGGGTCAGTTGAATACTGACAGGGTGAGCGGTGACTGCGAGCAAAAAGTCCTGCTCGCAGTCACCGCTCGCCCACGGCATTGAATATATGCCTAAGTGTACAGCGTCCCCTCACATGGCTATCTACGTCCACCATGCTTCAGCCTTGCTGTACTCGGCACACTATTTTATACTCCCACCACGCCGTAATGGATAGTTGTCAGCTCAAAAAAGTGAAAAATTCATGTCGACCTTCCAGCCCTGTCAACCTTCGGTGGTTGACCCAATGCATGTCGACCTAGTGACCGTAGTATTATTTTGGCCCATAGAAATTATATAAATTGGCTCTCCGACTTGCATCCTGTTTAACTTGAACAGGACTTTAATATTGACTCCTCCCCCTTGTTCCGTAGTCCCTTGAGTGACAAGAACTTAATTACTAATGTGCTTTCCGTCTGTTTTGGCGACCGATTCCTCCTAAATTAATGAACATTTTGGCTGGTGTCAGTGTTCCTGGCAGCTGAGCGTTTCCCTACAGCTGGTCTTGCATATTATGTAGATTCTCTTATAATAAGATTTACCCTGCATATAAGTTACCGCTTACAGTAAACCTTGGGTATTCGCATTGGTGCGCTGAGCTCATTATCTGCATTGTTAGTGGGTGCTGTCATGTCGGTGAACCTCCGCAGATTAACCCTGCACTCTGGTGGCACAGCTCCCCCCAGTGGCCGCACTGTTGGTTTGCGTTTAGAAACCAATGCCTTTTTTATAAGCAGTTTCACTCCTGGTGCCACCTGTGTTCTATCCATGAAGAGCGGCTCTGAGATTAATTAATCATGGCTTTCTTGTCACCATCTGCTTTTTGTAGGTCCTGATAGCACGCCCTCTCTTTATCAGCATCCTGCAGTTAGCGAGCCATCATACCCCGGCACTGCCCAGAACGTTGTACCCTCGCCGCCAGTGTCTGGGCCTGCATTCGTTCCCTATAGCAGTGAACCGATGCCCATGTACACCCCAGCTCCCATGGAGCCTCTGCCCACCCTGCCACAGCCCACGGACTTTGCACCCCAGGAGCAGTGGAACCAGGAGTCAGGTGAGCTTAACGTTTCACTATTGGACTATGGTACGTGTACAAGCTTATGTGATCGCTGTATTGGCCGGATCAGCATGCGCGGTGCTACAACCCTACAGAATATCCGATGTCACAGCTCTGTCAGCTTGTCACACATTGGTATTTGTGTCATTGTGTGTTTGTCTCCTCCTTAAGCCTTACAAAGACCACCGCAGAATTCCCCCACCAGAACCATCCCTTGTGACAGCGGGTTCGACTTCTATGGAGAAATGGCGAAAATGGTGGGTGGTTGTTACTTTTGTTTTTCATTGTTCTAAATGGAATAAGGATGTATCTGCTTCTGCGGCTTCTAATGGTCTGCGAAACGGAGTTAAGATAGTATGGAGTAAATGTACTAATGCGCCCTACATACTGGTCTTGTAAGATCGCTTAGAAAACGTCCGGAGATCGAGTTCTAATGAAGATGGCGCATTGCCCACAAATTCTACTTGTGTTACTATTTAGCGCCTTCTAGAAGAGAGGATAATAGAATCAGATTCGTTGCTATGGGCAACAGCCACTCTTCAAAATAAATCCCATCTCAGTAAATTTACCCCGAAGTCCGATAAGGCTTTGATGGAAAAAATCAGACCATTATTGCACCTGGCAGATGCTGACAGTTATCTGCACAGAGCCTCATATTAAACCAGGGGTCAGATGTATCAAACTTCAAAAAGTAAAGTGAGTGATAAACAGCCAGCCAATCAGCTCCTACCTGTCATGTTACAGGCTGGGTTTGAAAAATGACAGGTAGGCGCTGATTGGTTATCACTTTTTCCATTTTATCACTTTTTGAAACTTGATACATCTTTGTCCCAGGTTCCGTTTCTGCGGCTTTGTGGGCTACACGCTGTTAGTGCCTCGGGTTCTGGGTTCCAGTGTAATCGGACAATCCTCTAGACTAAGGGAAGTCACCACGCTGCCCTCCAGATGCTGTGGAACTACACTTCCCAGTGTGTCCTGCCACAGATTAGCATGCTCCAATAGCGAAACTGCTGAGATGTGTAGTTCCACAGACACTAGTGAGCCGCATGTTGTATACTCCTTCTTCTCTCTAGGTTATTGCTTCTCAAGCTCTGTCCTCAGTGCACACTAACAGTCCAGCTCTTAGGGATCTCCATACTTGGATGCAGGTGACCTTATTGCTACATCAGTTATTTTCATTGTCATCTGTGATCAGGGATGGAGATCCTTATCACTATTCTGTCATGGCCCTAAGACTTATCAATGCTGGAGATCTCCATGGCTGTGGGTCAGCCGGACAGTCTAATACTCTTGCTGTATATTGCCCATCACTTGGTATAAGCTGTGCCAGGTTGTTCTGATCAGTGAGCTGCCCAGTAACCTCTTACTCTGCCTTCCCTTCCCATAGGCTCCTGGGCAGAGATCTCGGACGGTCTCCCAGTCCTCTTCCCACATGGTGAGTTGTTTGGTGTGCGGCCAATTTGGGTTCTTGTATGTTGTACTTACCCCCTTAATTCCTCCAATGTCGGCAGTGCGGCCACCTTTGACTCAGGACCCCTGGAGGTCAGGTGGCCTTTAGACAGATGATCTAGGGACTGTGTGGACTATTTGCAGGGCCTGAAATGCGGATTTCTGTCAACATGTATGTTGATAGACCATTGTATCGGTGCTGCTGCGTGGTTTAGTCTGTGTGTCCTCTAGTCTGCTAACCATTGTTATCTTTCTGTCGGCAGAGACGGACTCGGACCACTTCAGAGTCCTCCACCCACTCCGTAGGGTCGACCAGGAGGAGCTCGATAGGGATGCAGCCCTCGCCGCCTCCCCCTGCCATCCCAGAAATGGACAAGAAAGAGCCAAAGGCCAACAGTTCATCCCAAGGGGTAAGTGGTGTCCTGATTCCCATGATATGCTGTTACTGCACCATTTACTCATGTGGCACAATGCTGTGCTATTACTGGGACAGCTGGACTTGGGTACAAGCTTTCTAGCGCCTGACACAGGGTGTTGGTGACCTAGCGGAAGAGGAGCTACTTCACATGTGGTGGTAAAACTTTATAGCAGAGCTGATGCCGCTTGGACAGATCTGAGTTATACCATCCTCTGTTCAGTATATGACCCCATTTTCTCTCACAGCCAGGAATTCTATCTTCCCTAACAGACACTGCTGGCTGGAAGGTCCGGCTCTAGGACGGCAACCTTTCTTGGCTTCCGATGGGATAAGGTCTTCTTCCTGCCACATGGTCGCTGCTTCTCAGGGCGCACCGTCAGAAGTTACTGCCCAGGCAGCCATTACAAAGACATTCTTTTTATATTTGACTGATTTAAACATCTGTCATTTACGGAGTCTATGGAAATGTCCTTTTTTGTAACATTCTTCCAATTCTTTTTAACATTGGGCTTAATTCCGGTTGGATCGCAGAAGCGATCTGCAGCGCAGTTCCTGATCACATTGTTAAACTGCGATCGCCTCTACCATAATGACAGGCACTTGTAGGGAGGGCAGGGGCGGCCATCATTACCGAAAACGTGACGGTGTGTCCCCAGTTTTCAGGGAGTGGACAGACCAAAGACTACATCAGGAGGCGCAGTTTTCTTGGCAGGCCTATAGTCTTATTCATCCTGGGAGAGGTTCCTGCGGCTGAGGTCATAGCACTTGCGTGCCTCCATCAGTAGAAACACCCATTGGAACTGCGTCTGGTTCCTACCGTGTGGTTCTACAATCATTGGTTGTGTGATCACCTGTTCACATTGATTAATATGGTATTTGGAGGGCCATGGGGGTGACTTCTCCAAACTAGCAGAAGCCGAATATGACACCAAGGACTATGACCTCATCCACTTTATACAGCGTAATTGCAGTTATGGCCTTTACGCTATGAATAGGGCGACCAACTGCATTGGAAGAGTGGACCAGGCCCTGCACTACTAGTAGGCCCACCTATTGCATTGGACGAGGCGACCATGAACCAGGCCCTGCACTAGACCCACTAGAATTGCCGTTTCTTTGGTACTTCTGTGCACATAAGAAGGCAGCCTCCATTAGAATGCAGTCACCAGTGACCTATCTAATGATGTGAGGTAAATTGGCCCCACCCACAAAATGGCTTCCTCCCCCATGTCTGCACAGCAGAGCCTTGCAACGGATCGGAGCGCAGAATGAGTCTCTGGAGCTTCCCTGTGAATGAAAGCGGCCATTGTGTGACATTCTGGTTGTAGCTGTGCGCTGCTGACACTTGTCTCTCTTCACGCTGTTTTGTAGAGCGGGAGAAGTTGGTTTCCCCTGAAAATTGGGTGGCTGATGGGAAAAGGAAAGAACGAAGCTCACTTACCAGATGACAGGAATAAATCTGTAAGCACAATGGCTGTCAGCAACTTGTGTCTGTCTCTCCTAGAGCCAAGGCTGTCTGGCTACAGGTCCTCCCTGTACCCTCCTGTCCCTGTCTTTATTTTTATTTTTTTTAGAGCGCCAACCTTAGGCTAGCTACTTTTTCTGATGCTGCTTTCTATACAACAGGCTGTGTTATTGTATGTTATACATACGTTCCCCTTCATTGCATGTGCTTCTGCTCTTAGCTAATTCCGTTAAAGCGCTATGGTGTATGCAGGCGATCCAGAGGTGTCCACATACATTGATCCTCCATGCGATACAATTAGCCTCCTACATAACCCGTGAGCTCTGTGCGACTCTGTAGAGCTGAGCATCTTTTTTTTTTTTTTTTTTTTTGCAGCTTTTCCATTTAAATAGAATCTTATTTGCAAAACAGAGCAAATATTATGCACAAGCAGCTGCTACTGATTAAAATCGTGTGGCATGTCTATTCAGTGTGGCTGTAATTGCAGTGTAACTTATGCAGAGAAAGCGGCAGTCTCTCACTAGATATAGGCATGCCTCATATCATTTTAATCAGCAGGAGGTGCTTGTGCATCCTCGCTTTTGCGACTAGAAGGTCATTGCCCTATGCTTACATGCTGACTTCACTCGCTCTTTCCATGTAAGTTCCTAGGACCGTTGAATGTGACTTTTTAATTGTGCTGCTCCCTTTATGTCGGAAGCAGCAGGCACTTCATAGGTGTGTGTGTGTGTGGGTATTATATGATTTCTGAAGCACTGCGAGGGTCCCAGAATTGGACAGGGCTGCTGTTCTAGTGCTTGGCTGCTTCATACTGCCTGCTGGCGTTTCCCTGCGCTCACTGCTTTGCAAAACATACTCGTCATATTATACCTGACACCAAGTGACATTCACAGGAATTTGCATTCATTTAGACATTGCTTTACCCATGGTTCACCACTAGGAGTCAGGCTATATAATTAATGCTTAGCTTGCCATGCTTTCTACAGGCAGAGCTTTGCACTTGGCGGTTTCCAGGTCACATGGTAACGTCCGGTGCGTGTCTGTTTTGCAGATTGTGTGGGATGAGCAAAAACAGCGCTGGATTAACCTGGACGAGCCCGAGGGAGAGGAAGTGAGTAGACCGTAGATCTCTGCAGCTATGCTGAAATATGCAGTTCCTCCTTGTCATTGCTGACATTGGGGGGGGGGGAAGAGAAGAGAACGCATCAATGTTCTTAAGGTCCTCTAAGCCCTGACTGCTGCTTCTTTTCCCGTTTCCCCAGAACAAGGTCCTACCTCCGCCTCCATCAGGAATGCCCAAAAGACCGCAGACCTTACCACCTGGCCCAGGCGGAATGAACGCTCCCCCGAACCCCAACGTCAACATGTTCTCCATAAGAGCAGGTAATCCAATTCTTCTCATTCCAACTTCCTGCGTCCAATGAAAGACGGTATAAGGTGCGTCCCTGCCCATACGTATTGCTAAACACACCAACTTTTTTCTACCCTTTTCGCAGGAGCCCCGAGAGGTCGTTATGTGGATGTGTTAAATCCTGGTGGCACCAAGCCCACCAACTCTGTGCCACCGCCGGCCGATCTGTTTGCTCCATTGGCCCCAATGCCGATCCCTGCTAACCTCTTTGTTCCTAACTCAGGTGCGTACCGCTGTAATGCCGTGCTGAGCTGCTCGTCCTGGTAAGCAATAGCTGCCCAATTAGTTCACACTCGCTGTAAGGGGAGCTTCACAGAGGACATGGTTTACTGCACCCATCAGCGACATTCACATCAACTTCTCATTTTGGAGTAAATTTACTAAAATTTGAGTTCTATTAAAGATGGTATGTTGCCGATAGCAACCAATGAGATTCTATTATCTTCTAGAAGGTGCAAAATAAAGAAGAATCTGGTTGCTGTGGACAACATCCCATCTTCAGTAGAACTGCCATTATTAAATGTACCCCTTTGTATTCCCAGCTTAACTGCTTCAGTTGAAATGACTGCACCTGAAGCCTCATAAATGAATACATTTGGCCAGTAGATGGCAGTAGTACTCTATATAAATGTGAGGGTTAGGCACTGTGCACATATTTAGTTGCTATAGTTACAGTACAGTAGAACAAAGACCTGCCTAACCATTTCATTCTATTTCGAAGTAGTTTTAATATATATGAATTCATTTCTGATGTCTAGATTCTGAGGGTTATCCAGACCAGGTTGAACGGCGGTGATTTCACCGGCTGGGTGATAATCGATAGACTGCGCATAGACTTCCTGTGATGAAATCCTGCTCCTTTTTTATTGCTAGTGGTACGCAAGTCGATAGGAAGCCGGTGTTTTGTGGGTGCCAATCGACCAGTAAGTGTGAGTGTCAGGGAAACGGCAGGCCATGCCCAGTTGTTTGAGGGGAAGTCATGTGATGTCGGCCCTGATCAGCCTGTGACTATCGCAGCCGCCGAGTAAGCCCTGGGCTATGCACAGACTGCACACACTGGTTATCCATTCCATGGTGAGGGGCGTGGCCAGGTGTGTGAGGGGAAGTCATGTGACATATCAGCTCCTCCCCTGATCAGACTGTTTCTATCGCAGCCGCTGAGTAAGCCCTGGGCTATGCACAGACTGCACACACTGGGGAATCATTCCATGGGGAGCAGCTTGTGAAAGGATTTTCTGGTAATCACCAATCCACCTAATTTTATGAAAGCCGAGCTGAGCAATGAGGCGGGATTTCACTCTTGTTGAGCGCTGTATACCTGATCGCAGGGCCCTGCATTTTAACAAAGAAGCAATCCGGTCTGAATAACCCCCGTGGTCAGGGGATGGGAAAACCGTTATCTCGGTCTGAGTAAACAAGGGATCACACACCGTTATAGGAACTACACACGTAGCGATGTCAGGCCATCTGAGCGAGCTCACTACATTGCACAGAAAATGCCCCTACGTCGCACGGTGTGTGGGGGCATAGCGTTATAGCCAGATGTATCAAGCTTCAAAAAGTGATTAGTGGTGAGTGATAAACAACCAGCCAATCAGCTCCTACCTGCCATGTTACAGGCTGGGTTTGAAAAAAGACAGATAGCAGCTGATTGTTTATCATTCTTCACTTTTTGAAACTTGACAAGTCTGCCCCTGAGTGATCTAGCATCGCTCAGAACGCTTAGCAGGGTCGCTAGGTGTGTCAGGCCCATTATAATTAATAATCTGATAGCACAGTGATGATGTTTAAATGCTTACATACAAAGGAAGAAAAATAGTATAAATAAATACTATTTTAGGTCTATTTACAATATGCATTTGGTGTGGCCCCATCTATTGCCCAGCATAAGGTGTAATGTGCATTATGGGGTTATGTTTTTATTGGGGTCTGGATGATTGGTCGACACCATGTGGTTAAAAGGTCGACATTAGGTTTTTTTTTTTTTTACTTCTCCATAATTCACCTTCCACGTCGGCCATGATTGGAAACTGTAAAGTGTTCCGTACTCTGTGCGGCACATTGTGGGAAGCGGTAAAGTGGTCCGGGCTCTGTGCAGCACATTGTGGGAAGCGGTAAAGTGGTCCCGGCTCTGTGCGGCACATTGTGGGAAGCGGTAAAGTGTTCCCGACTCTGTGCGGCACATTGTGGGAAGCGGTAAAGTGGTCCGGGCTCTGTGCGGCACATAGTGGGAAGCGGTAAAGTGGTCCGGGCTCTCTGCGGCACATTGTGGGAAGCAGTAAAGTGTTCCCGACTCTGTGCGGCACATTGTGGGAAGCGGTAAAGTGTTCCAGACTCTGTGCGGCACATTGTGGGAAGCGGTAAAGTGGTCCGGGCTCTGTGCGGCACATTGTGGGAAGTGGTAAAGTGTTCCTGACTCTGAGCGGCACATTGTGGGAAGCGGTAAAGTGGTCCAGGCTCTGCTGCACATTGCGGGAAGCGGTAAAGTGTTCCTGACTCTGAGCGGCACATTGTGGGAAGCGGTAAAGTGGTCCGGGCTCTGTGCGGCACATTGTTGGAAGTGGTAAAGTGTTCCTGACTCTGAGCGGCACATTGTGGGAAGCGGTAAAGTGGTCCGGACTCTATGCGGCACATTGTGGGAAGCGGTAAAGTGTTCCAGACTCTGTGCGCACATTGTGGGAAGCGGTAAAGTGGTCCGGGCTCTGTGCGGCACTTTGTGGGAAGTGGTAAAGTGTTCCTGACTCTGAGCGGCACATTGTGGGAAGTGGTAAAGTGTTCCTGACTCTGAGCGGCACATTGTGGGAAGCGGTAAAGTGGTCCAGGCTCTGCTGCACATTGCGGGAAGCGGTAAAGTGGTCCAGGCTCTGCTGCACATTGCAGGAAGCGGTAAAGTGTTCCTGACTCTGAGCGGCACATTGTGGGAAGTGGTAAAGTGGTCCGGGCTCTGTGCGGCACATTGTGGGAAGTGGTAAAGTGATCCAGGCTCTGCTGCATATTGTGGGAAGCGGTAAAGTGGTCCAGGCTCTGCTGCACATTGCGGGAAGCGGTAAAGTGTTCCTGACTCTGAGCGGCACATTGTGGGAAGTGGTAAAGTGGTCCGGGCTCTGTGCGGCACATTGTGGGAAGCGGTAAAGTGTTCCTGACTCTGAGCGGCACATTGTGGGAAGCGGTAAAGTGGTCCGGGCTCTGTGCGGCACATTGTGGGAAGTGGTAAAGTGGTCCAGGCTCTGCTGCACATTGTGGGAAGCGGTAAAGTGGTCCAGGCTCTGCTGCACATTGTGGGAAGCGGTAAAGTGGTCCAGGCTCTGCTGCACATTGCGGGAAGCGGTAAAGTGTTCCTGACTCTGAGCGGCACATTGTGGGAAGTGGTAAAGTGGTTCGGGCTCTGTGCGGCACATTGTGGGAAGTGGTAAAGTGTTCCAGACTCTGTGCGGCACATTGTGGGAAGCGGTAAAGTGGTCCGGGGTCTGTGCGGCACATTGTGGGAAGTGGTAAAGTGTTCCTGACTCTGAGCGGCACATTGTGGGAAGCGGTAAAGT
The DNA here is from genome assembly GCF_055691185.1 of Crinia signifera. Lineage (NCBI taxonomy): Eukaryota > Metazoa > Chordata > Amphibia > Anura > Myobatrachidae > Crinia > Crinia signifera. Next base: position 26,027,778 of record NC_139225.1, read on the forward strand.
GGTCCAGGCTCTGCTGCACATTGCGGGAAGCGGTAAAGTGGTCCAGGCTCTGCTGCACATTGCGGGAAGCGGTAAAGTGGTCCAGGCTCTGCTGCACATTGTGGGAAGCGGTAAAGTGGTCCAGGCTCTGCTGCACATTGCGGGAAGCGGTACACTCATTTGAGATCAATGTGCTGAAATCTACAAATTGACCCCAAAAAACTAATAATAATGACTATCTGAGTGCACCTAGTGTCCTACAAGTCACCACTGACGGTATAATAATTACTATGTTACTATCTGAGCGCACCTAGTGTCCTACAAGTCACCACTGACGGTATAATTACTATGTCTCTATCTGAGCGCACCTAGTCTCCTGCAGGTCACCACTGACGTTCTAATAATGACTATGGGGCAGATGTATTAAGCTCGGTGAAGTTATAGTGATTTTTATCACCGGCCAATCAGCTCCTACCTGTGAAGTTACAAGCTTGGTTTGAAAAAGGACAGGTAGGAGCTGATTGGCCGGCGATAAAGACCAGACACTTTATCACTTCAGCAAGCTTAATAAAAACAAAAGCTTAAGTCTCTATCTCTGAGCGCACCTAGTGTCCTGCAGGTCACCGCTGATTGTATAATAATGACTGTCTCTATCCGAATGCACCTAGTGTCCTGCAGGTCACCACTGTGCTGAATAATCTAACATAAGGACAGATCTGTCTCTGTGGTTTGTATCCCTCTCATCAAATTATTTTGTTTTGTACAGTCCCTGAGGAGGAGCAGCCGCCTGTAGGTGCTGATGCAGAGATGATGCAGCCGGCGGACCAGCCCGGCCTTGATAACGGCGCACAGATCCAGGTTAGTTTGTGGTGTCTGCGTTCTGATTGCAGCGAATCGCTGGGTGCAAGTCATCCCAACAGTAAAAGCTTCAGAGCTGTTCTTTAAAGGGTCATTTTATTCTGCCGCCAGGTCACGAAGGATCTTGGGTTATTTTTACGAGAATTCCGCCTTTATCAGGAGGCTGGGCGCAGACCCTGCTGATTTTTATTTTCATGGGCTACTTCTCCAGGGACCAGTGATATCAGTCAGGGTTCCGATGGCTGGGTTACATGTTTGCATAATCTAACGGTCTCCTATGTGTGTTTTCTGTATTCTAGAACCTAAATGCTGCACCTGGCTCTGATTTCCCAGCGTCCAATCAGGAGGATTATCCATCAGGAGAGGTGAGATCCCCAGGGCGGTCTGCCCATTAAAGTCTTTCTGCTTGCTCTCTCTAACCGCATCATGTAACTCAGTGACTCATCTCCGTCATTAACGAAGTGTTTCATTGTGCAATGCACGGACTGCAAGTGTTGCGCCTACGCTTCCTATGTGGTCCAAGCACAATTGTCCTTTTCCTGAGCCATGATCCGGCTCCTTCTGGGAAGTTTAGCCTCAGATTTACTAGCAATAAAGTTCCCCCTCCACTTGCCAGCGTTCCATAGTTCTTCCCCAACCTCTTTAGTCTCTTCAAGCACTTTTATATGAAGCAACATACATTCTGATTGGCTGTTCAACAGCAGGGTGTGGATCAGTTTGCCACCAGCAAGTTGGTAGACAGTCATTAGGTCGACACTCTTGGGTTGACGTATTTAGGTCGACATATGTCTATGTTGACATGAGTCTCTAGATCAACATTAGGTTTAGGTAGTTAGGTCGATGGGGTCATAATGTCGACAGGTGTTTTTTTTGCCCTTCTGTACTAGTGGATGGTAGGGCATGAAATACCAGCTGTCGGCACATGTTGTGTCGACATAAACACTGAAACGTACCCTCGCATGGCTTGCTGCGCTCACCATGCTTTGGGCACGATGCTTTGCTATGCGCGGCACACTATTTTATTCTCCCACCACGCCCTAGTGGATGACGGGGCATGAAATACCGCCTGTTGGCTCATGTCGGCTCAAAAAAAAAACAAACAGTTAAATGACCCATGTAGACCTATCTGCATGTTGACCTTATCCTTGTCGACCTACTTGGTGGTGACCCAATGATAGTATCCCCAACAGCAGTGGGTGATCCTCTGACCCACTGAAAGCTATGATCCACCGACTGGATGAGCTTATTGACGGCCATCGGTCAGCGACCTATCGGCAGATTGGGGAAATAAAGCATGTAGTCTTGATTATGCGATCCCTAACGGGAATGGGATATCGGAGTTTATACACGTGTTTAATATCCACGATCAGGTGATTGTTCCCCAAATCACTGCTGGTGTACGGTCCCCTTAAGTCTCTGTATCTGTACACAGTGTGCAGTCACAGCTATTTTTCCAATACAAGGTCAGTTCTGCTCCATATACAGACTCAGTCGCACAGTATACAGGTGTCCTATATCATATTACCCAGGAGAGTCTCCTGGTGCGTCCTAGTCCACAATGTGATGAAGATACATTTTGGCAATGAGATGTCAGGCGTTAGCATAATTTGCGCGGGACTTGGCAGCTCTCTGTCGCCAGGCATCTCACGCTGCATGGCGAATTGAGGGCCAGGTGGATGAGGACACATCTCTATGTGCACTGACCACATCTTAATACACAACTGCTTCCACTAAGTACATGGCAAAGGGAACAACCAGATGGATCACTGATCCCTACAATAGGCTACGTATGTCCGGTCACAGACCTATATTGACACGAGTAATCTATAAAAGCGGCACCCTGTAATATATAAATAGCTGTGAAACACCTGGTTTAGGCTTATGGTTCTCAGCTGTTCTCTCCTGGACATTGCATATGCTGCCCTAAGGTTAGCAGATACATCTGTCTGCTAGGCATGACCTGTAAGCCAGCCACAGGTCACTGAATCGCTGTGGCACCCAGGGAGTTACATTCTGTTACTCCCAGTGCCCCTCTCTAAATAAAATTGTTCCTCTTTGAGTTTATAAAGAGGGCATAACCGATGTAATCTCACCCATCGGTCAGTTAGCCGCACCTCATTGGACACTAGATTTTTATTTTATTTTTGCATCACTTGGAACCACCCTTTTGCCTTCTGAGCTCCTACGGATTTTTTTTTTTCTTTTTGAACTTTATTAGTCTTGGGGAATGTGAAGCCTAATGCAACGACATGCATGATCATTTATCATTTTGTTTTTTTGTGTGTGTGGTTTTTGTGTGTTGTTTTTGTAGCTTTCTCGGTCTAGCTCTCTGAGTTCCTTATCGCGTGAAGTAAGCCAGCATTTTGATCAGGTACATGGAGCTGGCCACCTTCATTTTATTTTTTAAGTACTTTCTATAACTAATTTTGCACTTTGTTTTTGTGCTACTAATTGTGCTTGCCTACTTTCCACCTCCCTTGCCTAACCCTGTGATGGTGTACGAAAACACGTGTTGTGCACCCGGCTGTACACATTACCCTGGCCAGTAGGGTATATAGCTTTACCTCAGGTTTCTTGCTTTAAGAACACACAGCGTTGTATAGAACTTAATGTTTCTGTGGTAATTTGGGCAGGACACAGCAAGATAAGCCACCAAGACAGCGTATAGTACTCCATATATGAAGTACACAAGAGTATGCAGGTTTTGTACACATTTTCAGTATATTGATGGGGTGGCAAAAGCTGTTTTGCTGGCAGGACGTGGTGGCCATTTTGCCTCTACTCAGCCATTTTGTCACTGTGTGGTTCATTGTCTTTCGCATCCCCTGGGCGTATGTAACTCTTGTTGGCAGGGGCTCACACAGTACAAAGACAACTTGAATACACCAATAATATGTAATAAACCCTATATATGTGAGGGGCCAGTTTACCGTCATTGCAGCTGCACTCGCATTCCTTGTGCAATAAAGTCCGCCCAGAGAACCACTTACTCAAGGCAATGTAATATGCCAGGGGTAGGCAACTGTTCCACCACTGCCCTCCAGTTTTGGTGGAACTACACATCCCAGCATGCCCGGTGACCGTTGTGCTACTAAGGCATGTTAAAACTGCAGGGCATGCTGGGATGTGGAGTTTCACAGCAGCTGGAGGACAAGTTGTTCCCTGTAAACTCTTTAGATTTGATTTGGTCAGTCCCCTGCCATCGCTAGTACCGAACACTAGGTGAAAGTTCATTCAAAAATGGCGCCCACGCCAAAAACTCCAGTCTAATGGACTGGACGAAATGTCTGAGATCTGACTGACTCACTTATTTGGAGATGCAATATGTACAATCCAAGGCGGGGCTTCTGGCAAGATGTGAAGCTATAAACAGAAGGCCGATAGCCAGCTCTGCCTCACTGCCTATTGGCTGAGCTGTGGTGCACATGACTGGTGTGGTGTCATGTGGTTTCCCTTCTTGGTTTAGTGGTGGTGAGATATTCTGGAGTATTACCTCACTCTGTCTCCTAGGTAACCAATTACTTTATAGCTCAAGTGCAGCCAATCTCTTTCTGTAGATTGTGCTACGTCGCTGCTGCGCTGGGTGTGGGACGTATAGATTGGTGTTCTCGCACACGTCTTCAGCCTTTGTTTCCAGAAACCCGACTAATCTATTAACACAGCACGGTTTGCATGCCTGTAACCTGCGTGTTTGCTCCTCACCCTGTGCATGGAGACTGTGTAATCCCAGGTGGTGATCTGTAAGTCTTTCCCTCACAGACTTGCCCACCACCACCTGGTCCCTTTGCTGTCACTGCTCTGTGGAAGGGATTTGCCTATAGAGCGGTCAATTTGCAGAACCTCATGAAACCAACCCACCTTCTGCAGTCTCTCTGCCAGTGTCCAATACATGGACTTGCCTTGTCTACCCCTATCTGGTTCTGCTCCGAGGAGCCAAGGCTAGTTCTAGCTCTGTGCACAAATCCCTTCTTCAGCAGCGGTGTAGGAGGCGGAGAGCTGACGCCATCTTCGTGTTTTGCAGACACCTGTTCCCGGACCTCCCACTGGGGCCGTTACATTTTACAACCCTTCCAATTTTGCACAAGTAAGTAAAACCTCGGTGGGGAATTTCACTAAATATGGGAAAGCCAAAAATGGTTGCACAATGTACAAGGCTGGATTGGAAAGTAGTGCCCTCCATGAGCACCTTAAGGGTCAACACTTTAACTCTGATGGTGAGATGAAAGCTGCCGTTCAGTCCTGATGTGAAAAACCGCCAGCTTTCTTCTCCGGTGGGTTTGCCAAACTCCTCTTGCGTTGGCGCACATGCGTGGAAAGGAATGGGGACTATGTTGAAAAGTGAATAGTGCATTACATAGAGGATAAACGGAGTATCATGTACAAAAAAAAAAAGTGTTCAAATGTGTTCACAAATAAAAAAAACTTCTAGCCATGGAGGCATTACTTTTCAATCCAGCTTTGTAAAAGGTCAGCAGATGTTTTAACAATGGGGACAATAAGTTCACTTTGCACTTCTGTTACGTTCCTAGCTCTCGGTGAGTTTATTGGGTAGGCCCGGTTGACTCCATATTATGTACTGTGTGTAGGCGACAGGTAATCATGTTTATAAATAGCTTTGACTTTGCCTAATGCTCATGTTTGGATGAAATGGTAACATTTAAACGTCAAACTGTGTAAATCCCTGGTTACCAACAATTCCGTTCGGAAGTTTCGATGCCTCTGTGGCTAAAGTCTCTCTCTCCTACAACAGCCATCTTCAGCAGCACGGACTGGGCGACTCGGGCAACGGAAATACCCCTCTTTGAAGTAAAGATTCGGCCTCCAAATCATTTCAGAACGTCCGGCCTGTGACTGGGAATTAGAACTGAGAACCTGCTACTTGTGGCTTTTTTCTTTGTCCGATGCTGAAGTAGTGACAACTTTCCCTGCATTGTTCCTGCAGGGATGTGGTTGGGACATTTCGAGTCCTCCCGTGTCCGACGCGCTCTGGCGCAGCATTGCAGGTTGTTTGTGGGGAGGGTTTGCGCATTTGGTAAGTTCTGGAAAAAATGGGACAATGGCGAGATCGAACTTTTCCATTTTGTGGCCTTTCCCCCTAATTTTTGTATTAAATGACACAATCCCAAAAGTGGGCGGACGGCCTTTCCAAACACACACAGAGCATATCTGCCGCTCGGTAGTCTCCATAGGCATTAAATCTCGAATTAAAGGAAAGAAACAAAAATTGTATATGGATATATTGCTACAAGAGTGAGACGGACTGCAATTTTCTCTATTTTCTCCGACAACCCCCTTTAAGAAATAATATATTAAGTTCAAACTGTGACGAATTAACCCAGAAGATTTTTATCCTGTAGTATGTATGTAGTTCGACGCGTCTTGTAAACTTGAAACCTGTATAGTCTCTTTAATCTTTTGTAAAATAGTTTAATCTGTTGGGTCTTAAAGGTCGGCTGCGTGGACCATTCTGCGCAGCGGATCCTTACCACAAAAATAGACTATAATTTTCTTTCTTTTTTTTTTTTCTAATGATTGTGATTATTTTTAAGTGCAATATAATTATCTGCTTTTCTCTCATGCTGTTGGCTAATTATAATAAAAAAAAAAAGAGATGGCTGGTAAAATAGATAAAGGAAAGAATCCACCATTAGAATACGTATCCTCATTTTTGTTCTACGAGTCTCTGTCTATGGAGATGAGGAATCACTGATTCCATCAGACTTACCTTACAGGACGACTCTCGGCGGCTGGACAAACTTGAAAAGGCTTTTAAATGTTTTAAACATTATTTAAATAAAATTGTGGGAAAAAACCCAGACAAATTGGGAGCGAGAGTAAATGCAGCCTTTGCAGGCGTACGGGGTGAATGTTGTGGGAATTACTGTGGCTGCTGCCAGTGGTACCTCAAGTTTATGTTCTTTCTGGGTATTGTTGGAAAAGTGTTATCTTACAGGCTGCAGTGGGTGTGCCATTTGGCTGACTGGATTTAAGGCCCACATGACATGAAGGCTTCATGTGAGTATTTTATTTTTATTAAGTTTTGGTCTTGAAGCCGTGTCTTTCAGCAAGGTTTAACGGTACGGAATCGCCGGCTACCTACGCCCGTATTGCTCTTTGTTTCGTGGAAAAGTGGATTCAGGTTTATGGTCTTCCTCTGCCTATATTTGCATAGTGTACCCAACACTAGATGTGTCACTACTGCGTGATTCAGGAACTAAAGATAATTGAAAGCAACGAGATTTTATGTATCGGTCGGGTCATTGGAAAAAAAAAACGCTCGCCCACTTACAGGTTATGCCGTAAAACGTTGGGGCATGATCGCGCAATTTGTTGGCACATTGTTAAACGATACAAGGTCCTTTTTTGCTTTTAACTTTTTTATTTTAGGATCTATTAAAATCAAATGCTTAGTTTTGATTTGTTTGTTTCTGTGTTATATTCTGTCATTTATTATAAATATATATATTTTTTAAATGGCTAAGAACAGGTTGGCCCGTTTCTCCTGAACAGCCTGTTTCACCGTAATCATAGCGGCACAAAACTTAGTGCACCTCACTGGGTTTATGTATAAGAGAAAAGCAGAATTGTTCTCTGGAGCCCCTCGTGCCCTTAAAAGGTTGACGTGGTACTTTCACATGCTGCTACTCTTTACCGCTCACAAATATGAGCTTAGCCTTGCGGAATATAAGGCAGTGATACATTGGCAGATTATATACTGACCATGACCTAGAAGAACTTTAACCCTGTGCCCTTCCTCCATCTTTGCTCCAGTCAAGCTGAACAGCCCCTCTTGGCACACCAAACCGCATGAAAATCTTATAGCGTTGGGTGTATTTTGCAGAAAATGCATCTTAGTCACCTTGCAATGTGACAAGGATGCACTTGGAAACTGTCCCGATTAATGTGATTTGTGGTACTTGTATATCTGTGTGCGACTGAGTCTATATGAAGTACTACAACGAAGCAGCTGCAACTTTTTTCCAATACGACTTAGTTTCTGCTCCAGATACCGACTGCGCTGCACACACAATGCAAGTATTATAGATCACATTAATCAGCAGTTTTCTTGTGCATCTTAGTCGTAGTAGGTTGCGACTAAGAAGCATTTTCATTGGTGGACAAAAAAAAAAGATGCAAAGATGCTTTGCCTTAGCAGACCTACATTGGACCTGACCGCTCACTTACGCCAGGAAGTTGCCTTGGTTAAGGCTGAATGGATGATGTCACCTCTTTCAATATAATAGGAAATTTATGTATTCTATAAACTAGGTAACTTTTTTGTATAGACTCAGTCTTTTACGTGAGCCTTCCTGACAGTCTTATTTAAGTCATTGTTCTTTTATAGCTGGAGAGGGGTTTATAGTTTTGCAGTCAATTTACCAATTTCAACAAATATATGCAGGTGGAATAATGCAGCAGTGCCAGTCATCAAGGATTTTTTTTTTTTTATAATCTCATCAGTCCTTCCCTGCATACAAATTAATGACCAGCCAGTGCATTGCAAGCCGTTGCAGAACTACATGTCCCATCGTGCAGTTTCCACCTTTTGCACAGTGAAAATAATGCCGCACTATTCTCCTACAGCAGCTCGAGGGAACTGCAGGCTGCTCCGTAGCACTACGATATACCAGATACATGTGGCTGACCATTAAAAGCAGCATCAGATTTTCGTGTTGGGTTTTAAACACCGCAGCTGTAAAACCATCTTTTAGTCTTATGTCTCAAGTAGCCGGTAACTAGTCCTAAAACCCAGAGCCAGCTGGAACATCGCACCTGTAGCGTTTCTGGCTTCATGTCTGTCTCTTGTAGTTTTTCTGATCTCGTTTATTAAAAGGAAAAAAAAAACCTACTTGTGAAGCTGCTATTTTGCTAAAGAATGTTTTATTCTGTAGCTGTAAATTTTGAATAAAATATTTTGCGTCCATAAGCGCGAGCTTCCTGGTCCAGTCATTGATTGGTTTTCTAAATCATAAACCTCTGTAATTGGACTTGTTAGTTACAGAAAGACTTTTATTATCCTTTATATAATATATATGGTGCCGCAAGGGATCTGCCGTGCTTGAGTCCAGGGTACATAAACGAGAAAGCAAAACAGGAAATGTTGACCTAAAGTTGAGGACATGGGTATATTACCATAGCTATGTCAGCGGTCGACTGACCTAGTTATCAGCGTGGCAAAATACTGCAGGATTTGGTGCTATCGAAAGTTACACTTATGTTGAAGGGACTTCTCCACTAGTGTTGGCCACAAATAAAAGGTGTTAAGGCTGAACATTGGCAGCTGGTCCACATTACAAGCCAGAAATGTCACTGTTTACCACCATTACCTTGTCTTTGCAAGTTCACCTTTGGTATATTGCTCACTGCTGCAGCAGCAGCAGCTTCGTGTGCTGCAGATCTGGGAACAGCCACCAGAGGGAGCCATGGTCTCACCGTCGCAGCTGCAAGGCAGTAGATGTAGCGTGTACAAGTTCTGCTAGTGGTTGAAGTCATATTGCGGCATTGTTAAATGCATTTTGAAACCTTTCTGAACATAACCTACAGGCCCATTTATAATACAGTAGTTCAGACAATAACTATGCTGCAAGTGCACAGGTTCTTTTACGTGTGGAGGAACATAATGGGGACCATACCACAGGTAGGGTACACATGTGGACAGTGGTACATTGTCATAGTAGGGTGAGGTAAGAAAGGCCCTGCTAGCATGAAGTTTGTATGCAAGAGAGGTTATCACAGTAAATCAGGGGCTTTTAAGGGGGTGTGAGTCAATGCTATCATGCTATCACAATATACTGTATGAGGGGTTGCCGAATGTTTACTCCCCTTTAGATGGTATACAGTATGACACCACTTTTGAGTCCGGACCTGATAAACGATAGCAGCTTTAGGGGAATGTAAGCTCAAATAGAGCAGGCAGTGTCCTCCCGATGGTGTGGATATGCAGCTGGAATTCTAGATGACGTCCTGATCCCCAGCATCCTTGGTGGAGTACTCGAGCTGGTTTACCTATATGGTGATATATTGCCGGTTTCACCTGGGGCAGTATGGAAGGCAATGGTGCCTAAGTGGCAGGGGGACGTTCCGGGGATGAATTCGGGGGACATGCTAAATAAACATATGGACAAAACATTGAAGGTGTTGCAGTCAGCCATGCTGCAGGAGGTACAAATAAAGAAGCTGCATAAGGCGTATATTTCACAAGCCCAGAGAAAGTACTTTGTCCCAGGAGAACTGGGGATATGCCTTAAATGTAAGAGTTCCAATGCCACGTTCTTTCACCACATGTGGGAGTGTGGGAAAATTAGAAAGTTCTGGGACAAGGTGATGATGTATATTAATAACGTATGTGGCTTGCGCCTTACTAAGGATCCACTGGTTATGTTATGCGCAAATTTCTCCGAATGGAATTTTCACGGCAGAAAAACCAAATTACTCCCATTCCTCACCATAATAGTGACAGTTGCGAAAAAAAGTTATATTACGCAACTGGACCACCTCCGTTCCTACACGAAGTTAAGACAAGACTGACACAATTGCTGTACTTTGATAGAAAGGCCACTTTTCCCATGGTGTGTTATTTTTTTATTTTATTTTTTTAAACATCCAAACCCAAATTAAAAACTGGTCATAGCATTTGTTTTATATATTGAAATCCAAAACCAGACGATAAATCCGAGCCAAAACCAGCAATCCAACTTTTGTGCTCTCCGAGGTGAGTGAGGAAGGGGCTGAACATGCTTATGGGGGATGTGGTAGAAGGTGCTGAAAGGCTGAGGAAGCTGATGAGGCTTGTGAATACTTATGAGGAGCTGAGCAAGGTACACCCTTACACCTACTGTACCCCCCACCCCCACTGGTACACTTACACCTACTCTACTCCCCACACAAGTACACCCTCGCACCTACTCTACTTCCCCCCACAGGTACACCTACTGTACACCCCCACAGAGCCGGCCCTAGCCTAAATGACGCCCTAGGCAAGATTTTGGCTGGTGCCCCCCTAGCACTGCCACTAGTTCTGCCTCTGACCCTGCTCCCCTTTCCCAGCACTATCAACCCTAATCATAGCAGTCATCATTTTGGTGCTCCTACCCGCAATATTTTAAATAGAAACTGGGCACACATTTGGTGCGCAGCCCAAACAGGGGTTTGTTCTTGCTGGGAAGGGGCATGGCCATACAATAGTACCCCCAATTCAAATTATGCCACACAGTAGTGCAACTTTATTCACATTATATCATGCAATGGTGTCCCTTATTCACGTTACATCACACAGTAGTACCACTTTACCTTATGTACATTACTCCTCACATTATTCACATTATACCCTTAGAAAAAAATCCTAAGAAAATATTGCATTTCAAGCACCTTCATGGCCACACTGCAACCCAGCACAAAGCAGTGTGTGCTGGGCAGAGGAGAAGAGCTGCAGCTGCTTCTGTCACTTAAGGGGAGGGGGCCCAGGGCCCCCACTGGGCCCTTCCATCAGACTTTGGCCTGGGTAATTTGTACCCCCTACCCCTTTCTCTCAGCACCCCTGATAATACCACACAGTAATGCCCCTTACAGATGACACACATTATTAATGTTTTAGATAAATATCAGAGAATATTTAGAGAGCGCATGTGTGACACTAATACCTTTTGTGTAGCAATTTGTTGAGCTAAACACAACTTACAATAAGCGCACATGTGAAGCATTTAATTGGTACAAACCAATAATGATTTATTCATAAATTCTCATAAAAATTATGCATATAATAACACAGTAAAATAATTAATAATAATATCATCTAAAAGACATTAAGGTGGTGGGAAGGGGTGGCCACCCTTCAATTTTTAATTCAGCTGATTAGGAAAAACTTCCTCTGTGCAAAACTCCGTTTGGGGATTAGTGCAACAGCTCTTTTTGTTATTCAGCGACAGTTAATCCGGATATTAAAGTCACAATATACAGGATAAATTCAATTGAATAATTGCTTTGCTTGAGTATTTGTATAATACCTTTTATCTTGCGGTATAAGGTCCGTATCAAGCCTCACGGTGCAAATGTCGGCACAGTCTTGCTGCGTGTAGCGAGGGAGCAGCGTGTGGAGAAGACAGCGGCTGCTGATTAGATAGACAGACCGCAGTGTGAGACCCGCTCACTTTCACTGCGTCTGTAGGTGGTCCGCTCACTCTCGACTGGGGGCGGACACCCGTTCAGGCAGTCTTGATGCCGCTGTCTGTGCTCACCTCCTCACAGCAGATGGAATAGATAGATAGCCGCAGTGCTGTATATCGGAAAACTGTCGGTGGACTTGGCAGTTTAAAGGTTTGGAAATACCGGTGATCTGTCGCTGTGGGGCTCCTTACTCATCACCATAAGATATGTCAATTAGGAAAGTATCAAGGAGGTCTCTTGACGCGTTTCTCCGGCTTTAGAACCTGCCGGTTTCCTCAGAAGATACCCTCCCTCTCTCTAGGAGTCATTTTTTATAAGACGAATGTCCAATCAGAAATCAGTATTCATTAAAGACACTTAAGTTTCACATGTGCGCTCATGTTTAGTTAGGTGGTCAATCAATTTATATAAAGAACCTGTTAGATGATGCGGCAATGGCAAGATTTAGCTTAAAATATTCTACCTTTGACAGATTTAAGAAAACATCAGGATAAATGCGGACATAACCACCCAAAGACAGATATATACCTTTTTACATTTAGTTTATATATTTTATATCTTATCTATTTGGATTATCCTCTCCCACTAGGGGAGATCATATAATTAAATGATTAAATAGCGGCTCTTCATCTTCTATGTCTGAGATAGCTCAGCACAAGAAGTGAAGGAACTATAGCGCTGAGAACCCAGGTTCAATACCCATATAAACCTGTAAATACAGTTGTCGTTTTTTATATATAAAATATATATCCTTATAATATTTATTGTTTAAATGTAAATACATTCCTATCATGATATATATTTCCTTAAAAATACAGAAAAATGAACATAATATATCGGTCTTTTAATCATGTCCGCATCCACCTGTCAGTCTACTCTTATAATATCATACAAACAATTTATAGACATTGAATAAATAAAAAGAGAGAGAAGCTCATATAGAACACACATTCTTGCTACTCTTCCGATCCATGGAACATATATATATGAAAGAGCTTTCTATTTGTGTTGCTACTGACCAATCGTTTGGTCATCTAGCCATATTTAATTATACAGACAGTTTATTATACTAAAAAACAATCTAACTGAAACAATAGATGTTGTTTGACATAACCATAACTGTGTTTAGTAATACAATTCTATTATTATTATTCAACCACGAATATCACAGTGGTTTCATTATAACATTCTTATAGCTCAACCCATAAGGTCAAAGACACCAAGACTCAGCCCAACAAGTTCAAATCCCAGCCAAAAAACTCCATATACATTTATTTTCCATTTTTATTTATTTTTTATTTTTTATTAATTTTTTATTTTTTTTTTTATTATTTTTTTTTTTTTTTTTAATGTTATCTCAATAGAAAATCAAGCATATATGGATTCAGTTCCCTATACCATTGAGCTCAATAGATTCATTTAAACCCAATGGTGTTAGGGAACCCAAAGCGAAAATCCAGAAGGCCTCTCTTTTACACAATGTAGAAAAACGGTCTCCTCCCCTTTTTGAAAAAGGGATCCCCTCAATAGCTTGAATTTTCAATACTTCGACATTACCCTGATGTTGCTCCTTCACGTGTCTCGAAATACTATGTGTCCTGATTTGATTCAGGACATTCCTCCTATGTTCCAAAAATCTTATATTTAGAGAACGAGTCGTACGGCCAACATATTGCAGCCCACATACACAGGTGATAAGATAAATTATATATGTTGAATTGCAGTTTAGGAAGCTAGTTATTTTGTGTGTTGATCGATTTGAGGAGGAGGTAAATTGTACACTTTTGTCTAGTAAAAAGTTGCAGGTAATGCATCTTTTCCTTCCACACTTATGACACCCTACTATCTTTTGGACATTATTTCTTGAAACTTCCATGGGTTGTCTAAAATGGCTTGGGGCAAGTGTGTTTTTTAGGTTTAGATTTTTCTTGAAAATTACTTTTGGTTTATCTTCCAAAACCGAAGCTAATTGTTTGTCTGTCTTCAAAATTTTGAAGTTTTTGTTCAGGATTTTCTTAATCTCTTTAGAATGGGAGTTATATTTTGAAATAAATAGGGGTTTACAAACAAATTCATCATCTGCCTCGCTCATATCTATAACACTAGCTGTCTCTATGTTAGAAGCACTTTTGTTTTTACTTTTAATTTGTTTATTCTTCTTAGGGGATCTCATCAAAAGGGTTTCTCTTTCCATTAATTTGACCTCTTCAAATGCAGACATAAGGATATCAATGGGGTAACCTTGATCAAAGAAGGACAAAATTAAATTGTCAGCTTGTTTTTCGAAACTTGAGGGATCAGAACAATTTCTTTTTATTCTCATTAATTGGCTTTTTGGTATGTTGTTAACCCAGGGGCGATGATGGCAGCTCTTGTAATTCAGAAAGTTGCTACAATCAACTTCTTTAACAAAGGTGGAGGTAACGATCTTGTTGTTTTCGATACATAGAGCAATATCAAGAAAAGTAATATAATTGTGACTAAGGGTGTGGGTGAATTTTAAACCATATGTGTTATTGTTTAAAAATTCAACAAATTTCAGTGCTTCTAAAGGACCCCCTTGCCAAATAAAAAACATATCGTCAATGTATCTGCCATATGACACCAGGCTCGCCCCGAATGGGCCGCCCCAGATGTACTGCTCCTCGAATTGTCCCATATAAAGATTTGCAAAGCTCGGGGCGAACCTGGTGCCCATGGCAGTACCCAAAATCTGTAAAAAAAAGGCACCATCAAATGTGAAATAATTGTGAGATAAAATAAATGCAACCGAGTCTAAAATAAAATTCCTTCTACTGTCACTCAGATCTACATCTCCAATTAAGAATTTCTCAAGGGCTTTTATACCTTGGATATGTGGAATGTTTGTATAAAGTGACTCAACGTCACAAGTCAGAAACAGAAAATCTTCCTGCCAACAACAATTTTGTATGTCCAACAAAAAATGTGTGGTATCTTTTATGTAAGATCTGAGTGACTGTACGTGAATCTGTAAAAACGTGTCAACAAAGGCTGAAAGTGATGTGGTAAGTGACCCAATACCAGAAATAATGGGGCGCCCAGGAGGTGAAGAAAGTGATTTGTGAATTTTGGGCAAATGATAATATGTGGGGATAATGGGGTGTGCATTAAACAAAAAAGAATATTCCTTCTTAGATATTGCTCCATCATCGATACCTTTTAAAAGGAATTCTTTGAATTGACAATTGTAGTCATTGGTGGGATCTTTTGACAATCCTTTGTAGAATTTAGGGTTGTCAAGTTGGCGATAGGCCTCCTTGACATAGTCGGTTATGTTTTGTATGACCGTACCTCCACCCTTGTCAGCCCCCTTAATTATAATGGACCGATCCCTCTGCAAGTCTCTTAATGCACGTCTCTCATTGGTATGTAAATTATCTGATTTTTTATTTTTGTTTTTTGCCTGTCTTGTATCATTTGTTTTTTTACACATGGATGAGAAATCATCAAGGGTAAGGGAATAGAATGCCTCAATGCAACCACTCTTGTACTGGATCGGATAAAACTCCGATTTTTTCTTTAGTGTAGATTTATTTTTCTTTTCTAGTTCATAGATTGGAAGTAGGGGATCTAATGTAGAATCACCCTCTCTTTGTAAATCCTGTAAAGTCTGAATCGCTATTAAATCATGTTGATCCAGTACAATTGGGGCACCATTGATATCTTTTTGTTTTAAATTTTTACTTTGAAAATATCTTTGTCTACATAGGTCTCTTGTGTAGCGATTAAGTTCCACAAAGAGATCGAAAAGATCTGGACCCTTTGTGGGGGCAAAATTTAACCCCTTAGAAATGACTGACTTCTCACTCTCCGTCAATATTCGGTCAGAAAGGTTGTATAAACCATTATTTCTCATTCTTTTCTTATGCTTTTTGGATCTTTCCTTAACTCCTCCTCTACATCCTCTCTTTCCTTTCTTTTTGGTGATGGTTGAGATAACGCATCGTATCGATTCTGGGTTTTCCAGATCGGATACAAGCCTCTCTCTAAAAAAGTAGGTGATGTGGATCTTATTGATTCTCTTATTAGTTGGGTTTTTGGTCACATTATTAATGTCCTTATAAACATAATGCCGCTTACACATTATGCCAACCTTTATTAATGCCCTTCATACACATAATGACACACATAATGCCCATTACACATATGTTGCACATTATTAATGCCCTTCATACACATGACACATAATGACCATTACACATATGTTGCACATTATTAATGCCCTTATACACATGACACACATAATGCCCATTACACATATGTTGCACATTATTAATGCCCTTATACACATGACACACATAATGCCTGTTACACATATGTCGCACATTATTAATGCATTTATAGATGACACACATAATGCCCCTTACACATATGCCAAACACTATTGCACAACTAACCCACCCGCAGACAGCACTGGCACAGCCGCTAACACTGTGACCTCTGCCTCTGCTTGGATACAGATGTTTCCTCATACATCTTGTTTCAATAGGCCATGCAGCTCCTGGCCTGTTCTGCTAACGTTGGGTGCCTTTTTTGCTGAAAATTCATCTTATTTGCATTGTTATGACAAGCACACACAAGGAGCTTCCGATGATTAAAATGATATGTGGCATGCCTATATTCTGTGTGCGACTGTGGCTGTACCTGCATACGGAATGCTATGTTACAGTGATTTCCATGAATATACTATTTCATATGCAGATACAGCCTCACTCACACACAGAATATAGGCATGCTGCATATCATTTTAATCAGCAGAAGCTGCTGATGCCCCTAGGAATTCCAAATGCCCTAGGCAATTGCCTAGTTTGCCTATGCCTAAGGCCGGCTCTGCACCCCCACACCTACTCTACCCCCCCCCCCCCCCCAAACTGGTATACCCTCACATCTCCCCTAGCCCCAACTGTATTGCTCACACTGGTACACCTCCACACCTACTGTACTCCCCCCTACAGGTACACCCCCACACCTACTTTACCGCAAGACCCCCCACACACACACACACACACACACACGCACACACACACACACACACACACGTACACCCTCACATCTCCCCTAGCCCCTCCTGTACTGCTCACACTGGTATACACTCACACAGACTGTACTCCCCCCTACAGGTGCACCTTCACACTACTCTACTCCCCTCACACCTCCCTTACTCACCAACTTTACTGCTCACACTGGTGCATCCTTACATCTCCCCTTCTCACACTGGTACACCCCCACACCTCCCCTTCTCCCACCTGTACTACTCACACTGGTACATCCTCACACCTCCCCTACTCCTACCTGTACTACTCACACTGGTACACCCTCACACAGGGCCGGACTGGGACCAAAAATCGGCCCTGGCATTTTGAGCACACAGGCCCACCTGCTATGGCCACACAGGCCCACCTAATTGTAACCTCCATTCATGATATTATACGTAAACCCGTTACTGTTTGGGATCTGCACCCCCACTAACCGATCTGATAAATGTGGGGAATGGATCTTCGGATCATATAAAAAAGATTATTCTTAGTGTGCAGGCATACCCCCAGCTCCGACAAGGAGCAACCCGCCTACATATGATATTATGGCACGCTGATGGGGCAGTGTGGGTCACTGGTGAATCTAGAAAAATGGTAATGAGGGGTTCCAGATCCAACCACTGTAGATGGAGGGACCCTTGCGCGGCGAAGCCGCGCGTCAAAAAAGGGGGCATGGCCTCCTGTGCGGGTGCATTCGGCATGGCGTTCGCACAGGAGTGGGAGGCATGCACATGGGAATGCCGTACCCAGGAAAACGCTGAGTGCACCCAGGAAAACGCTGGGCATCCCATGCGGACGCCGGTGGGCAGCGGCCTGCTGGGGGTAGGCAGCTGATGTCACAAGACATCAGCCGCCTGCCCTGTTCTTTGACCGGACGCTGCAAGTTGAAGTCTCCCCAGACTGACTTAGATTTGCAAGCAGGGAGAATTTTTTAGGGGACGTGATATTACACATTATACCACACCATAATGCCCATTACACATTTTAGCAAACTCCGTAATACCTATTACACAAAAGCCACACACCGTAATGCCCGTTACAGAATATGAAAATCAGTTATGCCCATTACACATTATGACACATACCGTAATGTCCATTACATATAACGCTACACAATTTGTTATAATTAACAGCCCCCTCCCTGTAGTATTATTTATATTAACAGCCCCCTGTCCTGATTTCTGCACACCCTCCCCCCCTTATATTAACCTATACCTTTGGCTGGCACATGTTGCTCCCAACTCCTCTCTGCTCACTGCAGAGCAGGATTAAGGCTCTGGCGGGCCCGGGGTACTTAAGACAGGGGGCCCTAAGGTAATGTGATATCGATTTAGTTAGTCCCTCCTTCTCTGCACCTCTTCTTCCATCTGTTACCCCTGCAGATCTCACTCCCTCCTTCCATGCACCTCTCCACCCCACTGTACTTCTCTGTCCCCGTCCCCATTGCCCCAGCATCTCTCTATCAGCGATGAACCTCTCCGTACATCTGCACTTCTATGCCCGCTGTTAGCCCAGCGCTTCTCCATCCCCTTGTCACCACTGCCAGTCAACATACACCCCTAACAGCTATCTCCATACCCCTATACCCACCGCACACACTACTCCCCCTGTCCACCCACATACACCCCATATGCCTCTAACCTTACATAACCTATTGCCCATGTCCTCCCACATTCAGACCATACCCCACTACCCCAACATACCCTACTCCCCCTATTTCCTACAAATACCCCATATACTGCTACACCCAACACATCCCCATTATACACCCCATAACCCTCTATCCCCACCACACACTCCCTAAAATCCTATTCTCCCATATACACATAATTCCCCCTCTTTGTCCCACATACTGCTCCATGTTCCTCTACTCCCATTACACTCCCATTGACTTTCCCCAGCATTCACATGACATGCCATAACTACCCTCCAACACAACCCGCATCTCACACTCGGGTGGTAACCTTTATCTTGCAGCTGCATGGTCTCCTGGCAGCACATCAGGGGAGCCGGTCCAGGCGGGATAAGGTTAGCTAGTTTGGAGGCAGCAAGCTTTGATCTCCTTCGTGCAGCCAGCTCCCAGCATAGGCTGCACATTCAAAGAGCCGTCAGAGCTGCGCTGAATCTACAGCGCCGGCAGCTGTCTCCGGCAGCTGTCGCCCGTAGCGCAAAATGTTCCCCAAGACCCCAACATTCTCCCCTCACAGACCCCAGCCTGCACCCATGCCAGTGACGCCACAAAAAAAAAAACCCCGTCAGGATGCCGTGCAGGCACCGCCTGTAGTTACGCCCCTGAGCTCTGCCTCTGCCCCTCCCCACTCAAGTTGGCCTGAAGCTACTAATAGTATACTGGAAGGGAGGGCGGCTCAGTACGGGAGCGTCATGACGCAGCCATATGCAAATTAAGGCACCGTACGATCAGGACAGTGAAGCCCAGGAAGCGGTGTTTACTGCTGCTGAGTGCTATTAGTATGGACAGAATCGGCCCAGCTGGTCATCGGCCCTTCTGGCATTTGCCAGAAGTGCCAGATGGCCAGTCCGGCCCTGCCCTCACACCTCCCCCTACTCCCACCTGTACTACTCACACTGGTACACCCTCACACCTCCCCTACTCCTACCTGTACTACTCACACTGGTACACCCTCACACCTCCCCTACTCCCACCTGTACCACTCACACTGGTACATCCTCACACCTCCCCTACTCCCACCTGTACCACTCACAATGGTACATCCTCACACCTACCCTAATCCTACCTGTACTACTCACACTGGTACACCCTCACACCTCCCCTACTCCCACCTGTACCACTCACACTGGTACATCCTCACACCTCCCCTACTCCCACCTGTACCACTCACAATGGTACATCCTCACACCTACCCTAATTCTACCTGTACTACTCACACTGATACACCCTCACATCACCCCTACTCCCACCTGTACTACTCACACTGGTACACCCTATTTTATTGGTTTTATTCTACTTACATGGATATGTCAGTATTACGCTCACTTACAACCGCTGCCACTTCCATTCGCCACTTTGTATGTTGGTGGGGGAAGACAATTGACTTTTTAACCCTTTATTTAACATGTGAACTCCCACTACATTGATTGGATAATGATCCCTGACCGACGTTATGCCCATATAACACACAATACCCACACCACCCCCTTCCCCTGTGTACAGACATGGCAAAAGGTTTTGAGAATGACACAAACATTTATTTTTACAAAGGGCCCAATCCAAATCTGACCGCTGGGCTGTGAATTGTTGGCGATTGGTGATCAGGTAGCCGCCTCCCTGCACCAGTTAAATCCCGCCCCCTGTGTACAGCTGCAAATGGGATTGCAGCCATATGAAGAATGAGAAATTAATTTGACCATCGGATGAATTGCCACCCACCGCACCCGCGTGTGCAGCGCCATGTAAGCTGAGACTTACTCGGTGCTGTGATGGCTGGGGGAGATTGGGACCGCTGATGACAGTGTCCCTCCCTCCCAACGGCCGGGAGCCACCGGCGTTTTTCATTACAATGAATTTAGGGGTTATTCAGATCCGATCTCACGGCTGCGAGTTTGCAAATCGACCTTTTGGTGTCGACTTAGACAGTAGATCCATCAAACGGAGCATGAAGCGTATCGCGGGCTGTGATCTGCACACCTCGTGGCGACAAAGGTGTTGAACAGCTGCAACCGTAACTCTGGAATGGGCAGATTATAGCGCAGGAGATCGAGCGACTGATCGCCTTCATATAAAATCCATAACTATAACGGTTTGTTCCAAATCATTCCCCTTGAAACCCTAGCAGGGAAACCCTCAGGTAAAATCCTGCACCATGCAAGCCTGCAAATTGCTTATCACGGCTTGTGAAATGATCCGCAAATCCATTCAGCATGGAACCATTCCCCAGTTTGTGCAGTCTGTACTTAGACAAGGATAGAGATGATCCGTTCGCGTATGAACCGGATCTTTTGAACGGATCCCACTCATGAGTGAATGAACCACTGATCCCAAAAAGGTGATCCGTTTCAGTTTACGGTGCATTTTCCTGATCTCGGTGCTGCCACCTGTGGCAGCTAAAATGTACT
Source organism: Crinia signifera (assembly GCF_055691185.1). Taxonomy (NCBI): domain Eukaryota; kingdom Metazoa; phylum Chordata; class Amphibia; order Anura; family Myobatrachidae; genus Crinia; species Crinia signifera. The sequence continues at coordinate 26,048,930 of NC_139225.1, forward strand.
ACCTCTGTAGACTGAGTACAGTGCTGTGACTACAAGTGATAGAAAGATTAGCTGCTGCTGCTGCCAGGGATGGCCATCGGTGCAGACGTCATCGATGGTTGCCATCGATGGTGATTCTGCACCGAGCCATCGATCAGTGTTTTTACTTGGTTATGTATATTCCTCCTTTTTCTTCAAAGCGAGCCGAGGTGTAGTCTAAAAGATCCGTATCTTTCCACTGAGAGATCCGTTGGATCCCGGCTCAGCTTAATGATCCGTTTTGGCCATCTCTAGACCAGGACTTCCTCAGTGACTGCGATAGAAACACTGATCGGGGCCGGAGCTGACATCACATGACTTCCTCACACACCCAGGCATGCCTGCAGTTCCCCTGAAACTCCCAGAAAAGGCCCGGTTACCACCCACAACCGCCGGCTTCCTGTCAATCAACTTGCGTATGGCCAGCAATTTAAAAAAATAGCAGGATTGCATCGGAGGACAGCCTCGTGCATGTGTACTACGGGCTGTACGTATGTGCAGTCTATCGATAATCGCTTGTGCGATCATGTCTGAATTATCTCCAATATCCGTTACATCCGAAACACCCATGATTTACACAGGTTCTGTGGCTGGCTAAATTCTAGCCTGCATTTCACCTGGTTGTAATCAGCAACATGCAACCAACCATTGAGCTGTCAATCACCGGCGGCTCCTGCGGCGGCTGTACTGGCGGTCGGCGGATCGCCCGTACACGCAGAACGGGACTCCAAACTACCTTTAAATATACCGAGCATCGGCTGTGTTGCACAGCCAACACAATATATATATATATATATATATCTGTGAACGATGCAGATATATCGATGGTACACACTGGCCGATGGTCCGTCAATAAATATCAGCCTTTTAATCGAACGGTTGATATATCGGCCAGTGTGTGCGCACCTTCAGTATATTATTGCAGGCAAGTTGATTACTGAAAGCTTCCTACCTTCTGACTATCTCTCCCAGGAGTGCTGGGGTTAATGGCTGGCTAATTAGGCAGCCTTGGCCCAGCACCTGGGTGATGCTTGTGTGCAGGCTCTATCAGAATATTGCAGTGGGGGTAACCTGTAGCAATCCCATTCTATTCCTGTAGCCACTGACACCCTCAGGCACCCTGCCTGCAAACAAAACACTGAAGTCTCCTCCTGCACATTGGATTGTAAGCTCTGCTGCCCGCTCTGTGTTCTGGTAAGTACATTCTTAAATATGTTGAATACTCTGCATGTTGGTCATCTCTGTGATACGCTGATCTCACGGTCGTGCCTGACAGAGATTTGTGATTTCGGATAATATGCTATTAAATATAAATGTACGTCTTATTATGGTGTATGGGGGTTATTTTTGTCAAAGCTCAGATAGTTAACTCTATATCCATGCCTTGATAAATACCCCCCAGTAAGACTGGATAATATTGTTTGAGCACAGTAGTGTTTGTGGCTGAAGAGATTCTGGTTCCAACTCACAATGAGGGACATTTATCAAAGCAGGGAGCGTTACGTGTTTTCAGTTTCTCTCTCTGCAGCGCTGATTGGGTATTGTATGTTCCTTGTGAAAACTGCTGTGTGTGTAATATATACGTGCGTGTGTAGACTACACCATGGTTGCCTACCTGACCCTCTCCTTCAGGGAGAAAATGTTCTGTTCCTGGACTTCCCTGGTAATGGGGGCATATGTATATTTGCCACTATTGGGGTCATACCTGGCACTATATTGGGGGCATATGTGTATCTGGCACTATTGGGGGCATACCTGGCACTATTTTGGAGGCATATGTGTACCTGGCACTATTGGGGGCATACCTGGCACAATTGGGGGCAGAATATGTATATCTGGCACTGCACTATTGGGGGCATATGTGTATCACCCCCCCACTTTCCCCGCACGGCATGTGGCTACACCTATTTATTTACAATGGCACCACAATCAGGCGGCATTGTTGGGGGGGGCATTGTGTTTATGGCATTATTGCGGGTATTGGTGGCAGTGTGTAACTGCCACTGCTGGTGGCATGTGTATATACTGTATGGCACAGCATCTATTCGGAGAGGCTGGGGGCATGGCCAGCAGCTCTGAGCACTGGCCATGCCCCCATGGTGGAAAAAATGGGGGATGTGGCCTCACAGGAGAACCATGATAGTAGTAGATGTCCTTTCTCCTCTTCCTCCAGTGTTGCGAGGTACATCCTGTATGCGGCATATAGGACATTGCATTGTGTGGCATATTGTATCTGGGGCATTACAATGTGTGGCATAATGTGTAAAGGATATTGGTACTTGTTTTCTAGCAGGGCGCCCAGTTTTCTTACGTACGCTACCGTAGCAAAATCGCATTGCATCTCATGGGCCATTATAGAGCCATGCGATGCGATTTTTTTAATGTCATTTATTCACTGCTCTGTTGGCCCTAGGGGATTGCATTGCATTGCACCTTCCGAAAAAATTGCATGAGATTTTATAGGGTGCGATGCCATGCCATTAGCTCTACACTTGTATGATATTATGATATACAAAGAGGTTTCACTGATTTCCCCGCCACCCCGAAGCGTGGTGAGCACAGCGGAACGCGTCCTACGACCTTTTCATACCCCCACTATCCACTTCGGCGTGGAGTTGACTTTATATAGTGTGGCGAGCGCAGCGAGCCCGAAGCGTAGCGGAAAGCGCTCGCCACGCTTCGGGCACGGTGGCTCGCTGTGCTCGCCACACTATATGAAATCAACTCCACGCCGACGTGGATAGTGGGGGTATGAAAAGGTCGGGAGGACGCGTTCCGCCGCCGTTCGCCACACTTCGGGGGTGGCGTGGATAGTGGGGGGTCAGTGAAACCTCATTGTATGTCATACAAGTGTATAGCTAATGGCATGGTATCGCACCCTATAAAATCTCATGCAATTTTATGGGGAGGTGCAATGCAATCCCCTAGGGCCAACAGAGCAGTGAATAAATTACATAAATAAATCGCATAGCATGGCTATAGAATGGCCCATGAGATGCAATGCAATGCGATTTTGCTATGGAGAATAGCCTTGTACACTTCAGCGTACTGGGCGCCCTGCTAGTAAACAAGTACCAGCATATTTTTCGATTATTACGCAGATTTCTTTTTTATTTTTATTTTTTATTTTAGTAGCTCTTCAGGTGGTTTCTTCAGACTCTTCAGGTCTCGAGTAGCTCACACCCCAAAAAAGGTTGGAGACCACTGGTCTATAGTATAGGCTGTTTCAAACATTTAATAAAGATAAGTGATCAGGAAAAGTTTAAACATAATAAATACACAAGCAAAATAAAACCAGTATTGCACTTTCTAAACTTCCAATCTCCCACTTCATGGTAAGGCTCCTGTCTCTTCCTCCTGGCAGCTACTCTTTGGTCCACTGCGATGTTTGAGGGCTCAGATCCACACATACAGTAAATGTGATAGAACAGCTCTGCTCTGTCCCTTACACTCCCTTACACTCCATTGATCATATTACATACCAGTGGTATTGTCATAATTTAAGGCACTTGCCAAGAGGAGGGGGTTTCCGGGCAACCAAAAACTACCCCCCTGCATTTGCCTATGGAAGGATAGGCAACTATGACCATACCACAGTGCTTCTTCCCTTAGCGGATTAGGTGCCCATACACTATGCGATTTTGCGCCAATTTCACCCGACATCGGCACTTTGGGCCGATAAATCAGGTGAAATCGGATCGAAATTGCATGTGTGTGACATGGTCCCGTATCAGGAGGTCAGACAGGCTGCACATAAGATCATGACCTGGTGCCGCAGCGGGTTGGGCGAACGGTGCTGGTGCTGCAGCAGGCGCAGTGGCGGCGGATGCTGTTGCTTTACCTAGAATTGTAAGGAACCCTTTTTTTTTTTTTTTAAATACAATACATAAACAAATTTTTAGGTGATGGCCATAGGGCCTGATTCAGAGCTGATTGCTGCTGTGCTGTCGCATAGCGGCCAATTATTGGTACACTGCGTATGGGCCGCCACAATGGGGGTGAGCGATACCTGCTAACGAATAAATCCTGCTACTTTAATTCTTCCCTGGCCGCGCACATTCGCACATCATTTCAACGGTATCATTATCATAGATAATTGATGGCTGTACAGTTAAAAAGAAAGAACGAAAGGCCAAAGATAGGTACGGGACTTCCCCACTGATTATTAAGTGCATTCCTATAATGCAAGTCCTCATCCCCACCCATGCATTTCATGCTTTTCTATTTCAGTGCCATCAATTATCTATGATCATGATACCATCAAAATTAAATGTTATTATACAGTATGTGTTTTAATAAATGTGTGGCATGTAAACGTTCATCCCTTGAGTATATTATTGATTCCTCCCCGAAACAAATGATGTATGTTTTATTTTCTGCGGAAACAGGCAGCCTAGTGAGCAGGCGTGAACAGGGCCCATATGTCACTTGGATGGAGTGTAGATGTGTGGGATGTGCACATACTACCCCTGTAAGCTGTCCTAATATGTCAACACTAGGTGATTCGTCACGCCCTACGGGCGCTCTTCACACCGGCGTAAGAGGCTGCGCCCCCTTAATTTGTGACCGTTTGTATTGTAAGACATACTGTATGGTTAGAATTGTATGTAAGATGCCTGTATTGCAATTTGAGTTATAGGTAAAATGTGTTAAATAGAGAGTATATGATTTGGAAGGGGTGTGTATTGTTTTGTTTAATTAAAAAGCGGTTACAGAGTAAGATGTACATTGATAGTGTGGAGGGTACAGTGACATTTGTGGGTGTGTGGGGGGTGTGTGTGTGCGTGTGTGTTGTTGGGGTGTGTGTGTGTGCAATAGTATAGTAGGGTGTTTTTGAGTCAGCGGCTCCCCACTGGCGGAGGTCACGACACAGGAAAACAGGAGGGCGTTGATTACTAGTAGATGTAAGCGCTGGGGCTGCCGAGACCAGCAGCCGGAGGTCTGCTGCTGCTGGGCCCATCCTCTTCGCTGGGTGCTCCCGCTCCCTACCAGCACCTATGCACTGCTGTGAGGCCGCCATCCTGCCTGCCGCCATCCCCTCTGGCTGCTGGAGGGTGGGTAGTGGGCGCACGCCAGATTTATTTTTGCTGTCAGGGGTAGCGAGCCCCTGATGCGTTGAATAGAGTGAGGGCTGGCGGTTGGGCAGGGAGGATGGCGGAAGCACGGCGCAACCAAAACGGCATACGCTGCCCCGCGCTTGCCGTGCAGTTGAATACTGCCCTGTGTGTTTATAATGATGACAATAACATGGCTCCCAACATGACCCTCTCCAGGAGGGACAGAATGCTCTGCTCCTGCACTTCCCTCTTAATGTATGCTTGCCATCACAACAGGTTCATTGAAAAGAAATGTGTTTTAAACACAGGCGATGCCAATAATACATTAAGAGGGAAGTCAAGGAGCAGAGCAATGTGTCCCTCCTGGAGAGGGTCATGTTGGAAAGTATGCAATAATACTGTGGTGCATAACAGATCCTGACATGTTGTCACAACATTATCCTGCTTCAATTACGCCCCCAGGTGTATTTCTTAACCGCTGATGATGCGATTAGCAAGGCTTCCTTGTAGGCAAGGTACCAATGTAAACACAACATGCAATACAGAATAAATAAATGCAAGGCTCAGAGTGTACTGTAAGTGGGGTTAAAAGGGGCAAATGAGATACACAAAAATGCTTTAAATAAAATGACAACCATGTCGGCATTGGAATGTCGACATAACATCTAGAATTTCAACAGTGAAAAGGTCGACAGATGGATTTAATTCCTATGTTTGCAGGGTATCCGATAATTGGGGCGGTATTCCTACAATGCAATTTTTAATCTACGTGAGTGTTTTCAAATGTATCATGATATTATACTGATTGCAATATTTATGTCCATAGATTTGTTAACATTCCCCTGATGAAGTCATTGTTGACAAAACGCGTTGGTATTTCTTTATATTGTTGACATCTGAGAATTTTTAATAAATACAACTTGTGGATGAACAACGCTTCTTCTTACCATGTTAGAGATTACGGACAATCGATTTGAAGTTTATGGTGTAAACTAGTAGTTCTCAAACTGTGGGTCCTGAGCCCACAGTGGGTCCCGACCTTCTCAGCATGGGGTCGCGACTCCATGTTGCTGACTATCAGGCTGATGACTTTTCTAATCTCAGTCAGTGATTCAAGGAGTCTGAAAAATCGGTTGAGTTGTCTGTTATTTTAGACTCCTCCCATCATTTTGTGCCTCCACAATGCTGCCATGTATGTGCTGCCTGCTGACCACACATGTGATGTGATGTTATGACCTTCTGCAGTAACTTGCTGGGGTCCTGTCATTATTTTTATTGTCTGATGGGTGCCCAGAGCAAATTAGTTTAAGGACCCCTGGTGTAAACCAATTGTCATAGGCGCCAGATCACTATTGGGTTGTATAGTTGTGTGTTAACTCCCTAACCCTCAGGGAATTTAGTGATTGGACTGCCGCATTTATTTATAATTTGGGAGAGCGCATAGTAGAATTTTGGTACAAAAGAAATATACATCTCGTGAAAATTATATATATACTGTATAGAGATCTATCTATCTATCTATCTATCTATCTATCTATCTTATATATCCCCCGTTTGGTCATTGATCATTAATAATCTCACAGGATATCGGCTCTCCCTCGCTGTGGGCCTGATTCTGATTCACTCGCAAAAGCAAATTTTCTCTCTAATGAACAAAACCATGTGCACTGCAGGGGGGGGGGCACATGTAACACGTGAAGATTTGATTTGGTGAGAGTTAAATTTGGTGGTTGTTGTGTTTTTGTGCAAGGTAAAGACTGACTGCATTATTTTTACACCGCAGTTTGAAGTGAAAAGCCCCACCTAAATCTAACTCTCTCTGCACATGGGAAAAGAGAATGAACCCGGATCACACTAGGTGATTCGGGGTCAGGTGCGCCTGACCTGAGTTGTTTTCCTAAGCAGCTGCCCTGGGACAGGGTAGTTAGTCCTGTTCAAATTGATAGAAAAAAAGACAAAAGAGGGGGGTTGGGCAGCGCTGTTAAAGTGCTGTTGATGTGCAATACTTAGCAGAAAAATAAAAATGGAAGATTGGTTAGATCTATCACAGTTTAATACAATTTCTAAAATGCAGAGCCAGAAAATACAGGCTAAAAACAATAGACAATAATGAATTGGAATGATAAAATCATCATCTCACCAGACCGAACCACATGGGGGTGAGACCCGGAGAGTCCCAAGTGTCCAGAGGATGTGCACTGGTATCACCCACTTGGTGGTGGGGGTAATCCGGAATGTCCAAATGATGTTACTGGTACAATCCCCAAGCTGCAGTGTGGAGGGAGGGCACAAAGATGTGGATGCCAGGAGTGGCCCAAGATGGCACGAATCACCAACTCCTGTCGCCGGATGTTATAGGCGTAGTGTCCTCAACCTCTACTATTGTTGCAGAGATATTTGTAATCCAATGGATGGGGTAAACGGGGGGCCAGTGACGCTGGTAGTGGTCCTTCCGGGCAATGAATAGGATAATTTCCTCAAAGTGGTTCACCTATGAAGGTGGTGGGGTTAGGTGAGGCAGAAATCCTGACCGGTTTCGCTGCTCCAGGCAGCTTTATCAAAGGATACTTGCCTACTTTCTGAATGCTTTCTCTGGGAGAGGTCAGCCAGCTCAGTGAGTTAGGGGGGCGGGGCGGAGGAAAAAGGGTTGGGGCGGAGCCACACTATGGGCAAGTTGCTTGGGGGCGTGGTGCTTGCATCATTTAAGCCACACACCCCATCGTGCAATGCCTTTATTTAAGGGATTGCACTGTGGTGGGCAGGCTAAAATTACACGATTTGTGTCATTTGATGCATGGATCCCCTCGCTGGGGGGGGGGGGGGGGGGGTGGGGGTGTCGCGGAAGCTGGTCAGCTCTCAGGTAGGGAAGCAAATAGTAATCATACTAGCACCCTGCATCTTCCAAAACCCAAGCAGTTCCTCTTCCCTGCCTGGGGTGTTGCTCTCTGCTGTGATGCCTCTAGCACAGTGTGGCGTGTATATCAGTGCTGAAATTTTATTTATTTATTTATTTACAGTTTCTTATATAGCGCAGCAGATTCCGTTGCACTTTACAATAGTAGACAGTGATAAAACAAACTGGGTAACAACAGACAGACATGGAGGTAGGAGGGCCCTGCTGCAAGCTTACAATCTATAGGGATATAGGAGGGAAACACAAGGACAGGCACCAGTAATAGCGTAGCTTGTAGGTCCTGAAGGGAAGCTATATAATACATAAGTGCCTCAGAGGGTTATGTGTGTCGAACTTAAATATGATAGGCTTGCCTGAAGAGGTGAGTTTTCAGGGAACGCTTGAAAGTTTGGAGGCTACAGACTGTGTTAGAGGCACAGAGTGACACCCCAAGCAGGGAAGGGGAACTGCACAGCTTTTGGACGAGTCATGGTGCTAAAATGAACACCGGGCTTATGGTATCAGTGCAAAGTATATCATTAATTATTATTAGTAGTTATTTATATAGCGCACACATATTCCAGGTGGAGCTTACAATACATATTCCTTACCACATGTATACGCACGCACATTCAATTTAAGGTTTATTTGTTGGGAGCCAATTAACCTACCAGTATATTTTTGGATTGTGGGAGGAATCCAGAGGAAACCCACGCAAGTACGGGGAGAATATACAAACTCTGCACAGTTAGGGCCATGGTGGGAATTGAACTCACGAGGCTCAGAGTACTGTGAGGCAGTAACCATTATACTATATACACATGTATGATAGAAGGATATCCATCGTGCGCACTCACCAGACTTTAAACAGTTAAAATCCAACTTTGTATTCTTTCCAATTGAAATCAGACATGGTGGGGATACCGTGGGTGGTGTAGGTGGGGTATGAAGCACTATTATGTATTGTACGCCACTGTGCTCTGCTTCCCCTCCATGCACTTCTGGCCGAGCGGCGAGCAGCGTCGACTGTCACTTGCTTCTGGCCACTCAGACATGGTCACAGGCAGCATGCCGCCCATGATAGGTGCCGGCTCTAGGCCCTCTCATGGGCGGATAGCTGTGGATAAACCGAGAAATGGCGGAGGATGCTGCTGGGGGGAGGGCGGTGGAAAGTGGGGATACAGCTGGGGGATCATGGGGGGGGGGGACTATCAGTAGTGCTAGGGTACATTACAGACAGCAGAAGAGGAGGCACAGAGCAGAGGGAGGCTGCACTGCTCAGTATTGAGCATCACTTGGGATAATGCTCAGCCCTCTTCCTAGCTGCTGCTGCTGCATACCAGGGGGCAGTGCTGCTGCTGAGCTTCCTCTCTCACATTCATAGTCCATAGGCAAGCTGAGATCCGGCCAATCCGAGGTCGCCCTTACCGCACAGCATGCCGGGAGTTGTAGTTGCTGTGACGGAGCCTCCCCATCACTGCATAATGTGTGTGGGCTGTGGGGATGTGGGCACATGATGGGGAACTTTTTCGTTTCCCTGCAGTAGCTGAGCTATAGTGTTTGTGAGGTGCCCTCCGGAAGATGTAAATATGTGCAATGCTCCCAAACAGACTGCGGCACTCAGAGGACTCTTCAGTGGTTGAAAACAAATGGCATTTATTGTAAATGCATAAAACCCGACGTTTCGGGGCACAAGCGCCCCTTTTTCAAGGTGATGGTGACAATTGACAAAGGGGTGTCTGGTGAAATGGGGTCCCTTGGCGATGGGCTGCAAGCTTAACTGCATTGATCAATTCATGAACTACAGTAAAACCCCATTATTTATTTAATTGATTATTTGAATGATAAGGTGAGTTAGTTTGTTGTAGTGAGTGCTGCAGTGTTTGTATTTACTAGAGTGTGTAGTCACAGGCCAATACACCCCATCCTGGGAAGTGGGTGCTGTTTGCACCTTATTCTTAGGAATGGTGAGTGTGTTGGTACTTCTGTGTGTATATCATACCTCCCAACTTCTCTGATGAAGAAATAGGGACACTCGCGCGGCTTCGCCGAAAAGGGGGCGGGGCGTATGCAAATGAGGGCACGGCTTATGTTAATTAGCCGCAACCTCATTTTCATATGAGAATAGAAGCTGTGCGTGTGCGCACAGCGTCTATTCTATTAGATTGGGGGGTCTCTCAACTGCCACCCCCGCAGCGGGACAATGCCTGCTGCGGGTGGGACAGCGGGACAGGACCCGAAAATCAGGACTGTCCCGCTGTAATCGTGACAGTTGGGAGGTATGGTATATGTGTATGTGTGTATGTATATATATATATATATATATATATATATATATATATATATATATATATATATATATATATATATATATATATATATATATATATATATATATAATTTCTCACACAACACCACCGATTGTGCAAGTTGACCCACTTAAAAAGATGAGAGGTCTGTAATTTCCATCATAGGTACTCTTCAACTGTGAGAGACAGACTGTGGTAGAAAAAAAAAAACAGGAAATCACATTTGTATGGTTTTTAAACAATTTATTTGTATATTCTTGCGGAAAATAAATATTTGGACACCTACCAACCAGCAAGATTTCTGGCTCTCACAGACCTGTTACTTCTTCTTTAAGATGCTCTTCTATCCTCCACTCATTACCTGTATTAATGGCACCTGTTTGACCTGGTTATCTGTATAACAGACACCTGTCCACACCCCCAAACAGACTGCAACCTCTCCACCATGGCCAAGACCAGAGAGCTGTCTAAAGACACCAGGGACAAAATTGTAGAGCTGCACAAGGCTGGGATGAGCTACTCAACAATATTCTAGCAGCTTGGTGAGAAGAGACCAACTGTTGGTGCAATTATTCAAAAATGGAAGAAATACAAGATCACTGACAATCTCCCTTGACCTGAGGCTCTATGCAAGATCTCACCTTGTGGGGTATCAATGATCTGGAGAACGGTGATGAATCAGCCCAGAACTACACTGGAAAACCTGGTCAATGACCTCAAGAGAGCTGCGACTACAGTCACAAAGGTTAACATTAGTAACTACTATTAGTGACTACGTCTCCCTGCTTAAGCAGCACATGTCCAGGCCCATCTAAAGTTGGCCAGTGACCATCTGGATGATTGGGCGAATGTCTTGTGGTCAAATAGAGCAAAATAGAACTTTTTGGTATAAACTCCACTCACCGTGTTTGGATGAGTGGCATCCCAAAAACACCATACCCCCTGTGAAGCATGTGGGTGGAAAAATCATGCTTTGGGACTGCTTTTTTGCAAAGGGGACAGGACGACTGATCCGTATTAACGAGAGGATGAATGAGGCCATATATCGTGAGATTTTGTTCAAAAACCTCCTTCCCTCGGTAAGAGCATTGACGATGGAACGTGGCTGGGTCTTCCAGCATTACAATTACCCCAAACACACCACCCCAGCAACGGGTGTGGATCGTTTGGTCTACAACAACTAGGTCGACAAGCATGGGTCCACACCACTAAGTCAACATTGGTCTAGGTCGACACAGGCATTAGGTCGACATGGGCTAGGTCAACAGTCAAAAAGTCGGCATGGGGTTTTTCACTGTTTTTGACCCGAATGTCGATATGGACACAGTTTGAAGTGCACCGCATACCCTCGCTTCGCTCACGATGCTTCGGGGATGGTGCCTCGCTATGCTCGACACACTATTTTATTCTACCACCACGCCCTAGTGGATGGTAGGGCATGAAATACCGCCTGATGGCACATGTCGGCTCAAAAAACAGTGAAAAACCCCATGTCGACTTAGACCCATGTTGACCTTGCTGCATGTCAACCTAGTGGTGTCAACCCAATGCTTGTCGACCTAGTTGGTGTAGACCTAATGACCGTATCCCCCGGCAACTAAGGAGTGGCTCTGTAAGAAGGTTTTAGAGTGGCTTAGCCAGTCTTCAGACCTCAACCCAATCGAAAATATGCAGAGGCAGTTGAAAGTCTGTGTTGCCCGGTGACAGCACCAAAACACAACAAATCTAGAGAAGATCTGCATGGAAGAGTGAGCCAACATACCTGCTACAGTGTCTGCAAACCTGGTCAGGAACTACAGGAAACGTTTGACCTCCTTTAATTGACAACTGAGGTTATATTACATTTATTAAGTATTGAGTCCTTTATTGTTTTTTGAATTACTACACAATGGTGAAATCAAAGGGATGAGCAATTTAACCCTTGCTCATCCCTTTACAGGAGTTGTTCAGTTACTTTGAATCTTACACTGAATCAATACTGCAGAAAGACCAGCTGTTTAATTTGGCAGAAGCTCGCTCCACTGAGGCAATCTATTTGATTTGTTATGCAAGAAAAATAAATAGATTTCAATCACCCTGCAATCCCATTAAGTGATTACTTTAGATCAAAGAATATACCCAAGGGCTTTCGGGTCCGCAATTGTCCGACAATTGGTAGGTTTGACCCAGTGTTCTGCCACAAGTGGGTATCCATATTAAATAAATGTTCTCCTCGATTTGATGCTCCTGATCATAGACCAATCCAATAAGGAAATGTCAACCATCAAGGATAAAATTGTTCAGTTTGAACAGAAACATTTAACCTTACTCACAGCAGACAAAAAAATTGACTGGTTGGATAAACTACAGAACCAACTTACCATTTATTACCATTTATTAACAGAAACTAAATTCAAAAGGGATATTTGATACAGACACATCAACTGAATGTATCGGCACAGCAAATGATAACAAGACTAGGAGTACACGCCGCCAGGAACTGAATATCCCTTTAGGGGTAGTTACCCGCACACAGGGAACCAAATAGGCATGGTGGGCAATGCCAGCGGCAAAGGAAAGAAACCACCAGAAGTAATCTTCCATTTATCTAGCTATGGTTTAAGCCAGAGTGACCAACGTTAGCTCTCCAAAGGCTTGTCCTTTGTTCCGACTCAGTAGTAGTAGTAGATGAACTGTGCCGTAATGTTGAAAGACAACAACTTCAACTTAATTAAAATTAAAATAATTTTCCCCCAACAAACCCTCTGAAAATTGTGCCAACATCCCAAGCTACGGCAGTTTAAATCTCCATCGAAATGTGACCCTCTTTCTAACAATGCGAGCATTAAAACTTTTATAAGACTTATTGACAACAATGTGAGACACACCACTAGCCAGACGGTCAATCCTCCACTGAATTTGACCATGCAAGAGCATAATGCTCGGAGGAATCTACAGGCCAATGACTCCCTGATCATCCACCCTGCGGATAAAGGGGGTATTATTGTACTCCAGGACATTACTATTGGTTAAGCATGCTAAACTTATCTCTGAGGAGAGTTTTGATTTATGGATACCACCATTCCCATTAGTACCCTGTATCCCTGTTTCAACCTGTGGGCAGGGCCAGATTAAGCCTTCGGGGGGCCCGGGGCACTTTAGACAGAGGGGTCCCCTTGCACTTGTCATTACTGGCCGCAAACTGCAACGGGAGAATATTACACTGTCAAAACACAGAGGAAATGCAGTATAAACTTGGTCAATGGGTAACTGGGGGGGGGGGGGGAATAATAAAAAAAAAAAAAACATTTTACTGTGCCAGAAATAGTCCATCCGTCCCTCGTGAGGGGAAAAAGAGCACTCTCTAGTACTCTCTAGTATCTTAAAAACGAATACTTTTTCAAAAAGAGAAAATATATCTTCTGCATCAAATATGGTATGGCCACAAGTATTCTTTGGGAGAAATCCCTTAGTGCCCCAATGTTTCAGTCCTTAATACTTTCTCTAGAAGCATTCACTAAAGAGTAAAGTAAAGTGTTTTCATAAAGTTTTTGAAGTACTTATCGGTGAGGAGCCAATGTCTGTGAGAGACTTTTTCAGTGATCCTGAAAGGTCCAGTTTTAATGACTGAAACGTTGGGCCACTAAGGGATTTCTCACAAAGAATCGGTGCGGTGATCCCTCTGATCTCTGGATTTTGTCTGATGGATACAGCAAAGAGCTCTATAACAAACAAAAAGAAGAGGTGAAAGAGGGCAGCCTTGTCTGACCCGGGATAATACCGGAAAGAGGTCAGTCTTCCAGCCATTCACCAACACGAGCTGTGGACATCAAGGTACATCAGGTTAACATAAGAACAGAATAGCTCACCAAGACCAAATTTACGCAGTACTTTGCCCAGCAGCTCATGGGAGACCCGGTCAAAGGCCTTTTCCTGATAAAGACTGATCAGGACCGTGCGCACATTACGATCTTTCATGTAATGGACCATGTCTCTGAGGAGGGCAAGGCTGTCTTGGATTCGGCAGCCAGGAATGCCGCAGGTTTGGTCTGGATGAACTGTCTGCCCAATGACAGCCTTCAGCCGGTTGGCCAGTACCTTGGCGAGGATCTTGTAGTCCACGTTCAGGAGAGAGATGGGCCTCCAGTTTTTCAGCTCACATCTCTCCCCCTTCCGCTTATACAAGATCGTGATCATTTCTTCCCTCAGCGAAGGAGGCATTTTGCCCTCCACCACCATCTCCTCATACAGCTCCAGCAGGTCTGGGCCAATGAGATCCCACCGCGCAACACAAAGCTCGGCTGGGAGACCATCACTGCCTGGGGTCCTGCTTTGCCTAAAGGATTATTATTATTATTATTATTATTATTATTATTATTATTATTATTATTATTATTATTATTATAAAAAAAAATCTAAATATAGTATTTATAATAAATAAGTATTTTGTAGAACAGTCTGTTGTCTGTATTATATTTGGTAATTTTGTCATTATTCCCAGCTGGTTTGGTGTTGTATGTGAGTAGAGTTTCTCTACATGAATTGTACACTTAATTGAGTGGCTTGTGTGTGCTAATCTGTGAGGTTGGTGCAGTTATGTCTGACTCTTTGAAATTGGCTGATTGGGATGCTAAAGCAAATTCGGATGGTGTCTGCTGGTTGAGAGTATATAGCTATTGACATCTACATAGTTTTTGGTATATCTTTGTGCGTATTTGATTATTGTTGATGAAGATGGTTATGTCCAGGAAATTAACTTTAGTTTTTACTGTACTCTGTGGTGAAAATTAAGTTATTATGGTTTAAGTTGATGAATGTTTTGAGGCTATTTTCTGTTCCTTTCCAGTTGAAAATTATATCATCTATATACCTGCGCCACAGCACCAGACTCACCTCTAGCTCGCCATCTGACTAGATGTTATGGTCCTCCCACAAACTCATAAAGAGATTGGCGTAGCTAGTGGCGAATCTGGTGCCCATAGCGGTCCCGGTTGTCTGTCAGTAATACCGATCGCCAAACCACAGGTAATTGTGTTCTAAGATGTGTTTGATGCAGTCGAGAATTAATACATTGTAAGCACGTGGTCAGGGGCCTCTCACCTCCCTGAAAAAACAAGGGGGTACACTGCGCTAAGCAATAAATGGTAATGATGAAAATGATAAAACTATGTGCCAATAGGTAAAGATGTGTCTTGTTTCAGATAATGTCCTACTGCCTTGAATCCTTGGTTATGCTTGATCACTGAGTACAGTGAAGTGATGTCACTTGTGTATAGCCAAAAAGAGTGTTGCCAGTCTGTTTGTAGGGTTTTGATTATGTCTGTGGTATCTCTGATATGTGTTTGTTTACGTAGGTTTGTAGAAATTTGTCTATATACTGGGAAAGGATGAATGTAAGTCATTGGATTCTAGATACTATTGGTCGACTGGGCGGGTGTTCTGTGTACTTTTGGCAAGTAGTAGAAAACTGGGACAACAGGATTTAAATGTTTATTTTTTTAAAAATATATATTTATTGGTAAATTATTTTTAAACATTTTAGAATTTTGTTGTTTTACTGTTTTTTTCTACGCTGCCAGAATGCTCTATAGAGTTTTACAATAAAAAATCAAAACCAAACTAAAACCAGATTGGATATTAAAAAACAGACACGGAGGTGAGAGGCTAGAAGGTTAGTGGGTAACTGCAGTGTGTATAGGGCGTAGTCAGCCTCCTTCTGGGTACACTAAAAAGTATAGGGGGTAGTCAGCCTCCTTCTGGGTACAAGAGGGTTACTCCCATCCAGTTCTGGACTTTACCACTTTCCACTATTGGATCCGGACCAGTCTCCACATCTCAATTTATTTGTGACCACCGGTTATCAGCTGGTACTCTCTATCGAGGACCTATCCATGCCCTAAACCGGACAGAGGTTACACATTACAAACAGGAGAGTGCTACTCCACAAAACACCTACCGTGGGCCTTTCTGGATCTATTGGATACAATTAACCAGTTGTCAATCAGGAGACACTATAGGAACAGACCCATTGAACAGTAGACTTCACCAATACGGTACTGTAAAGGAGATCTGCACATGCGCATAATAGACCATGTGCATACGCCGAGCCCCAAACATCAGAACGGAGCCAAATGAGTAAATCAGAATCACCCCCTTATGCTAATGGTAGAACCCCTTATACACTTTTCGCCATAGTAAAGCCTCTTATTCATATAACACCACAGTAGAGCCCCATATTCACATTATACCACAGTGGGGTCCCTTATACATGTCATGCCACAGTAGTTTTGAATATCTCTGCTCCTACTTCTACTATAATGGGACTTAAAATGTCTTTACCCTTTCTCTTGCACCATTTCTGTATTACCTATATGGGGGTTAAGCTTACTAGAAATTGGTCTCCTCTATTTCCAACAAACTTTTTTCTCTTTTCTATTAAATTAGAATATAACCGATGGTCTTTGAAGCAGCAATCTGGCTGAGGAAAATAAATATGGTAAAAATGAATACACTCCATAAAATTCTTTTTCCAAGCACTACCTATATTAACACCTGAAAACCAGTTTCTCTCTATTAACTCATTGATTTTTCACATAATTTGGGTTGGAAAAAAACTTTTTGGATTAGACGTGCCTTACTCTCACACCCCATACATATGGGAGGTCTTTCCATCTAAATAGGGTTCTTGAGTGGACTAGGAATAGGGAATCTAAAATATGGGCGGCCCCTGAATAGGGAATCTAAAATATGGGCGGCCCCTGAATAGGGAATCTAAAATATGGGCGGCCCCTGAATAGGGAATCTAAAATATGGGCGGCCCCTGAAGGCTGCTTTATGATTACACGGGTATCTTTAGAATGTAAGCATTCACGAGCAGGGACCTCTTACCTCATGTGCTTATCCTTTCTTACTTCACCAGTCTTCGACTGCACCAAAGCACGCTGTCTTCTGGATACTTATGTTGCAGTAATCGGCTGATATTCTTACAATTATTATTATTTACAGTTTCTTATATAGCGCAGCATATTCTGTTGCGCTTTACAATCATTTACCCTGTACTTACCCTGTACTTGTCCTGTATTGTCTTCAACTGTAAAAGGTCCATACACACTGGGTGATTATGCCCAGTGTGTATGGACAGCGATGATCGCTATCATCGCTGGGGGGAATGCTGCTCAGTGCATAAACAATGAGTGGCTTTCCCCCTGCCTGGCGCCGTCAGTGGAGGGCGGATGGCTTTGTATAGCGCAGCAGATGAGTGGTTTTCCCAGCGATGATGCGGGAGCGCGCAGCAGCACTCACCTCTTATCACCGGGCCATACAAAACTGCGACAAATACAGTTATACGTATTGTTAAGAAGCTTTCGAACTCCTGAAGCTCTAAAAATCCATCTTCTTTTGCATCAGTTACAAAATAACTGTAACCTCTTATTCTAACACATAATATAGAAACAGTATCCCAGACCACAAGTGTGTGACAATAAAAAAAGCTTCTGCTGAATTCTATATAAAAACACACAATGTGGATTTAGGTGATGATCCTATATTTTGATCTTTTTCATATATGCGTATGCGGATTCGGTATGAAATCCCGACGGTCAAAATCCCGAATGGGTCATAATACCGACCAGGACAAAATCCTGACATTTAAAATCCCGACATGGACAAAATCCCGACATTTAAAATCCCGACAAGGTCAAAATACTGACATATAGAATGTGCAGGTGAAACTGTCAAGACTTTGGGTCGACAGGTCAACATGGGTTTTTTTCACAGTTTTTTTTACCCGAATGTCGACACAGTCGACATAGTCGACATGGACACATTTGGAGGTGAACCGCAGCCCAGTGCCTGGCTGCGCTCAGCACACTATTTTATTCTCCCACCACGCCCTAGTGGATGGTAGGGCATGAAATACCACCTGTCGGCACATGTCGGGTCAAAAAACAGTGAAAAATCCCATGTCAACCTCGCAACCTGTCGACCCAAAGTCATGTTGACAGTTTCACCTGTACATTCTATATGTCGGTATTTTGACCTTGTCGGGATTTTAAATGATGGGATTTTGTCCTTGTCAGTATTTGAAATGTGTGTATTTTGTCCTTGTCGGGATTTTGACTGCATCCCGCGTATGCTTGTACCGAATGAATAAACCATCCTAACAATCCAAAAGAGCAAACAAGAAGCACACAGCTTGAAATATATAATTTAATAGAAGTTTGAATATTTCACATAATAAAAATTATTTTAAGAACAATAATAAAAAAGGTATATTTTATGAACTCTATTTCTTCACGAGTGCACCAACAGAGATCCAATATTTCTCTTTCCTTTTTGTTACTTCTGAATGACTGTTTAGAGTTGGTCAGCTGTTGTGCACATCTGGATTTTAAAACAATTTTCAGAACTACGCAAAAAAAATGGAACATTCACCAATCCCAATTTCCACAATTACGTCACTTTTTCTCTCCAAAGAAAATAGGATGGCTTTAGCTAAAAGAGACCTTACCCTATTTGAGAACCTTTGAGTTTCTCTCTCCTCCATGGCTCACACAGTATCTACCCTTTGCCAACTATTATGAACTAACCAAGAATCTCCTATACCTCCTTGGAAAAAGAATTGTTTATTACTCTCTCAGACGCACTCAAACTCTGTTTTATAATAAGAGACCTAATATACGATCCTGATGCACGGGTATAGACATCGGTACTTGTTTAGTTTCATGGCTTCACTTCCCAGCAGATCACATCGTATGCAAATATCGCACGCGATTTGCATACAATTCGATCCGATTTAGCACACCCCCACTATCCACGTCAGCCCGAAGCGTGGCGAGCGGATGGGGTAAGTGTCCTCCCGACCTGTTCATACCCCCACTATCCATGTCGGCGCTGAGTTGAGTTTGTAGTGTGTGGCAAGCGCAGCGGAAAACGAGCCTGCGGCGAGCGTACATGGATTACTTGAACCCTCGCCATGCTTCGGGCTCGTTTTAGGTGGACGCTCACCACGCTTCGGGCTCGGTGGCTCGCTACGCTTGCCACACCTAAAAAAATCAACTCCACACCAATGTGGATAGTGGGGGTATGAACAGGTCGGGAGCATGCGTACCGCATGCGCTCGCCACGCTTAGGGCTGACGTGGATAGTGGGGGTGTGTTAAATCGCATCGCAGATTGAATTGTTTGCAAATATTGCATGCGATTTCCATACGATCTGCTGGGAAGTGCCGCCGTGAAACTAAACAAGTACCGACATCCTTCCCTACTGCACTCGTTGTTCCCATCAATCTCTAATTTCCATTTTCTTTTGGTTTAATTAGCGTAAAAAAAAAATCATATTTGATGCTGCAATTGAACACTCATTCAAAAATAGGGCCCTACAAATGTAAGAAATCCTTCCTATATAAAACACAGGTCTCCATTCATACGGATGAGCCCCTAATATTCATAATACAATTAGAAGCTGCAACAGCCAGTTCCAAGGCACTTTGAGGCCGATAATATCTGCTTGTTCCTTTTAAGACCTTTTACTAAAAGGGATGAACTGTAATGTGTATGAATTATTCTTTACACTGTAGTGTAGTCACATTTTTTTAAAATATATATTTGATACAGCAAATAAACCCTTTAATAAATATATATTATTCATTGTAAGGATAATTGATCTAGCACCTGATTAACATTCCTAATTAATGAAGCGTTATACCTCCAAATTGTCCTATCGTCAATATACAATGATCTGTCTGGGATTAGATGTTGGGGTGACCTGCAGTGGTGCACTATGGCAGTCTCCAGCGGGACATTGATAGAATCCCCGAAACTATTTAAAACGGAGTGTACGGATGTTTGGACCACCTTCCTTGGGTCCACAATCATTTTCCGTCCATTGAAAACATTTGGTTGCACTGGCTCCCTTTGTACGTGCTGCAATATATCGAATCCCGGCACTTTCCTCCATGACGAAATATCGGAAAAGTTGCCGTTGGTGACTAAAGTTTGAGGGAAAGCGTACGCTTCAAACAAAAATATTCCAACACCTGGGTTTTGACGCTGAAGACTTTCCATTAGACCGTCCCAAGTCTGGTGTTCAAACGGTAGAATGATTTCATCGATATCATTGAGTACCACGAACCGACTCCTGTACATGTTCTTGTAGAGGCAGTCATTCAACGTTGACGTTTGTCCATAGTAGCCAAGCTCTTTGTCGTCGCCATCATACTGCCATTTTTGGGAAGCCTTCATATGTCTGTGAATAGGCCACAATATTACTTCAATGGTCCCTTCATTGCTGTAGTGCTCCAAGATTTCTTTGACCTGGCGGCTGCAGTTATGGAGATAGATGGTAACTCTCTGCGCCCCCAGAAGTTTGTACATTTCAATGGTTTGAATGAATTGTAAGGCGTTACTGTAGTTGCCGTACAAGGTGGAAATGCACACCGTAAAGTTGGCCGTAAACTCCCCGCGCTCGCGGTTTTGAATTTCAAACCTGGTCAACTTTGTTATGTTTTCAGCGGGAGCCTCGTTAAGATACACGTACGCCGGTCGACAGTTTGGCGGCTCGTCGCAAATGATGTCGGCCAGGCCAAACGGAAAGCCGAAGCGATCTTCGTGGATGTTGATTTTCGCCTCTAAAACGTACATGCCCGGTTCCACGGTACAGCAGAGATAACAGTGCAGCTTCTTTACCTCTGTGTGGTGAACGATTCCTAGTATGCGAATCACTCTTTCTTTCCTGTTGTCGTAGTAAGGAGCGATTATGAAGGACTTGTTGCCTGGTAGGGGTGTTATGATGCTGCGGCTGGCCTCTCCGTGGTGGCATTTTCTCAAAGTGCGCTTGGAATATATTGGCTTGCTTTGCATGTACACATTTGCACACAGCAGCGTGAATGTGATCCCCAGGATGCAGACAAGAAAGAAACTTTGATTTGAGTGAAACCATCTCCTCGGATATCTGCAAACAGAAAATGATGCCTTGGTAAGTCCAGTAGGCAGAGACATTGCTATTACATAGTGTTCATTCTAGCAGTTGCCATTTATGAAAACCCATGCAGTTCCTCTTCCCTGCCTGGAGTGTCTCTGTCTGCTGTGGTGTTTCTAGAAAAGCTCTGGCTTGCATATCTGTGCTGATATACAGATCTCACTGTGCTAGAAGCACTACAGCAGACAGCGACGCTCCAGGCAGGGAAGAGGAACTGCATGGGCTTTCAAATAAGGCAGGTGCTAGAATGAACCCTAATTATTATTTATTATTATTATTATTTTATTTATTTATAAGGCACCACAAGTGTTTTGCAGCACCGTACAAAGGAACAATACAGGGAGACAAAACTTGGCATAACATTGAATAAATAACAAAAATACAGTACAAATAAAGAGCGCCACAGATCAATACACATAAAAGTAAGTAGTGAGGACTCAATCCAGGGCCGGCGGAACCCGCTCAGCGAGGGATGCAAAGCAGGGAGGCGCCGGCCAGTAGAGGCGCTCTCCCATGCTCTGCACCCTGCTCCTGCTGGCTGCCGCTGCCTGTCACCCTGCATGACAGACAGCGGCGCCGGCAACATGAGGCACCTACCCGCGTCGCTGAAGTCCTGCATGTGTGATGAGATCTGCATAGGATGGCTCCGGAGTTACTGTTGACTGCAGTACTTCCAGCAGCCACTAGATGCTCCCTGCTGATCCCACTGTGGAGCTCTGCCCTTATCAGTTGAGAGAGACAGCCCGGGACCCCGCTGGAGAGAAACTGACTGACGTGAGTTTGTTTTTGTGTATCTGTCTGCTATCTCTCTCTCTCTCTGTCTATATCTCTAGCTCTGTTTATCTATATCTCTGTCTGTCTATATCTGTATCTCTGTCTATATCTATATCTCACTCTGTCTATATCTCTCTCTGTCTATATATCTATTTACCTCTATCTATCTATCTATCTATCTATCTCTAGCTCTGTCTATCTATATCTATATCTATCTCTGTCTATCTATCTATTTCTATCTCCTCTCTCTCTCTCTCTCTCTCTCTCTCTCTCTCTCTCTCTCTCTCTCTCTCTCTCTCTCTCTCTCTATCTATCTGTCTATATCTGTCTCTGATATAGGTATAAGAAGTTGCGCTTAGAACCACATGGGATTATGGGTTGCAGCTGAGTTCGAGGGGTATGCTACACATATCCCAAAATACAGGAAAGAATACTCTGCACAACCACACCCACATAAAAGAATAAAGTAATAATATAATAATATAATAAATTACTATGAATAAATGTATAAGAAAATATTTTTAATGCCATTAAAAGCAATCTAATGTATCAATTTATATCCGCCATATATAGATAAAAAAAATTCAAAAGATATATCTCTCTCTTAACTATAATATATCCTAAAAAAATTTTGGTACTTGTTTCCTAGCACGGCCACATATCTTATGGATCGTGTACCTTTAGTTAAGGTACACGATCCATAAGATGGACCCGATTTCCTTTGAAATCAGGTCCATTTGGCCGGCTAGGATAAAATATCGGGGGCATCGCGTTGGTCGGGACCGTTAACAATGGTCCCGACGCGACCGACGCGATGCCCGCGATTTCCCCATAGGCTTCAATGTTAAAAAACATTTTAACATTGAAATCGTGTCGGGAAAGGTAAAATATCGGGGGCATCGCGTCGGTCGGGACCATTAACATAGGTCCCGACGCGATGCCCCCGATTTTTACATAGGCTTCAATGTTAAAAGATTTTTTAACATTGAAATCCTGAAAAAATGTGAAATGGGCCAATATGACCCATTTCACATTTTAGATGTCCCCGTCGTCACCCCACGATAGACGCCAACCCGAAGCGTGGCGAGCGGCGGCGGTGCGCGTCCTCCGACCTTTTCATTCCCCTACTATCCACGTCGGCGTGGAGTTGAGAATAGAATAGTGTGGCGAGCGCAGCGAGCCACCGAGCCCGAAGCGTGGCGAGCGGACGCGGATACCTTCACAGTTATACGCGTCCCCTCGCGGGCTTCACAGGTGTCCGTGGCGACGCGGACACCTGTGAAGTCCGCGAAGGGACGCGTTTACCTGTGAAGGTATCCGCGTCCCCTCGCGGGGCTCGCTGCGCTCGCCACGCTTCGGGCTCGGTGGCTCGCTGCGCTCGCCACACTATTCTATTCTCAACTCCA
This sequence comes from Crinia signifera, assembly GCF_055691185.1. Taxonomy (NCBI): domain Eukaryota; kingdom Metazoa; phylum Chordata; class Amphibia; order Anura; family Myobatrachidae; genus Crinia; species Crinia signifera. The sequence goes on from NC_139225.1 coordinate 26,072,343, forward strand.
CGCCGACGTGGATAGTAGGGGAATGAAAAGGTCGGAGGACGCGCACCGCCGCCCCTCGCGGGCTCGCTGCGCTCGCCACGCTTCGGGTTGGCGTCTATCGTGGGGTGGGGTGTACGCCGTGACATTTGGGGGGGGGTTGGGAATATTTTACATTGAATCCAATGTAAAATCGGGTCCCAGGGACCCGATTTACATTTAATAAAAAAAAAAAAATCGGGTCCAAAATCGGTCGGTCGCGACGATCGCATCGCATGCGACCAAATTGCATGCGATGCGATCGACCCGATTTTTCCGACACGACCACCCCGATGTAAATCGGTGTGGCCGTGCTAGGAAACAAGTACCAAAATTTTGTAGCACGAGTTGTCCCTTTATGGACTATGGAAGGGAGGGCGCAAAATTTCAGTTTGCAGGAGGGCGCCAGACACCCTAGCACCGGCCCTGACTCAATCAACATACAACTAGAGGCTTGAGGCCAATGATGGAGATGAGTATGCAGACGAAGATGGTCACTGCGTGTTGGAGTATAGAAGAGCTGTGAGTAAAATGTGAAGAGAAGAGGGCTTTGACAACAGGAGGGAAGAGGGCCCTACTCGGAGGAGCTTACAATCTAGTAGGAAGGGGAGACTGATTACAAGAGGTGCAAGCAAGTGGGTGTTGGCTAGATAGTAGGATGTAAACAGGCAAGGGGTCGGAGAACCGGCTAGTTTATGCAGTGGAAGGGTACGCTTTGATGAATAGGTGAGTTTTCAGTGAATGTTTGAAGCTTTGCAAGGTCGGGGAGAGTCTAATGGAGCGAGGAATTGCGTTCCACTGAAGGGGTGCAGCACGGGCAAAGTCCTGTACTCTAGCATGGGAAGCAGTGATCAGGGTGGAGGAGAGATGACAGTCATCAGCCGACCGTAGAGGGCGGGAGGGTGTATGAATGGAGATGAGGTTAGAGATATATGGAGCAATGGAATTAGGGATGGCCCTGTATGTGAGTGTGAGTTTTTGAAGAGGATTCTGTAGGGGAATGGGAGCTAGTGCAGATTTTGTTGAAGGGGAGTGGCAGAATTAGAGCGGCGGGAGAGGAAGATAAGCCTGGCTGCCGAGTTGAGGACAGATTGGAGAGGAGCCAGTTGGGATCGAGCGAGGCCGGTGAGGAGAGCATTACAGTAGTCAAGCCGTGAGATGACCAATGAGTGGATGATCAGCTTAGTTGCACTCTGTGAGAGAAAGGGCCTGATGCGAGCAATGTTGCGTAACTAATTACAGATACAGCGTTCCAGCAAATCTTCTATAATGATGGAGCAAGTGTGAGTAGATATTTTACAGTTCTTTGTTTGTGTGTGTGTGTGTGTGTGTGTGTGTGTGTGCGACAAGAGGGGGTGGGGGGGCAGGTATTCTTTGGAGCTGGCCGAGTCCTGCCCCCACTCCCAGAATGGAGGAAGCGAGAAAGTCTCTCCCAATACCAGCCCATGCTGCTCAGTGCTGTGCGCTGGGCGGGCTAGAGAGGCAGCGGAAGCCTGTCACTATTAAGGAGGCCTTGCCACACCTTCTCAAACTGGCAGGCAGGACAGAGGAACTGTAGAGTAGGGTTGCCAATCCCGGAGCATTTTTTCAATCCCGGAATTCGGGATTTAAAAATTCCCAATCCCGGGATTCCCGGGATCGGCTTCCCTGATTAAAAAACCTGCCCCGGCCGCCCCGCATATTTACTTACATGTGCGGTGCGGCCGGGAGGGTGGTCGGTGAAGCTGGGAGGGTGGGCGGCTGATTGATGCCGGGAGGCGGGTGGGTGAGCAGCCGGGAGGCGGGCGAGTGAGCAGCAGGAGCCGGCCAGGCAGGATACAGGAGCCGGTCAGGCGGGCGGGCGGGCGTGTCATGTTGGACGCGTCTGTGTGCAGCTGCTACTTGGCCTGCGCAGCGTGACCTCTGGCCTCGTCACGCTGCGCAGAGCCATACTGCCGGGTAAGGTAGAAGCCGGGCAGCGTCTGAGCACACGCTCAGACGCTGCCCGGCATTAGACTGCGCATGCGCAGTCTAATCCCGAAAATCCCGGGATTGGAAACTCCAATCCCGGGATTGAAATCCCGGCGTTTTAGGGGCCAAATCCCGGGATCCCGCCGATCCCGGGATTGGCCACCCTACTGTAGAGATTGGAACAGATGTAGGGTGCTAGAATATATATAATTTCATTTGTCATCAGTATAACATGAAAACACATACTGTACCTTATAAAGGCTGTATTACACCACGTGCTCCAGGATACGGCTTTCGTCCTGGCCTGTGCGCGCCCGCCCATCAGCACCAGTCGGCTGTCAAGGTGACCAAGCAGAGACCAAAGTGACTTTCGGATCCGGCCATCAGATGCCCGAGCCGGTGCCCATGCCCCCGCCAGTTGCCATGGTGAATCAAAACAACAACAAAACCCTGCAACAAAACATAGAAATTTAAAACCACAATATTCAGCATTCATATTAAATACAGTTGTGATCATAACTACATGCCCTACCTGTGATTTTCTGCCCATTTGTCAGAGAATATGAATGATAACTCACATACGTTTCTTTCACTCATGGTTAGTGGTTGGGTGAAGCCAAACAACTGTGTTTACTCTTTTTAAATCCTAATGACAACAGAAACTACCCAAATGACCCTGATCAAAAGTTTACTTCGCATCGGAACCCCGGCGTGTGGGTTTTCCCGCATACCAAAATGTGCTTTAGTGCATCCCACCCTGACACATTTTTTAAAAGATCCACAGGTGGAGCTAGTTATGTCACCTGTGATTCTGTGAGGAGACCTGCAAAACATGCACTGTATGAGGTCCTGAGTTTGACAACCTGTGAAATATACTGATGCACATTACATAGGCCCTTATTCTGATTGAGTTGGAAGGCTCCATGTGCGTTCAGACGGCCGATGTTTGGTGTTTTGCATGTGCAGAGGCATATCTGGACAGCTGACCTAGCCGGATGTCCGCTGCCCGCTCATATCCCTGCTTTCATACGGAGAAATGTCCGAGTGGCCTGGAGCACTCGGTGCTGCCTGACCGCTCAGTCCATCATTCGATGGTCGGCGACCATTGGAGGATGGGGGAGGTTCCCAAAGATGGAGGAGGTGTTCACATGAAACATCCACTCGCAGTCCGTTCGGTCGGCGTCTTACCGCACTTGGGCGGTGTGAGCGATCCGTACAGTAGGCGGGGCTAAGAACACTCGGTTCCTGTCCGAAATACGCATCTGTCCGATTCAACTAGAATAAGGGCCTTAGTGCTGATCGTACTAATAGACAAACTATCATCAATAACACCTGCTGTAAGCATAACGAAAAAATTCCCCAAAAATATTGAGGATATGGCTGATGGGAAGTAAAAAATAGCAGTAACAACAAAGATGCGCTGACCAACTATAGTAGTTATGAAAAACAACAAAGACCCGCAGACTCGTTTAACCCCCTTGGAGAGAGGGTCCAGAGTCTGTGAATCCAACCAGACTCACGTTGCAGAAGACAAACCGATCGATCGCCTCTGTGAAGAATTAAAGGGTTAGTGATCAATTATTATGTAACTAAGGGATGCTAAATTGTGACCAAATGCAACTAGCTGATCACTGTGACCTGAAGCCAGGGCTGGAAGTATCGCGGATTTATTCAGAGCGATGCGTTCCCTTAAGGTATAATCGGATTTACCCACGTACCCTAGCCGACAAGGGCATTTGATCAAATACACTTTGAATTGGGTCGTACAGGTAACTCCGTGTTGTATCTCGAAGCATTTCCTTGTATGGGAGTGGGTAAAAAACACTGCCAGTGGTAAGAGCAGGAAACACAACACAATTGAGACAGCGAAAACTTAACACTCAAAAATGAGTCCTGCTCGCTCGGTGTAGAGCGCCTGCCTGTGATATCAGTTCACATCAGTCAGCCTCTAAAGGCCTTTCATGGCCATTTATGTTTCAGACACTGCGTACCTACGGAATGGATGGAGATTTTTTGTCGGCAATTCAAGCCTTGTATAGTGATCTGACAACCTCAGTATTGACTTACGGTCTTCTTTCACCAATGCTTCACCTGGGTAATTGTAACCAGCATGGATGCCCCCTCTCGGCTTTACTTTATGTCCTGAGCATTGAACCACTGGCGGTCAAAATAAGTAATAATCCTGGCATCAAGGGAATTCCGGTACAAGGCACGCAGTGTAAGTTGTCACTCTTTGCGGATGACATACTACTGACCTTGTCAGGCCTATGGCAGATGTTCTGGACATAAGGTCAACGGTATGAAATCGGAGGCCCTGGCATTGCACCTCTCCCCTGATGTGCGTAGGCTCTTGGAGCTTAACTTTGACTATCTATGGAGGCCACAATCCATTAAATATTTAGGTATTCAAATTCCCGGATCATTAGACCAATTGTACAAGGCCAACTACATCCCCCCTTTTGCAAACTATTAAAAATGAGCAACAAGGATTTTCTAACTTCATACAGGACATGGGGTGGGTTGATATATGGAGGGCCCACAACGCTAAGACTGTACAGTTCTCCTGCTATTTATCATCTTACCAGGCCTTCTCAAGAATAGATCTTATATTCGTATCCAGAAACCTCTCGGCCCAGGTTGCGAGAGTAGAGTATAAACCAAGGGGTATCTCTGACCATTCCCCGGTGGTAATGGAATTTTCAGAAATAAAATGATAAAGGCCAGGGGTACTGGAAATTCAATGTGGGCTGGCTCCAAACCATAGGACAGGAAGGATCATTGAGCACCCAGTGGGAGGAATTTTGGGAACTAAACCTGGGATCTACCACATCAGCTATAGTTTGGGATGCCTTCAAGGCATTTATTAGTGGCACCTTAAAGAAGCGAATTGGGGAGATTAAAAAAGAGGGTAGACACAAAATTCAGGAAATGGAAAGAAGAAATGAGGCATTGGAAATAAAATACCTAACTAGTGGAAGTGACTCCCATAGGCAAGAATGGTTGGCAGCCCAGGGGGAGTGGGTGGATTTATTGAAGGAGGAGAATGCAAAATTAATCTCGTATCGTACAAAACAGAACTACCGGTATTCACATAGACCAGGTAGATACCTTGCCTATTTGGCACAGGCAGAAATGCCCTCCAACAATATTAACAATATTAAAAAGAAAAATGATTGTCCTTCTGAAACAGGGAATAGACTGCATCTGGCTTCACTACAGTGGTGGAATTTACCTGGGGGGGGACTGCAGCCCATAGGTAAAAACCACCACTGTGTGGGACACTAACATCTTCCCATCCTCAGTAGACTCCAACAGCCGATGCATGGTATATTTATCCATTTAACACTCACCCAGTTTGAACGGTGTGACCACATGTGATTAACAAATGCAGCTCTGGTTTTATATTCATATATATTTTATTATGTTTGAATTAACACCAATAACTTGTTACTGTGGTATATATGAAAACATTATTACCTTTATTATTAAACAGTCATTTTTAAAAGAAAACCGTCTTGTCGTCATTCAGCCAGCGCCGGCACATTTCTCTTTTTTGGGATGTAGACACAAGCATTAAGTTAACAATGGGACCGACATTAAATTTTCATTTTCATTTTTTGGTCCCAAATGTATACTGTCTAAGTATACCACGCCCCCTTGCATGGCTCTCTGTCTACTAAAAAAAACATGAAAAACTCATGTCGCCTTTTTGACAGTTGACCTAAAGCTTGTGTCGACCTTCCAACCCTGTGAACCACAGCAATGTTGACCTATTTAAGGTATAGACCTAAGCCCTGTCGATCTTCAATGCTCGACCCAATGTATGTCGACTTTTGAGTCGACTCTAGTGACCATATCCCTAACTGAATTGCCTACTATAATGTTTTGTTTTATTTTAAAATCTGATTGAGCATCTATCACACCGTTTCATTCGTAACCTGGCTTGTTACATGGCAGTTAGGAGTGGACTGTTACGCAGCAGTTAGAAGAGATAGCTTATCTCTGACCACTTTGTCACTATATAAATAGCATGAAGGACACTATATACTATAGCACCAAGGACACGATACGTGATATTTTCGCTAGTACGCTATCACTTTGATTGAGCCCCTCTGCCCCAGACATATTTGAAGCATTTTTAGCTTACCAATTTTGTTGTCCTGTCAAAGAAACCCCTTTTTTCTTTGACAACTGTTGAATGTTCAATGTGATGTTTGTAGAAATGTTTATGTCCTAACAGTTGGTTCCTCCATATTTTAATTAAAGATCTAAATAAAAGTTACATTTTAAAACTATAAATTTTATAAGTTGTGCCCCCCAAAAAGAGAGAGTTCTTATCTTTCTTCTCTACTTGCATCATATCACTCTCTAGGCATCTCCACTACCAAATAACACTGATACGTCAGTATCAATTATTTCTGTTACTGTGGAACGTAATACGTTAAGAAATCTAATTTTCTAAAATTACAGTGAGACTTGTGCAGAGGTAACATTTCCCCTCCCCACTTCCTTGATACGATCACTTTATCGCTATATAAACTTTGAGAAATACTTTGCCATTTGTGCAAACGTTACTCTTTCCAACAACAGTGGAGTTGCGTTTGACTCTGGCTCACCCGCAGATGCTTACATCTGGTTACGCAGCTCTGCGGCAGCCCCCACCTGCAGTCCTCCAGCTCTGCGGCAGCCCCCACCTGCAGACACTACCCCCCATGTACACCAGGAAAGGCTATTACAGTGATGCTCACAGGCTGCAGTTATTTAAGGCAATGACAGCAGCAGCTGGGAACCCTGTGGTCTGGCTGGCAGAGTCTCTGCACCCACTCACTGCTGGTTGCCCTCTTGTTGCCTGGTAAGAGCTGTGGTGGCAGCATGGCTAAGGTGGTACTACCCGCTATCTCCCAGTAGTAGAGGCACAAAGTCTTGCCTGTTAGTAATCCCGTGCAATCATTGTCAGCTGCCACCATGCCGTATCAAAGTTTACTATATACTGCAATGCTGTGTTTCTGGATCTCGCACCTAGAGCGCAGGTATATACAGGTGTACGTCTGTGTATTTATTTATTTACTTATTAGCCGTTAGCGCTTTACATAGAGAATATTTGAACACTCACATCAGTCCCTGCCCCAGGGGAGCTTACAATCTATATTCCCTACCACATGTACACGCACACACAGACACAGACAATTCTAGGGTTAATTTGTTGGGAGCCAATTGACCTATCAGTATATTTTTGGATTTTGGGAGGAAACCGGAGTACCCGGAAGAAACCCACGCAAGCACAGGGAGAATATACAAACTCTGCACCGTTAGGGTCACGGTGGGAATCGATCCCATGACCTCAGCGCTGCGAGGCAGTAATGCTAACCACTACACCGTCCGTACTGCTTATATACTGTATTACTGTGTGTATAATAATAATATAATGTTCTCACCTTTTCCCTCCTGTCCTTGCCTGTTCCTCTCTTGGATAGATCATGAGTTCTCAGCTGTTGCTTAAAGTTCCCCTTTCCAGCTCTCTGTGTGGTTGTGTCCTCTATATACTATATGTAGAGGTACAGTACATAATGTTGTATTGGGCTGCAGCGTCTTCCCAGCAGCATGTAGACACTGATTGGCAGCATGTAGACACGGCGAGGGTGCTCATCAGAGTGAGAGTGAGTAGTGGGACGGGACTTAGGTGATGCACAGTAGTAGCAGGTTCCACACCCAGCACATAGAGAGTGGGAAGCACAGTTGCTCTGGGAGGAGGGAGGGCAGACACTTCCCCAGGCTGTATGTAATAATGCACATGGGAACCCTCCACGAACGCCGTCTGGGACTAGGACAGACCTTACTGTTGCAATAAGTAAATGAGGGCTAGATTTATTAAGCTCGGTGAAGTGATAAAGTTTCTGGGCTTTTACCACTGGTCAATCAGCTCCTACCTGTAAAGTTACAGGCTTGGGTTGAAGAATGACAGGTAAGAGCTGATTGGCCGGTGATAAAAACCAGACACTTTATCACTTCATCCAGCTTAATAAATCTGCCCCTGATTTCTCCATAGATTAAACAGATTTGGAAAAAATATTGGGAAATTTAAAGGACCCACAGCCATGAGGTTCTCCCCGCAGCCGCTGTTCAGTTAGGGGTCTGAGAACGAAGGTGTAGGGTTGTTAGGTCGACATGCATTGGGTCGACCACTGAATGTCAACAGGCCTTAGGTCAACACATGACAAGGGTAGAGATGGCTAACGTCGACAGGGTCAAAAGGTTGAAAGAAACATTAGGTCGACAGTCAAAATGTCAACGTGGGTTTTTCACGTTTTGTTTGAGCTGACAGGCAGTGTTTAATGCCATTGACTAGGGCGTGGAGGAGAATATAGTAGCGTTCTGAGCGTAGCATGGGTGCACTTTGACGGTGTTCATGGCGACTGTGTCCACATTCAGGACAAACCACGTGAAAAATCCATGTTGACATAAAGTCCTGTACACACGGGGCGACTTTCAAGTGAAAGCCTATCACCTTTCTCTTCTGAGTGGCTTTCAGTGTGTACAGGGCAGCGATGAGCGATGCTGCGCGCTCCTGCATCATCACTACTGGCCGCCGCTCATCTGCTGGTATTACCAGCAGATGAGCCAGGGAGTGGACGGCTTTCCATGTGGTCCACCCTGGGGAAATTGCGGGCAAGGGGCAAAAACCGCTCAGTGTGCATGTACTGAACGTTTTTCAGCCCAGTGATTTCCCCCATCATCGTTATCCATACTGGGCATAATCTCCTAGTGTGTATGGACCTTTAGCCATGTTGACCTTAACCCCTTACCGACGCAGCCTGTTTTTGCCTTCCTGACAGAGCCCTTTTTTTCAAATCTGACATGTATCGCTTAAGTGGGGATAACTTTTTTTTGCTTTTACTTATCCCAGTGATTTTGAGATTGTTTTCTCGTGACACATTGTACTTCAAGTTAGTGGTAAATTTTGGTCGATACAGTCTGTGTTTTTTTTGTGAAAAATACCAAAATGTCGTAAAAAAATTGAAAAATTTGCAAAATGTTAAATTTTCTGCTTGTGAGACAAATAATCATACCACTCAAAATAGTTAATAACTAACATAGACCATATGTATACTTTATGTTTCCATCATTATTTCAACCTCCTTTTAATTTTTTTGGACACTAGGAGGCTTAAAATATGAATAGCAAATTCTCAAATTTTCAAGAAAATTTCAAACACTGATTTTTTTAGGGACCAGTTCAGTTCTGATGTGACTTTGAGGGACTTGTATGTGAGACACCCCCATAAATGATGCCATTTCAAAAACTGCACCCCTCACAGTATTCAAAACAGCATTTTGGAAGTTTGTTAACCCTTTAGGTGTTTCACAGGAATTAAAACAAAGTGTAGGTGAAATTTCAAAATGTCATTTTTTTTTAGCAGATTTTCAATTTTAATACATTTTTCTAAGGAACACAGTAGATTTTACTAGAGAAATGTGACTAAAAATTGATTCCCCCAATTCTTTTGTTTTCATAAATATCCTATATGTGGCCCTAGTGTGCACGTTGACCAAACCACAGGCTTCATAATAGAAGGAGCACCTACTTGATTTTGGAGCCTCCTTTTTATGAGATTATTTTTTAGGCACCATGTAGGTTTCTAGGCACCATAAGATGCTAAAAGTTAGGAACCCCCCCCACAAGTGACCCCATTTTGCAAACTACACCCCTCAGGGAATTCATCTAGGGGTATAGTGTACATTTCAAACCCCCAGGGGTTTCACCAATTTTGGTACAACTGGGCTGTGAAAATGAAAAATTACATTTTTTTTTTTTACACAAAAATGCAGTTCTGGCTCAAAATTTTTCATTTTCACAAGGAATGAAGGAGACAAAGCACCCCAAAATCTGTGCCCCAATTTCTCCCGAGTACGGCAATGCCTCATATGTGACCAAAAAATACCATTTGGGTGCATGGCAGGACTCAGAAGGGAAGGAGTGATATTTGGATTTTGCAGCACAGATTCTGGTGGAATGAATGGTGGGTGCTATGTCGCATTAGCAAGACCCCCGAAGCACCAATACAGTAGAACCCCCCCACAAGTGACCCCATTTTGCAAACTACACCCCTCAGGGAATTCATCTAGGGGTATAGTGTACATTTCAAACCCCCAGGGGTTTCACCAATTGTGGTACAACTGGGCTGTGAAAATGAAAAATTACATTTTTTTACACAAAAATGCAGTTCTGGCTCAAAATTTTTAATTTTCACAAGGAATGAAGGAGACAAAGCACCCCAAAATCTGTGCCCCAATTTCTCCCGAGTACGGCAATGCCTCAAATGTGACCAAAAAATGGCAGGACTCAGAAGGGAAGGAGTGATATTTTGATTTTGCAGCACAGATTCTGGTGGAATGAATGGTGGGTGCTATGTCGCATTAGCAAGACCCCCGAAGCACCAATACAGTGGAACCCCCCCACAAGTGACCCCATTTTGCAAACTACACCCCTCAGGGAATTCATCTAGGGGTATAGTGTACATTTCAAACCCCCAGGGGTTTCACCAATTTTGGTACAACTGGGCTGTGAAAATGAAAAATTACATTTTTTACACAAAAATGCAGTTCTGGCTCAAAATTTTTCATTTTCACAAGGAATGAAGGAGACAAAGCACCCCAAAATCTGTGCCCCAATTTCTCCCGAGTACGGCAATGCCTCATATGTGACCAAAAAATACCATTTGGGTGCATGGCAGGACTCAGAAGGAAAGGAGTGATATTTGGATTTTGCAGCACACATTCTGGTGGAATAAATGGTGGGTGCTATGTCGCATTAGCAAGACCCCCGAAGCACGGTGAAATGATGAACCTAATAATCCATAGATGTGTGGTATATTTTAAAACACTCCTTCATACATAGGCCGGGTTTGTCGGGGCAAGTTTCACAGTGGAAAATAGTTTGCTTTCTTATTCCCTTTTTATAGCAAACTTTGCACCTTTTTTGTGTCCTGCCCTTTTTTCCAGTGGAGGGGATTTTGTTAGGAAAATGCTGCCCTGATACAATACGGGGGCCAGTACTAGAAGTACTGGGGCCAGTACTAGAAGTACTGGGGCCAGTACTAGAAGTACTGGGGCCCTCTGCCTGCTGGTTCCCAAATATTAGGCCCTTTATGACTTCCTCTTGAAAGTGCATAAATGTCCCCGTCTGGCTGGTAGAACGGAATAGTACGTAAGCGTTATACAGTGCCATCTGGATGATATACACGGCCAGCTTCTTATACCATATTTTTGTTTTCCGCAGGGCACTGTATGGCTTCAGTACCTGATCTGAAAGATCCACTCCGCCCATGTACTTATTGTAATCAAGGATACAAATAGGTTTTGAGGTGTGGGTACTGGTACCTCGTACAGGGACGGAGGTGGTACTGTCTCCGTGAATTGTTGTCAGTATAAGGACATCCCTCTTGTCCTTATATTTGACCAACAACATATTTTCTGTGCATATTCCCCTGCTTTCACCCTTTCTCAGTAATTGGGCAACGTGCGTTTTTGGGAGGCCTCTTTGGTTCTTGCGCACAGTACCGCAAGCTGCTGTACCTCTTGAACCAAGGGCCTTAAACAGGGGGATGCTGGTGTAAAAGTTATCCACATAGAGGTGATAACCCTTATCCAGGAAGGGGTGCACTAAATCCCAGACAATCTTTCCACTAACACCTACGAGGGAGGGGGGGCATTCTGGCGGTTCAATTCTTGTGTCCTTCCCTTCATATACCCTAAACCTGTGGGTGTACCCTGAGGTACTTTCGCACAGCTTATACATTTTTATGCCATACCTTGCCCTCTTATTGGGAAGGTACTGGCGGAATTTAACCCTTCCTTTAAAATGTATAAGTGACTCGTCTACACAAATGAATTTTTGGGGGATGTACATCTCAGCAAATTTGGCGCTGAAATGATCAATGACCGGCCTGACTTTGAATAGCCGGTCAAAGGTGGGATCATCTCTGGGTGGGCACTGTGCATTATCGTTGTAATGCAAAAATTTAAGGATCGTCTCAAAACGAGTCCGGGTCATGGCCATACGATGAAGTGGGGTGCTGTACAGAACATCTGTACTCCAATATTGCCTAATTTCTGGCTTTTTAACTATGCCCATATGTAACACCAGACCCCAAAACGTCATCATCTCTACTGCATCTACAGGGGTCCACCTAGCAAATGATGACGTGGGGTTTTGGGCAATAAACTGCTGGGCATATAAATTACTTTGGTCCACCATTAAATTTATAAAATCATCAGAGAAAAAGACTTTGAAAAAGTCAATTTCTTTGAGGCCTGTAGTATCAAATTGGATTCCTGGGTTGGCCAAAAACTCAGGAACCTGGGGCTCAAAATTGTCTGGTGGTGGGGTCCATACGAGATCAATCATTGGGGGGGGTCTCAGCTGCTCTACGGGGGCGTCTTTGAGGGGGTTCCTCATCACTAGAGGAGGAAGAGGAGCTTAAGACGAATGCAAATTCATCGCTTTTTTCACTGGCTGTGTCAGTGTCAGAGGCAATAAGGGCATATGCCTCCTCCGCTGAAAACAGTCTTTGCGATGATTGGGACATTTTTATTATTTTTGTATAGGCGTGTATAGTGTAGGGGGGGGTACAAACTTTATTTCAACACGGGGGGTATGTAGTGTGTATGTATTGCTTTAACACGTGTAAGTTAAAAGAAAAAAAAAAGCTCCTGCGCCAAAAATTGAGCACAGATGTTGGTCAGTAACGTCCGTCACTGATCAGCACTCAGCGGGCACAGGACACCCACAAAAGCACCGTGGGTGTAAAAATTTTTTTAAAAAAAGACTCCACAGCACCCTCCAAAAAAAAAAAAATTAAAAAAAACTTCTGATGAGTCAAAGACAACAGGAATTTGATCCCAAAAAAAAAATTAGATAAAAAATGCTGATCAGTGATGTACGTCACTGATCAGCGCTCAGCGGGCACAGGACACCCACAAAAGCACCGTGGGTGTAAAAAAATTTTTAAAAAAAGACTCCACAGCACCCTCCAAAAAAAAAAATTTAAAAAAACTTCTGATGAGTCAAAGACGACAGGAATTTGATCCCAAAAAAAAAATTAGATCAAAAATGCTGATCAGTGATGTACTTCACTGATCAGCGCTCAGCGGCCACAGGACACCCACAAAAATCACCGTGGGTGTAAAAAATTTTTTAAAAAAAAAACCCCACAGCACCCTCAAAAAAAAAAAACTGCTGATCAGTGATGCAACACTGATTAGCAGTGAGGGGCAGCAGGCACACAACTGTGGGTGCAACCTGACAGGGTATATATAAAAAAAAAAACCCTGCACCCCCCAAAAAAATGCTGAACAGTTAGTTTACACTGATCAGCACAAAAGGGGGGCAGCAGGGGGCAGCAGATACAAAATTATATCACACAATTTAAATCTCTGACACAATGACGCTGCTGCAGCAGCAGTACCAGCAGCACAAGCACCAGGAAGTCACAGCAGGAGCTGGCAGCACGGATGCTACCAACGCTGATCAGGTCAGTATAGGCACAGATGGGCACGGAGACCGCTCTGCACGCTGTTCCTGACCGGAATGGCTGCTGCAGGGCTGTCTCCGTTATTACATTTGAGGTGTAATGGCTGTGATTGGTCCGTCGGTCCGACGGACCAATCACAGCCTTTGGGGGCAGGTGGGGTGAGGTGGGGTGACACCCTTACACCCGGTGGTGATTGGTGCTGTACTTAACAGCACCAATCACCACCGATCCCTGTGTCACCGGCGAACGTTATTCGCCGGTACACAGAAAACGCTGTAATTGGCTGTTCACATTGAACAGCCAATCACAGCGATCGCCGATGGGTGGGGGCATCGCTGCCCCCCCTGGGCAATGAGGGAAGATGTCTGCTGTCAGGGACAGCAGACATCGGCCCTCTGTCACCACGTCTATAGACGCGGTGACAGTTTAATGGCATGACGTACATTTATGCCATGTGTCGGGAAGTACATCCCGACCATGACGTAAATGTACGTCAAATGTCGGGAAGGGGTTAATTTGGTCGTACTATTAATCCACACGTGTCTTTCTCCAGCACACGTCTGGAGAAAGTCCAATCTTTTTTTAATTTTGCATAAATCTTTGGTAAGCCAATACATGGTATGCTGTGGAATATTCTTCAAACAATACAGAAAAAAAAACAACGCGTTTTGTCTGAAAGACTTCATCAGGGGTAACAGATTTTATGACAATATGGCACTTAGCCTGTAGCTCATTTGCACAGTGATGGTCTTACCTTCCTTATCTGTACTCTCTCCTATAATGCCAGAGGTCAGAATGAAGACCTGGGAAATCTGACCACTATTTATAGGGGTAAGGAGTGACATCACTTCCTGTAAGGATGTAGTTATTTAATGCAATTAGGGTTATTTTAATTGCTCAAAAAGTCCTATATACTGTGTATGGGACAGATAGTATATTTATACTTGTATGTAAAATCCTCCAATTGGTATCTATTAGGTATATTATTTAACGTAATCTAATGCAAGCGATATATTTGTGCGTCATGTGACCTACTCCGGTGGACCAATAAGAACATATTTAGGAATCACAACCTTATTGTGGCTCTAGAACGGGTCCTAACGTGTGGAGGTTTTAGTATAGGCGATCGCCGTAGTTAGATCTGCAAGGTGCGTTGCAGCTCCGACTTTATGGAACTCACTTCCCCGCACAGTTCGAGAGACCCCCACTCTAGAATGCTTCAAAAACAGACTCAAGACCTTCCTATTTACTCAAGCGTTTCCTTCAGTCCCTTAAGTATTGTTTATGAAAAGCTTTTCTGTACTGTATTACATTCATTCTATCTGTTGAGTCCTATTGGAGAAAGAGCGCTATATAAATAAAATTATTATTATTACTTCCGGCTTGAATTCCATGGCTGGCTGGAAGTGCGTTCCAAATGGGCGCCATTTTGCTAGTAATGATCCCGGGTGGTGATTTCACGTATGTGCAGACCCTGGGAGCAAATGGCTTTAGTGAGATTCCCACTCCCCGAGCCGTTCGCTCCAGAGGGGAAGGGGTGGACAGGGGGCTGGTGAAGGGGAACGGCCAGCGATTTAGGTCATCCCCATGAAAAGCTGGGCGTTTCCTTGTCAATGCAGACGGGCTGATGCCTGCTCAAGGCATGTGCCTGCCTGCTCAGCGCCCACCCCGTCTTTGGCGATCTGCAGAGGAAATAAGTCAGTTTAGACAAAGCATGTCCAAACTGTGGCCCTCCAGCTGTTGTGAAACTACACTTCCCATCATGCCTTCAGATACTTTTGCTATAAGGGAATGGCAAAGCATGCTGGGATGTGTAGTTTCACAACAGCTGGAGGGCCACAGTTTGGACAGGCCTGGTTTAGACTGACTGTTATTTCCAAAGGCAGGACCATCACCATGCCAGCAGGATGATCACCAGACAGACACCAGTTGGCCACACGGTTGGCCATAGATCATAAGTATTAAAATTACATTCCTATTTTCAACACAATGCAAATTTTGTATTTTTATATATTTAGGGTGACACTGGGCGTAACAGTTTATGGGTTCTACATGGCCCTTAACAATTTTTAGCTCCAGGCCCATAGTAATCCAAAAGCGGGTGTGAGGGCAGTAAAAAAAAAAAAAAGTCTGCATGGCCAATTCAATATCAAGTCAGAATCCGTGCCTGAACTGTGGGGTGGGGGTGGGGGTGGGGGGGCAGCCCGGTCACAGCCCGGTCACAGCCCGGTCACAGCCGTGCCTGAAGGGAGTCGTGGCTGCACAATTGTGTCATTGTGGCTCCACCCCTGCCCTGTCTGCGCCATTAGCTATAGATACATACTAACATATGCGGCCAGCATCGGGCTGCGGTAACGGAGACCCCCGCGATACCTGTGATGTGGGCTGCGGGGGTCTACGTCACCTCCCGGCGGCTGCCAGCGTCCCCCTGCGTCTCCTCCTCCCCCCTGAAGCCGGATGTCCTCCCGGCTGTCACACCAGGGGAGGAGGAGGTTAAAGGAGGACGGGAGGGGGGGGGGCGAAAACGGGGCGAAACGGGGCGAACCGGTGATGATACATAGGAAAATGCGGTAAAACGGGGGTTTTACCGCATTTTCCCTTTAGTACATCCCGCACTTATTTAGAGAATGCGGTTGTTCTGTGCATTAGATAGCTCTACCTAGTACATGCTTGCTACACGGAGCCACAGGAGGAGCGACTTGCTTGAGGGCACGGCCAGAGCGACCGCATCATTTTAGACACGCCCCCTTCTTGCAATTGGGGCCGGAAGGGGGACCCGATTTCCGGGACCCTCCCTTCCATTCTGGGAGGGTAGGCAACCCTGACCTAGTAATAAAGAACCCGCATATGCCAACCACTTCCTGATTCAGATAGGAGCAGTAATCTATGCTACTGCCGTAGGAGACGTGTCATTTAAATAGACATTTTCTGCTGGTTTCTTTGATCCGCTGCTGCATCCAAAGACAGCACATCAGACCCCTTGCCTTAACATCGGCCATCTGAGTAAGCAGTATATCTGTGTTGGAATACCAACAGCACTGCCGCATCTCCGCTCTCAACACCTTAGGGGACACTGGGAACGACCCTGCATTTACAGTACATAACCTGCGCATGCACCGGTCACCAGACTTCTGAGGTGTCCTCAGGCCGTTTACTTTTTGTTCTACCTGTCTAAACTAAAAGTCAATTTAAATGTAAAAATAATGAATAAAATAAATTAATCGGTACTTGTTTCCTAGCACGGCCACACCGATTTCCATCGGGGTGGTCGTGTCGGAAAAATCGCATCGGTCGCATCGCATGCCACCTCACGATTGACGCCAACCCGAAGCGTGGCGAGCGCAGCGAGCCCGCGAGGGGCGGCGGTGCGCGTCCTCCGACCTTTTCATTCCCCTACTATCCACATCGGCATGGAGTTGAGTATATAAAGTGTGGCGAGCGCAGCGAGCCACCGCGTATAACTTCACAGGTTATAATGGCACAAGACCGACGCGATGCTCCCGATTTCAATGTTAAAAAATATTTTAACATTGAAGCCTATGGCAAAATCGCGGGCATCGCGTCGGGGCCAATTTTATTGGTCGCGACCGACGCGATGCCCGCGATTTTCCCTTTGCCGGCAAAATGGACCTGATTTCAAAGGAAATCGGGTCCATCGCGGGCATCATGTACCTTAACTTAAAGGTACACGATGCCTGCGATTGTGGTCGTCCTAGGAAACAAGTACCAATTCATCAAATAATTAACAGTTGGGAACAAACTTTTAAACCTTGTTCTATTTTTAGAATAAAGCATTTTTTTTTTTTTTAAGTGATCTGTTGTAATCGCCATCGTGAGATGGTGAGAACGTAATAAGGAATGGCAGCAGACCTTGTAGTGTATGGGATAACTGGTGGTGCCCAATCTTACATCTGGCAAGGGGTTACAGCTGGAGATGAGTCTTATGGCTTGCGGTGAATCACAGATGTCCCCAATGGCAGTATACAACACTAAATATCCCTCTCCAAAAACCTACACATGGTATATTATGTGCACATGCAGCTCCCCTCTGCGAACGCCTTTGGCAACATGTATAGTCGCCGAGCCGTTTGCAAGGAGCGGGACAGGACGTGGGCAGATGGCGGCTAGAATGGGGCCGCCAATGGGAACACCAGCATTTTATGGGCGTCACCAGGAAAATGCTGGGCGTTCCCATGGGTGCACAATGGTTCCAACTGACTTATTATTCGCGAAGCCAGGAGAAATCGTTTGATGGTTTCTGGCCATCGAATGATTTCTCCTGCAGCGGAGACATGCAAGTGGATGTGTCTATGTTACACATGTAAAAGAGGGGATTCAGCGGTGGCGGAACATTTGGGAGGGCGGCGTCTCTGGTGCTGGGTAAGCTGCGATCTTCGCAGCTTAACGAACCAACCAGAATCACCTCCTTAGTTTCATCCATGCTGTAACTCTCTCTAGATCAGTGTTTTTCAACCACTGTGACGTGGCACACTAGTGAGCCTTGAGCTGTTCTCAAGTGTGCCCCCAGATCTAGAGATGCCCAAACCAGTTTACAGCCACCACCAGTTCAAATGTTATTTACTGGCCTCTTCTTTTCATTTAAAGGGCCAATGTATTTTATTTGTGTTACCTGTGGGGACCAGTGTGATTGTTTTTTAAATGGGGGGCAATAGGTTTGTTTTTTTTCCTGTGGGGGCCAGTGTGTATTGGCCTGTGGGGATCTCATGGTGTGCCTTGGCAATTTTAAAATCTTATTAAATCATCACAGGACCCGTGGGCCCAAACTGTTGAGAGTAAAGTAAAATGTAAAGTAAAAACTGTGCTGCCCGGCAGGTGGGGCCGATGTAACAGGTGCAGAGATTTGATTTGGGTCGGATGTGTCCAAAATCAAATCGACATTGCTGCAGTGTAAAAATATTTGTGGGCTACATGCAATAGCAGCCAGTATTTACCCTACACAGAAAATATGGTACTTGTTTCCTAGCACGGCCACACCGATTTACATCGGGGTGGTCGTGTCGGAAAAATCGGGTCGATCGCATCGCATGCGATTTGGTCGCATGCGATGCGATCGACGCAACCGACCCGATTTTTTGATTGAATGAAATGTAAATCGGGTCCCTGGGACCCGATTTTACATTGGATTCAAGGTAAAATATTCCCAACCCCCCCAAATTTAACGTCGTAAACCCCACCCCACGATAGACGCCAACCCGAAGCGTGGCGAGCGCAGCGAGCCCGCGAGGGGCGGCGGTGCGCGTCCTCCGACCTTTTCATTCCCCTACTATCCACGTCGGCGTGGAGTTTAGAATAGCATAGTGTGGCGAGCGGACGCGTATACCTGTGAAGTTATATGCGGCCCCTCGCAGGGCTCGCTGCGCTCGCCACGCTTCGGGCTCGGTGGCTCGCTGCGCTCGCCACACTATTCTATTCTCAACTCCACGCCGACGTGGATAGTAGGGGAATCAAAAGGTCGGAGGACGCGCACCGCCGCCCCTCGCCGGCTCGCTGCGCTCGCCACGCTTCGGGTTGGCGTCTATCGTGGGGTGACGACGGGGACATCTATAATGTGAAATGGGTCATATTGGCCCATTTCACATTTATCACATTTTCTCACGATTTCAATGTTAAAAAATATTTTAACATTGAAGCCTATGGAAAAATCGGGGGCATCGCGTCGGGACCAATGTTAATGGTCCCGACCGACGCGATGCCCCCGATATTTTACCTTTCCCGACACGATTTCAATGTTAAAATATTTTTTAACATTGAAGCCTATGGAAAAATCGGGGGCATCGCGTCGGTCGCGTCGGGACCAATGTTAATGGTCCCGACCGACGCGATGCCCCCGATATTGTGTCTTAGCCGGCCAAATGGACCTGATTTCAAAGGAAATCGGGTCCATCGTGTGGATCGTGTACCTTAACTTAAAGGTACACGATCCATAAGATTGTGGCCGTGCTAGGAAACAAGTACCGAAAATATATACATTTTAACATGGTTTGTTGCAGATACATTCCAAATTCGAATAAGGCCGTGTGTTCTAGATTGCTTGTACCATCAGTAAATAATGTTTGTTTTTCAAACATCCTTGATGAATGATTTCATTTCTGCAGCCCAACAAGGGTAAATATTAATCATTATTGTGTTAATGGCTGCCAATGTAACTGTGCTTTGGTGGTGTCTGTGTGGGCGCTGGCACCTGCTCAATGCACTGACATGCTGCTGCCTGCCGCTGCCCACTGACTGAGCACCGTTGGTGAGTCAGCCGCAGCGCGGGTGCAGCCATGGCAGCGATGACAAATTCCGCCACTGATTCAATTGACTGTACACAGAGCTGGCTATTGGCGACTGTGTACAGGATGGGCGTGCTAGGGCGGCCTGTGATGCGTTGGGGGGGGGGGGGGGGGGGGCACCACAAACTTTTTGGCAGGGGGGAGCAAAATTTATAGTTATGCCACTTGTATACAGGTGGTACAATATACCATCACAAAAAGTGTCTTCTTTTGTAATTTTTTTTACTTTGTTCCCAAGTCTAATATTTGGAACCTTGCCTTCTTTAGAAATCCTGCATTTGCTCGTGTGCCGCAGTGGAGCTTGGACAGTATCTTCTTCAGCCTTGCCAGTCCAAAAGGAGCAGGTAAGAGATGTTAATTACGTTCCATAGAACTCACCTGTGTGAAGATCTGGGAAGCATGCAGTGATGATACTTGCCTACTTTTGAAAACTAGTTTCAGGGAGATTATAGTTGGTAATAGAATTCTGCAAAGTGCCCCATTGAGGGGGCGTGTCATGCTCCACCCGAAGGGCGTGTCTAGTTCCATATATGGAGAGATTGTGAAAAGAGATTGTGAACGTGGCACCTAGCAGCGTGGGTGTGTACTGCTACATCTGAGAGGAATCTTTAAAACTGACTTATATCCAAATGTAGATGAGCCCCAAAGCAGTTAGTAAGAGCTACTATACTTGGTACAGAAAAGTCACTGATATATGTCAGGAATTGTTCATCTATTGTGTTCTACATGAGGTTCCATATAAATGGGCACAAGACATGCATGTAGCCATAGGGATTATTGTGTTTTATCACCAATGCTGGGAAATTATGCTGATAATTCCATGTAAATTGATCGATCTCTCATTCCTTTTTTTTCTCCAAAAATGTGACAGCTACATAATGTGGGCAAGGTGAAATGAGGGAGATTGCTAGACTAATCAGGGAGAGAGGGAGATTGCTGTTCTTTCAGGGAGTCTCCTGCAGAATGCAGGAGGGGAGACAGCTATGACATTGAGTCAGAAGGCTGATGCTATTCCCAGCTCACCAAGGAATCTTGCAGCAGCCTGTGGGAGAAAGTAAGCACAACCGTTCCATCCTTGGGGTCTCCTAAGTTGGTCCCCAGCATTGTGTGCGGCACGGTTCCCTGGCCGTGCGGGATTTCACCGTCCGGCAGGAGCCGGAGTGTGTGAAACCGGCCTAAGGGTTCCGGCAGGGAGGGGGGGGGGGGGCCCGGTGCACATCGCCGGGCATCGCTTTTGCGTTAATAATCGCATATGTTAGTGCATATGCGATTATTAACTATGCAAATGCCGGCGATGTGCACCGGGGATTATTAGTGAATCCCGCCCATTGTCTTTACTTGTCCGCGATAAAAAGGAAACGGATGGCAGAGTTTACATTGAACAGTGGCGGTAATTATCCTGGACGTGTGACAAAGAAGCGTAAGCCGGCCATACGTCAGAATGACCTGTATACAATCCTATGAGGGCTGACCACTCAACACGTGGGACCGCACTTTGTTCCGGTGTATGGCCAGCCTGAGGGCCGCATTTATCATTGGAATGCGATGCCAGGGCGGTGACATCGCCCGACATCGCATTGCGGTACCCTGCAATACCGCCGGGATGTATCATCTGGCAGGTGCAGGGACAGGGCTCAGAAAGGAGCCCGTCCCTGCGATGCCTGGAGCCGGAAGCCGTGAGGTCAGCGCATGCGCGGTTATGTGCTGACCCCCGCCGACCCCTCTTACCGCACTGCCCTGCTCGGGCAGTGCGAAGTGTAGCCATAGGCTACAATAGGCTATCACCATCCCAGATTGGCGATAGCCCAGAGCTGCGATGCCGGGCTGGCCGATGTTGATACATCGGCCAGCTTCGCATCCCCCATAGAAACCTATGGGGGATTCGGCCGGCGCATTTAGGATACATTTAGGTGAAACTTAATATTGCGGTTAACCCCCGAAAACAAATATTAGTTGATAAATGGGCCCCTTAGAGAGAGAGAGTAATACAGACAGCGGCTTTCCCGAACGCCAGGATATGTTCCATCATAGTTTATTTCAACGTTGCGCAAGCTCTGGGACTGGAGAGGGTAAAGAGAGGGTAACACATTCTGTCTAAAGCAATTATAAATAGACTCAGGATAAAGGCCCGCTATGTGGACAGACTGGTAGAGCAGGCCCTGGCAGGGGGATGTGTGCCAATATAGGGCTTACAACAGCCTCCCTCTGGGTCCCTCCTTGGCAGAGAATGTTTTGTATAAGAAGGACGGGGTTTATTTTGTTTCTCTGATGTGTATCTGACATGTGGCCGGCTCGCCTGCATTCTAGCATCTTATCATGCTGATAATCATATTGCTGTGTATTTTGTACTTTTCCATCAGGCGTCGTTCGTTAAGGAAATAATTCTGTGATGAGAACGTGGTAATAGAAAATTGCAATTCAGTCCGGAATGGGATAACTGGTGCAGGGGTAGATTAATATGAATTTTAGATTTAGATTTCCATTGGGTAATAACCAGGAAAATGGCAATAGCAACACATACCTCCCAACACTCACGATTTCAGCGGGACAGTCCCGATTACCGGGACCTGTCCCGCTGTCCCACCCGCGGCCGGAGGTGTCCCGCTGCGGGGGGGGGGGGGGGAGGCAGTTGGGAGCCCCCCCAATTTGACAGAATAGATGCGTCTATTCCCGGGCGAAAACGGGGACGTGGCTCATTTGCATAAGCCGCGCCCCTCATTTGCATAAGCCCCCCCTCCTTTTTGGATTTCTGCAGCTACAAAGTTGGGAGGTATGGCAACATGTTACTGGTGATTTCTGTACTACAACCGCACTGGTCTTCAGTGGCATTGGCAGAGGGGGAAGTATAGGTACAGTGTGTATGGGATAGGCCCACAGGGACCCAGGGTAGGATGTCCCTCAAAATCGGAAATTCGAAAAATCGATGTGACACCCTCTATTACAGGGGTCCTCAAACTATTTTGTTCTGGGACCCCATCAGACAATAAAAATAATTACGGGACCCCAGCAAGTTATTGCAGAAGGTCATCACATCACACGTGTAGTCAGCAGACAGCACATGCATGGCAGCATTGTGGAGGCACAAAGTGATGGGAGGAGTCTAATATACCATAACCCATCACATCACATGTGTAGTCAGCAGACAGCACATACATGGCAGCATTGTGGGGGCACAGAGTGATGGGAGGAGTCTAATATACCATAACCCATCACATCACAGGTGTAGTCAGCAGACAGCACATACATTGCAGCATTGTGGAGGCACCAAAGAATGGGAGGAGTCTAAAATAACAGACCAGATTTTTCAGACTCCTTGAATCACTGACTGAGATTAGAAAAGTCATCAGCTTGACGGTCACAACATGGAGTCGCGTCCCCATGCTGAGAAGGTCGGGACCCACAGTTTGAGAACCGAGTCCGTTCTGTACTATGTGATGCGCGCTCCCGCGCATCACATAGTGCGGTACAAAAAGTATGTGCTGCACATACTTTTTGTACTAGCTACACATCGTATCGCATCGCAGTGCATGCACACTGCATGCGATCCGATACGAAGTGTACTTTAAAAGTACATAACGGAGCCGCAAAACGGAGCATGTATGGGCTTCTTAAGTGATATGAAAAACACCATAATATTGACAAAACTATCAGAGGATTAAGTCATTGCAATGACCTGCTACTGTCCATACATTCATTTTTGAAGGGCATGTCATTATTCTTCATTCCTCACAAAGTCGTCGGGACAAACACGCCTCGGGGTGAGCTTAAAGGAAGCACTTTTTGCGTGCATTTACTTTCTGAATTTTTTGAAAAGGAACTCATGTGAGACAGCCAAAATGCACACTGACATCTATTTCTAAATCTACGTGACATCATACCCTACATCAGTCAAATGGACACTACTGTATTTCAAAAATGTACCTAGCAAACAATGACATTTAAACCAACACAACTAAAAAAGACAACTAAACTTTTAATCATGCTCTACAGTTTTTCCTCTTCGTGATAGATGGCACTATTTTCATTTAAAGCACTAGCTGGTTGGTGAAGAATTAAAGATGGATTAGTTATGTTAGCCCCATACTACAGTGACACGAGAAGCAGGCAAAATAATTGAGCTTTCTAGAAAATCGCTGAGATTAAATTAATATTACTGCAGAACCCATGCAGCTTCACACCTCCCAACATGACCCTCTCCAGGAGGGACGCAATGCTCTGTTTCTGGACTTATCTCTTAATTTATGATTGCCATCACCTGTTTTGAACAGGTGAATTGATAAGAAAGGTGCTTCAACACAGGTGATGGGAATCCTAAATTAAGAGGGAAGTGCAGGAGCAGAGCATTGTGTCCCTCCTGGAGAGGGTCATGTTGGGAGGTATTTTCAAAGTATGGAGCGGACAGCGCTGCCTCCTCCCCCACCCTTCGACATTGCGCCGTAGCATTCCCCACTTGTATGCCGCAAATGCCGGGTCGCGCCTGGAATAGACCTGTGTCCTAATCCCTGGAGCGACCCCGACATTTGTGGTATGAATGGAGTATAAATAGACACTTATAATCCAGTTTATTGATGCCTGTGTGCGGCCAGATGCTCCCAGGAAGTCTAAGGCAAAAATTCACGGAGTAATCTTTGTGGGTGCTGAATGATGCTCTGACAGTCGGGATTTCAGACAATTGTTTCTCCGATATCAAAATTCCGACTGCTAAATGCCTGACCGTCGGGATCCCGGGATAATTTCCTTCGTTGGGATCCACAACTCTAATATAGAATGGAACCTGTGGCAAACCCAGCGAGCCCGCAGCATGGTGAGTGCAGCGATCCTGCAAACGGGTTTGATGTACTTGCCTCCAACAGTCGGGATTCCGATGTCGGAGAAAGGACAGTCGGAATACCGACTGTCAAGGGCGCATACCACACCCATCCTTGCGTAATGGACAGCTTACCTTGTCAACACTGCAGTATATTTAGCAGTCAATAATTAGCAAGGTCCAGCCTGCAGACTTTTTTTTTACTTCACAGATGGGCGTAAACCATCTAGCAGTACGGGTGCTTGGCAAAGAACCAATATATGGGATTAGAGCTACAATTTGTTGACAGCCATAGGCGAATCTAGAATTATGATAATGGGTGGTCCCAGATCTAGACACAACAGCAGGGGTACCTTTGCGTGGCGTAGCAGCGCGTCAAAAAGGGGGCGTGGTCTCATGGGAAGGAGGCGTGGCATCACAAAAGGGGTGTGGTATTACACTTTAGACCATACACAGTAATGTCGATTACACATATTAGCAAACTCCATAATACCCATTACACATAAAGCCACACGCCGTAATGCCAATTACACATAAGGCCACACACCATAATGCCCATTACACATTGTGCCACACATCATGATGCCCATTACATACTATATAACAAACCGTAATGCCCATTACATATTTGCCACATAAGTGCTGCTTACCTACGTGCTCATTGCTAGGGGGATGGCACACCATAGTACCCATTACACAGGATGCCGCACACCATACTACCCATTACACATGATGCCGCACACCATAGTACCCATTACACATGATGCCACGCACCATAGTACCCATTTCACATGATGCCGCGCACCATAGTACCCATTACACATGATGCCGCGCACCATAGTACCCATTACACATGATGCTGCACACATAATGTCCCTTACACATGAGGCTGCACACATAATGTCCCTTACACATGAGGCTGCACACATAATGTCCCTTACACATGATGCTGCACACATAATGCCCCTTACACATGATGCTGTACACATAATGCCCCTTACACATGATGCTGCACACCGTAATGCCCCTTACACATTAAGCCACACATTATGCGTAATGCCCCCACATACTGCCACTTGTAGCGTCCCTTAAGCAATGCCCCCAAAAGTGCCACTTACAGTAAATTTTTATATGAGCCTTCGCTGCTGCTGCAGGGAGAGATGGAGAGCGGTGCAGCTGCTTCTATGGGAAGAGGAGCAGAGCGCAGCGCAGAGCACGCTCCCACTCCCCTCCTGGTGTCCCCTCTAGCCGAGGGGACATTTGAAATATTGTGCGCGCTGTTGTTGTGCGTGACGTCGGGGGAGCACGCCGGGCGCCGGCACCATATGATTAATGGGGGGGCGGGCTGAGGTGAAAGCGGGGAGAAGAATTGGAGCAGAAGCTGCAGGGGTCATAGTCATTGACAGCTGGGCAGAGAGCAGGGGGCTGCCCGGCTGTATTCAGAGCACTGCAGGTCACGGCTGTTTGAAAGAATACCCCTTTCACAACAGAAAATGCAGGGATTTACCCAGGAATATGGTCCCAGGATCATGCATTTTCTGGTGTGAGGGGGAGAGACAACCACTCCCCTCTCCCTACCCCCCTTTAACCAACCAGCTATATCTTCGGAACCAACTGACCCATTTACATGAGACCAGTATCATATTGAATAACTTTTGAGTTGGCTTCGAATGATTTTGGTCCTGTGAAACTGGGCTGTTTGGTTCCAGAGAAATATGCCCTTAAAGAACATAAACACTCATGAAATTACATTTAAGAAATTAAAAAAACGGTTTAACCTCAATATCCCTGGAACCAATTAACCCATATGGATCCAGCCTGGTATCAGATTGAAGGCCCAGCGATTTGGGTTCGACTAGATCAACCCCGAGCTTCAGTGATGCCGAAGGGGGAACTGGCAACCGTTGAACTGGGGGGGGTCGGAATTAGCGGGTTATCCTATAGAGACACGGGGCTGGGCTCGTTGGAAAGCCCTGACCCTCAGCTACAAACATGGGCTAATGGGTGGTCCTGTGCACCCCCGGACCACCCCCTAGATTCGCATATGTTGACAGCGTGTTGACAACTAGTGATTTGAGCCACCATCATAAAGTCTTAACTTATCCAGACCTGTTCCAATTACATGGCAAATGAATTCTGTTTTGCAAAGAGAACTACAATGTAATATTATACTAATTTATCTGACCATGCAAAGAAATAGCAGAGAAAGTGGCAATCACATGCAGGCCAGTAAGGGGAGGGGATGCATTAGCTAACACGTACATGTGATTGGTTAGCTAGTTAGCTTCTCAGGCTGGCCTGTATGCAGTCATCTCTAGAGCTCAGTTTGGAATGGGCTTTGTAATAGCTTGCACATTCCAACTGTCATTTGAGGGGGGGGCGGACACTACTCACCCCTCAGAGTCAGACTTTTTCTGTTGCTACCTGCTGCTGCCCGTTAGATCCGGCTCTGAGTCCCCACTCCCCAGCCCAGCGCATGAAACATTCCTGCGCGCTGCTGCGGCTGGGGAGCATCACGTGGGCAGGCAGCGCTGCCATACTTGCTCCAGGCCGCGGGAGCAGCTGTGTGCGCTCGCGCATGCGCACCAGCCCCGGCCATTTTAACTTTGGGAGCAGCTGAGGCTGGCCGCGGCCACCTTGAATTAGGGCATAGTGCTGCGGCCGTGGCCCAGCCCAGATAGGGAGGGTGGGCAGCCTCTTCTGATCTAAATGTGCCGGCCCACCGGGAAACGGCCCGGTTTCCCGGTGGGCCAATCCGCCCCTGACTGTCCCTGTGAAATACTTCTGGACACATTGGTGGTGTTGTCATGTTTTAGCGAGACTCCTGCACAGTGACTGACACTGCGCAATGTGCATCTCCTCAATGCTGGACAAGGAGGAGAGAAATCATAACAGCCTCCACCTCTGACAATGCCTCCATAGGCATAAAGGGCCTTATTCTGGTTCACTCTTTCTGACAAAATCCTTCTTAGATGGTCAAAACCATGTGCACTGCAGGGGGGGGGGGCAGATTTGGGTGAGTTATTTTGTTTCTGTGCAGGGTAAATACTGGCTGCTTTATTTTTACACTGCAATATAGATCTCACTGAAGTAAAACCCTCACCCAAATCTAATTCTCTCTGCACAGGTAACATCTACCCCATCTGCAGTGCACATGGTTTTGTCCATCTAAGAAGGATTTTGTCAGTGAACTAGAATAAGGCCCAATGCGACTAACACCATCAGCGGCAGATGCCATTAAGCTTTGGGACCAAGCTCCAAAACGCTTCCCTTTTTGGAACTTGGTACATAAGGGCCCTTATTCAGATCTGATCGCAGTACAAATTTGTTCTCAAAATGGGCAAATCCATGTGCACTGCAGGTGGGGCAGATGTAACATGTATAGAGAGAGTTAGATTTGTGTGAGTTATTTTTTTTCTGTGCAGGGTAAATACTGGCTGCATTATTTTTACACTGCAATAAAGATTTCAGTTTTAACACACCCCACACAAATGTAACTCTCTCTGCACATGTTACATCTGCCCCACCTGCAGTGCACGTGGTTTTGCCCCTTTTGAGAACAAATTTGTACTGCGATCAGATATGAATAAGGGCCAAGGTTCAGACTCGGTACCCATTCACAATTATCACTGGCTCAGTGCACGGTTTGCTAAGCTGTCTCACATGTGACCAATTGTGATGATTGTGGTGTGGAGTTTGTACTTTCTTTCCATGTCTTTGGGTTTCCTCTTGGTTCTTCCCACAGGCAAAAATAAATAAATACTCAAGCTAGGACTGGGTGGGGTGGTAATACTAATGCAGTTTGTTAATGTGTGCTGTTGCTAGTTGTATTGTGTACTTATTATTGCTGCTTGCCTGATCTGGTATAAAGTTCACTGACCTCACTCTGTCTCCTCCTCTAAATCCTCCTGAGCTCCGTGAGTCTGTGACATGTGAGTGACTGCTTCAGGGTGAGGTCTGTGCTCTGATTGTAGTTCAGGAGAAAGCTACAATTTGCCACTGGACTTTCTGGACAGCGATCCAAGCAAATGGGATGAGACTGCGGCCTTCAACCAAGCTCGGCAGAGTGAGGTGTTGCCCTGACTCACAAGTACCGGTCATGTAAACAAGGAAATAGACTTCCAAGACCAAATACGAAGACGCGCCATCAGTAGACTTGTTTAAGTGATTTTACCGATTTTTCACCATATCGTGGCTTAAACATATTCGCTTTCAAATGTAATATTTAATCATTCTAGTCTATGTATTTCAACGCTTGTCCTTTATGTGATGACACATTTTGGGATGGCTAATACCCCAAATGCGTCAAACTTCAGACAATTTGTATTTTTCAAAAGTAATACAATTCTTGAGTATTTAGGCGTCTTGTGACACGGGTTCGAGTTGTCCGATTAAATTCATTTTTCCCATAGGCTCTCATAATAGCAAAAGGAAAAAGTAGAGGGTGTCATGTCATACCTTCAAATGTAAAAATGTACCCCAAATAAGGGACACCCTAACCCAGGGCCTACAAACATTATAGATACCCCCATAAATCATTCCTGCCAACTCTCCCTTAATGTGAGGGAGACTCCCTGTAGTAGTAGAAATCTCCCTGATCCCCTGATGAGTTTAGCGATCTCCCTCATTATCTAGCTGTTAGATATTCTTGGGCAAAAAAGAAACCTGAGCTTTATACAGTCAGATGGGATGATCAGCGGCATTCCCCAGTATTGTATATTAGGCACAGTGATCCTGATGGCTACAAGCACTTTAAATATGGTTTCTCGTGTTGACACTGTCAGGTCAAAAGTGCTGATTGGGAATTGTATCCTGTTCTGAGCACAGCTGTACCTGAATGAGCGACCCCGCGAGGGTTTAAGTTTCCACTTATTTGGCGTACGTTTGGATAAATTTACAAAATGTCATAAGAAAACTCGTGTCGACTTTTTCCACAATCTCCCTGAAATGCTTTTTTGCTTGTATCGACTTTTGCTGGTGTCTACTTTTTTCATGATGACCTATTGACCTTGCTGAAAGAAACCGTTTTTATGTTGTTGCAATAGGACAGCTAAAAAGCAGAACCCGCCCTGTGACACAGAGTGACTATAACAGTGGTAATTAATTAACTGAATACCTCCCTCGGGGGCAGATTTATTAAGCTCTGTAAAGTGATAAAGTGTCTGGTTTTTATCACTGGCCAATCAGCTCCTACCTGTCATTTTTCAGACCAAGCCTGTAACTTCACAGTTAGGAGCTGATTGGCCGGTGATAAAAACCAGACACTTTATCACTTCACCGAGCTTAATAAATCTACCCCTCAGTCTGTTACTGGATTTTTCCCAGTAGTTATGTGCTGGTGCTATATAAGTAACTGGTTATACACACGGGGGTGATTCAGGTTGGTTTGCAAAATCTTTAATTGACAAAACCATGCTACACTGCAGGTGGGGCAGATGTAACATGTGCAGAGAGAGTTAGATTTGGGTGGGGTGTGTTCAAACTGAAATCTAAATTGCAGTGTAAAAATTAAGCAGTCAGTATTTACCCTGCACAGAAACAAAATAACTCCCCCAAATCTAATTTTCTCTGCACCTGTTACATCAGCCCCACCTGCAGTGCACATGGTTTTGTCCATTAAACCAACCTGAATCATCTCCACTGTGTGCTGATTATTTCCCGCTCCGCCACAGCATCACAATGGGTATCTGGCCCCCAGGGTTGCCCAGCCCTCGGGCCACAGGACGGCTTTAGTGGCAATAGTGTAGTCACTGCTGTGTATATCTGTACTATGAGAAAATATAGATTGTGCATCATAAGGTAAAATAAACTTATAGTTTTAAAAGAAAAATAAATATATAAAATAGATATATCTCTATCATCATCACTACTCACAATATGCCATCATGCCCCCACCACTTGCCCCTAATATGCCACTGGGTTCCCATCACATGCCCTGTGTATACCATGTGGTCGCCACCATATGCGATTGGACCCCCACATCGACCAATAGACTCCTCCAGATGTTTTTCTTTTTCATTTCTATGCTGTACAAGCAAAGTGTCTATTTAACATCTATTTTATATACCATGGCTCGGATCTACAGGTTTGTGAACCTTAAATTGAGGGTCCTATCATGGGTGTGGACCACTGGCGCCTCAGCAGTCCTGCTAGGGCCCTGTGGCTCATCAGCCATCTACATGCTTGAAACATTCTTTATCCTTTAATGCATGAATAATGAATATCTAATGTTTTTTTTTTTTTTTTTTACATTTTTGTTTTATTAGTCTTCTGGAAATGCTGGACGTGTCCACTTGAGTGGACACCATGCATCTGCAACAGTATTTTAACCATGAAAGTTGTGTGCTGCCTGGTCCTGGAAGAACCCATAGACCGCAATAGCAATTTTTCCCCAGCAAAAGAGTGTGTTTGTGTGTGTATTATTTAATTTAATATCGAATTAAAACTCGTCAGACCACAGTGTTGTTCGGTAAAATTTTTATTAACTTGAGTCTTAGAAAGTGAGGGAATATTGACAGGAAATGGAGATTGGCTTAATTTCTGTACCCACGGAGCCCTGTGTATACCACATAAATGCCAAGGATGGTGAGACTGCAACATTAAAGTAACGTGTAGCATGACCAATAAGGATGTACAGCGGAACCAGGGGTCATAAGACTGATTAGCATGTTGCGTGTGACCAGGGTCAGGATACGTCACTGCTAGCACACAATACCACAAATGAAACGCAGCATTCAGGCCGTGCCAACTGCCCAGGTTAGTCATGACAATGATAAGCAATGAATGTCTGCCACATATGACCGTCACCATCCTGCTGGCTCCTGGGCACTAATGGGTTAAGCTGGATTGTGGCACACACCAGCATGTCAGAACACTTTTTTCTTACATTTTGTTATTTTGTTATTTTGTTTTAGGAAATTAATTTTGAACAGATATTTAACCAGGTGAAAATGATTTGGCTTTGTAGGAAGAGGGACAGAATGGGACAGGCCAAATGGTTCCAGTTATAATAATACATCAGACACCGTGCGGGTTGGCAGGGGTGTGCAGTGTACGCTAGTGTCACACTTTGCCGAAATCACGTGTGGTGAAATTTTGGTATCATACATCGATCAGTCAGTGAGCATGGAGAGCAGGGGCATAGGGGTGAATGATGGGCACCATCAGAAATGTGAGCTTGTGTTACATTGCTTTTCTGTCCACTGCATCTCCAGGGGGAGGGGGAGGGGAAGGGAGGGGACATTGTGTGGAGACTGATTGGGTAGGAGAGTTGTTTTCATGCATGCTGTGATATTGGTGTAGGACAGTGATGGCTAACCTTGACACTCAGCTGTGGTTGAACTACACATCCCAGCATGCCCTGCAACAGTTTTAGCATGGCCAAATAGCAAAAATGTAGCAGTGCATGCTGGAATGTGTAGTTCTGCAACAGCAGTAGTGTGAAGGTTAGCCATCACTGACGTAGGAGTCAGACACTGAGGGGGATTTCTGATTGCATCGCTGCCTTACATGAGCTGCTTGGTGTGCGAGCGGGCGCAGCAAATTGCTTATCCGTCAGCCCGTTTGCAGCTAGCAGTGCAGGTGGGGGGCGATGGGAATGCCCAGTGTTTCATGGGTGTTCCCATGGAAATGCACCCGTGAGACGGGTGCCGGGGGCGGGCAGCTGCAGTCAGCTGCCGTCCGATTCCCGCACAGGGACGCAGCAGATGTAAGACACCAGAGAGATGTCTTGGATCTACCAGCGCTGTAGAGAAATCATTCAATGGTCATGACCATCAAATGATTTCGCCCCCTGGGGGAGAATTTGTGGGGGATTTCTTGGGGGGCACTTTTGAAAGCCGTGGCATCTTCAGCGGTTTCGTCTGCGCTGAATTTAAAGGGTCAATCCTTTTAAATCCTACGCATGGCTGGTCTTGCATTTTATATTATTGACCCATTAAATCCAGAGGCCAAACTATGTCAGCTTAGTGAATGTACCCCACTAACTGAACCCGGCGAGGCTTGGTAGCATTGGGATGTGGTTTGAGACTATTAGGGGGCAGCTTAAATTGTTCCAATTGGGAGGGTTGTGGTTCTGCAATGTGCAGGTATGGATGTCCAGGGATACAATGCCTTGTGAATAATCTACATTAATAAATACCGTCCTCATTCACATCCCTAGTTTAGCGTTATTAGTTTTACTGTTTCATATCCAGGAACAGATCACGTCGGAGGAAGTCTGGTAATTATATGGGAGCCAGGAGTAGTGTGTTTCTGACCATATACTCTATACCGTGATGTCATATGGGAGACAGGAGTACAGTGTTTCTGACCATATACTCTATACCGTGATGTCACTGTGACCTCATCCCCGCTTATATTGCAGACGGCAGGTTACAGATATGGAAGCAGATAGAACACTGATATAATACAGACTGGTAACACAACTCACCAAATAAAAGCCGCATATCGCCACCATAAAATTCACCGTAAACTACCATAAACACAGATATAAATTATAGCGCTAAACTAAAACACATCATACAGTGGCCTTCCTTATATAACCGGTACATGCCTCCATGTGTATTGTTCAGTGTTGCTGTCATTTTAGGGTCTTTGTACTAAGCTTTGGATGGAGAAAAAGTGCCAGCCAATCAGCTTCTGTCACTTTTCAAACCCAACCGGTAAACACGGCAGCTAAGAGTTGATTGGCTGACACTTTATCTCTCGCCAAGACTTAGTAAATAGACCCGAATGCATATCAATAAAGAAAAATGGTCTCTCTACCTCCCCCTTTTTTTTTCTTTTTTTTTTTTTTTTTTAAGTGATATCCGCTATATTGGCGGGAAGAATTTAATGGGGGTTCACAAAGAGCCAAACGTTTCATTATAATTTAAAACACATACGGTAATAATAATCACGTAATCATAGTTACTTCCAGTGGGTACAATCCGTCCCTACTCTTCGTTATACTAATATAGTAAATAAAATAAAAAGTTAAATAATCGCCGGGCTGCGGAAAAATGATTTTTTCAAAAAGATTTTCCAATTCCAAATCTGAAAAAAAAAAAAAAAATAATAGAAAAGTTTGCACCATCGACAAATGTTTTGGGGTGGGGTTTTTTTTGTTGTATTTTTCTTTGTGCCAAAATACACGTTCAGGGAACAGATCGAACATCATCGGACAATGTCTACAAAATGATTGTTTTTTTTACTTCTTTACAAAAGTAGGAGACGTCACGATGCTTCAGTAAATCAGTTTATAAAAGTCATTTGCAAAGTTCCATAAGTAACACTGAATACTTTTAGTCCCTTCCGAAAGCGTTAACAACCCAACATGGGTTAATATAGATATTTCCTGGCACACAAAGCAGCTCGACAGTTTAAAAATCAGTGTTATAAAACCGGTAGGCGGGGAAAAAAAAGTATGTTAGGTGGATTGTTCCGTGCCGCCTGCCCGTGGCTCCCAGGGGCCACAGTGTGTAAGTCGGCGACTCCGGTGTTCAGTAAACCAGGCTAATTGTGAGTCTTCCATCCCAACGTGTGCAGCAGTCCTGCCGGGTTAGGAGTTGGTTAAAGTTTCCCTTCAAAGTTTGTTCCGGATATTGTATAAAAGTGCTTTGTGTCGAGTCCCGTCCGACGGTCGCATCCTTATTGGTGAGCGTGGATTTGGCACTTTAAGCCGCAAAACTGTCTGGCGGGCTCATTCGAAGGACATGAGATTAGTAGGTGCCTGCAATAAGAGACAAGAGGTTATGTTTCATGTCAGAGGTCTCACGTTCTACAGATGTAATTATTGGTGTCCATGCTGCAGGTGGGGCAGATGTAACAGGTGCAGAGAGTTAGATTTGGGAGGGTTATATTGTTTCTGTGCAGGGTAAATACTGGCTGCCTTATTCTTACAATGCAATTTAGATTTCATTTTGAACACACCCCAGCCAAATCTAACTCTCTCTGCACATGTTACATCTGCCCCACCTGCAAAAATGGCAGCCTTGCTAACAGGCCCTTGGTGTAGACTAGTTGATTGCTTGTACAGTTCAGGCTATATGTAGCACAGATTGTGGAGGCTGTACTGTTGTTACTTGTATGACTATGTTCTGCTCTGACCTGAGAAATACCAGTGCAAGCAGGAGTGGAGCTGGTCATAGCTGAGCACCATGTTGGGGCACAGCGTCAAACGTTGGCACTCACTACTCCTGCTGTGCTCTTAAGAGATCAAGTGCACAGCAGAAGTCTCTGAAGTGTTCCCCAATGTTCTGAGGGGCTCAGGGGCTGTAAGCATAGCTGTGGCAGTGCCTAGCAATGGCTAGAATGGCATCCGCCAGGATTCCTGTAAAGGTAATTACTCAGACCCTCCTCCAGTATTTAATATTCAGTATACTAAAAATATTCTGCTCAAGGGGGCGGGGTTAGGGGGGCCCCCAGAAATATCAGTGTACCGGGCCCCGAGATTTCTGTTGCCGGCCTTCACAGCAGCTTAGACCTAGGATACACCCTTTCCGAAATCCCTCTCTGCACCTTACATCTGCCCCCCTGTAGCGCAGCATGGTTTGCTCCTATGTGTCATGGTTTCCCTTGGAGCAGCGAGAACCGCTCAGACAAACTCTGGCATTCGGCCAGCGACTATGCGCCACATAGTATGCTGTGGCCAGGGACCATACACATGGCATCTAACTACATAGCTAAGGCTATACTACAAGTCTATGTGCATATATCACAGCAGCACAGAGGTGCTGCCACCCACAGACTGCATGCAATCATGGTCTATTGTCAGAGCACTTTGAGAATACAGGGCATCTGTGTATGTAGAGGGGACACTTCCCATGTGACCATTCCTTAAAGGGCTCCCGCTGAATAAATCCCGTAAAACATTATATACATATTGCTGAACTCTGAGCACAATGAGGGGCAGATTTATTAAGCTCAGGGAGGTGATAAACTGTTTTTTTTTTTTTTTTTTTATCAACGGCCAATCAGCTCCTACCTGTGAAGTTACAGGCTTGGTTTGAAACATGACAGGTAGGAGCTGATTGGCCGGTGATAAAAACCAGACACTTTTTTTTAAATAAATCTACCCCTTAGTTACTTAACATTATCATGGATTATATATTTGTATTACTGTGGCCTCTTGTCCTGCCCCTTTTATGTTTTTATTCACTGAGAAACAGTTAGCCAAAATTATAATATAGATATCCATAGATAGATTTACATTGTGTGGCAGGGACAGCATACTTCCACGTGAAGGTAATGTGGAAGATTTGAAATAGCAGCAGCGCTAGCGAGATCCAACCCAGGTTTACCGGGTGCCGGACACGTTCCCGACGTCGGGATCCCGACTGTCAAAACGCCGAAAGCCGGGTGCCCGATGGCCACGACCCCCATAGAGGGAGAATAGAATAGGTGGCTCACGTAGCGAGCCACCGTGCCCGCAGCGAGCCCGCAAGGGGCTTTTTTGCACTCGCCATGCTGTCTGAGTACGGGCAGTCAGGATCCCGACTGTCGGAATCCCATACCACTCCCGGGTACCTAGGGTGTATTGGGAATCACTGGCTGATTAGCAGCACCTGGTGCTTCCTGTTAAATGTGTGTTCAGGGCAGAAGGTTGGGGTTTGTAATGAAAGTTAGTGCCTGGGCAATAGGCTTCTGAAGGTCAAGTTAGGGAATCTCTGGAAATATCCTTATTGTGAGAACTGCCACTGCTGTAACTGGAGAACTGCCAATCTGTTATCCTGGTATGCTGCCTACCTGCTGAGCATAACGAACCAGACTTCATCTTTGACTGGTGTATAGAGTCCAAGGTCCGGCACTCCCCAGTAAATGTAATGTGTTCCCAGTGATCTGACTATTGGTCAGCACTATACAGCTCCTAATAATGGATGATCCCACCGCTTACACCAATCAGAAACGAGTGTTCCGGGTGTGTAACGGGCCCATAAGGGATGACGACGGCCCCACGGGAGATAATTCACTGCATAAGATATTCTGTAACAAGCTTTAAATTCCACGTACAGTATGTGGGGTACAGTGTATGGCATGTGCGGGAGGAGGGGCTAAGCTGGCCTGTAGCCAATCAGAGCATGGCTGTAGTGTACTAGCAATGTATTCTGGTGCCTCTCCTGTACAGAACGCAGCCAGCACATGTTCAGCCCCTCCTGCTGTCTGGCACTATTTGCTGTTTCCCAATCCCTGAGGGACAAGTACCCGCAGCCATGGCACCAAGACGTTGTCAAGTGTCCTTATGGCATTCCTGTGCTCTGAGACATCGCTGGCACCTGTCCAGCCCAGCGTCTGTGTCAGCAATTGTCCTGGTTATTCACCCACTTCTCTACCAGCATGTGTTTGGTCTGTGAGAGGAAACTGCAGCATCCAGGAGAAATGCAGACAGGCATGGAGAGTACACACAAACTCCACACAGCACTGCGTGGCAATACTAACCCCTCTGCTATATGGTTCCCACCAGTGATTGCTCTATATGGATTGTTACTGTAGCCCTAAGATTGTGACTTATGCATCCACATCATTACAATGGCACAATGCCATTACCCACCACTGGATGGGCTTCTTAGCGTGTTTCCTCCATACTATGCCCTAATCCCCCTCCCGTCTATATGTGCGCTCCTTCCGGTACCAGCGCTATACTGGTGGCAATAAATGTCTGCCCCTTCTAGAAGATCACTTGTGCCAGCTCCTGTAATAGTTACTATAGGATTCCCATTACACCGGCTCTGTCAGGGCTGGCAATGTGCCGTGGTGGCAGGCTGGTGACGGCATGGGATTTACACACATCTGTTCTCAGCCGCTACTGCAGCACCTTGTAGGGGACTACCGCCCTCTGCTGCAGATCGCCATAACCAGTAATACAATGAATACTGATACCGCTTTCAGATCGCAAATGCCGGGTCGCACCGGGACTTTGAAATGGTTCAGTCCCGGTGCGACACAGCATTTCGGTCCGTTCAGATCGCTTCAGCGAACCGGCAATAACAGAAAATGGGGCGTGTCCCACAGGTTGCTCACCTCTGCTCTGATTGGCAGATCGCTTTCGTTACACACCTATCACATCTAGGTATATGCTGTAATTGCTGGTCTGGTCTGTTCCCCAGTGAGAGGGGAAGGCTGCAGTGTCCGTCATTATCTAGAACAAGGACGCCGGCAGACATAGAAGAAAAATCCCCCCCACAGCTGAAATCTCCTAATACATATAGGCCGGCTATTGGCGACTGCTCTACACTAATGTGTATATATGTGGCAGCCCTTTCATACATGTATATGAGGAATGGACGTAGAACAATCCGCCTTACCCGCTGCTCCGTCTCACTCACCAGCGGCCTGCTGCTCTTACACGCGTCGTCCAGGTGTTTGTGCCATAGGATAGCGTGGAACCGGGACCCCGTCTGGAACTTGTAAACATTTCCTGAAGAAGAATAAGAAGTGTCACTTCCGTCACTAGTGATATGGCCCATATAGGGCATTGCCAGCCATCCAGCTATACTGATGCCCACACATGGGCCCACCATGTGAAGCTGGCAGCCACTGCACTTCCATGTGATGGTTAGGATGGTTAGGATGGTAGAGAGCTAGGATGCCACAGTCACACTTGCAGTCCTAGGAGGAGAGGATTCAATGTGATGGGTATGGGGTGGACACTGCCTCAGACACCAAGGAATATGCCCCCAAGTCAGGTTCCTACCCTGGCAGTATATAGTAATGTAATTTTGGTATAACTAATCTACCAAACACAGAGGCTGGGGTTAGAGGTCAAATACCACCAGGCAGCAGCTGGGGTTAGAAGTTGGACTTCACACAGCGAGGGGGCTGGGGTTAAAGGTCGTACACCACCAGGCAGCTGCTGGGGTTAGAGGTCAGATACCACACGGAAGGGGCTGGAGTTAGAGGTCGGATACCACCAGGCAGCCGCTGGGGTTAGAGGTCGAAAACAGAAAGGTTATATTGTTTATTTACCTTTATCAGGGTTGTTCAGCTGGAAAATATTTGGCTGTTCTGGGTCATCCGGTAAAACCACCATCCAGCCCAGTATGGAGATTTTCTTACTGGGTGTAGACTTGTACTGAGATAAATGATAAAAGACAGTTATATTATTACTGGGAATATGGAGATTATTACATGTCTAACAGAAATGGTCTGTATTGCAAATCTAATCCTTTTCTTGTCAATGCGGTTTGCTAGATACATTTATGTAGAGTGTATCTAGCTCTTTAGACAGATGGCGGGGTGTCAGAAGAACAGTACATATGCCCACATGACCGGACATGGAGAAGCTACAGTCAGGTCCATAAATATTGGTACATTGGGGGTTATTCTCGTTCACTCTTTCTGACAAATTCCTTCTTAGATGGACAAAACCATGTGCACTGCAGGGGGGCAGATGTAACATGTGCAGAGAGAATTAGATTTGGGTGAGTTATTTTGTTTCTGTGCAGGGTAAATACTGGCTGCTTTATTTTTACACTGTAATATAGATCTCACTTTGAAGTAAAACCCCCACCCAAATGTAACTCTCTCTGCACAAGTTGCATCTGCCCCCCTGCAGTGCACATGGTTTTGTCCATCTAAGAAGGATTTTGTCAGAAAGAGTGAACTAGAATAAGGGCCATTGACACAATTCTCATATTTAAGGCTCTATACACCACCACAATTGTCCATCTGCCCTGTGAAGCGCCGCCCAATGATTTCTGAAGCATCTGACTGAATGTGAGCAGATATTACCCAAAACACTTCAGAATTCATCCTACTGCTTTTGTCAGCCGTCACATTATCAATAAATTCAAGGGAACCAGTTCCATTGTCAGCCACACATGCCCACACCATGACACTACCACCACCATGCTTCACTGATGAGGTGGTATGTTTTGGATCATGAGCAGTTCCTTTCCTTCTCTATACTCTTCTCTTCGCATCACTCTGGTACAAGTTGATCTTTGTCTCATCTGTCCATAGGATATTATTCCAGAACTGTAAAGGCTTTTTTAGATGTTTGGCAAACTCTAATCTGGTCTTCCTGTTTTTGAGGCTCACCAATGGTTTACATCTTGTGATGAACCCTCTATATTCACTCTTGTAAAGTCTTTTCTTAATTGTTGACTTTGACACATATACACCTACCTCCTGGAGAGTGTTCTTGATCTGGCCAACTGTTGTCAAGGGGGTTTTCTTCACCAGGGAATTAGTTTTCCGTGGTCTTCTGGGTCTTTTGGTGTTGCTGAGCTCTCCGGTGCGTTCTTTGTAAGAATGTTCCAAACAGTTGATTTGGCCACCCCTAATGTTTTTGCTGTCCCTCTGATGGGTTTGCTTTGATTTGTCAGCCTAATGATGGCTTGCTTCACTGATAGGGACAGCTCTTTGGATCTCATATTGAGAGTTGACAGCAACAGATTCTAAATGCAAATGTCACACCTGTCACCTACTTAATTGATGATGAAATAACGAGGGACTAGCCCACACCTGTCCATGAAATAGCTTTCAAGTCGACTGTCCCATTACTTTTGGTCCCTTAAAAAGTGGGAGGTGCATATAGCAATTGTTGTATTTCCTAAACCGTTCACCTGATTCGAATGTAAATACCCTCAAATTAAAGCTGAAAGTCTGCAGTTAAAGCGCATCTTGTTTGGTTCATTTCAAATCCATTGTGGTGGTGTATAGCACCCAAAATACGAGAATTTTGTTGATGTCCCAATATTTATGGACCTGACTATGTGATGGTTGGGGCAAGTCTGCAGGAATGGGAGTGCAAGAGACGGGGCGGGTTTGGCAGACATGCCGGGCTGCCCTCTGCTGATCTGGGTCCTATAACGGCTGATACTGGTCATCAATCTCCTACTCTGAGCCCAGGGGTAAGCATAGTACTTTATAAAGTGATGTTTGGGGAGAACTCTGTTGATCTTGCTTTTTAAACTATGCCATACGCGAGTATCTCCTCACACAGGCCCTTATTCTGATCGGTGCGGCCGGACCTGAATATGCGGCCAGCACCGTGCGTCCTAAACCCCGCCTTCCATACGGATCGCCAACTCCGTCCGTACGTGGTAAGAAGCTGTCCGAACGGACCGCACGTGTA
The DNA here is from genome assembly GCF_055691185.1 of Crinia signifera. Lineage (NCBI taxonomy): Eukaryota > Metazoa > Chordata > Amphibia > Anura > Myobatrachidae > Crinia > Crinia signifera. The sequence goes on from NC_139225.1 coordinate 26,112,998, forward strand.
TTTCTCATGAATACACCTCCTCCATCTCAGGGAACCTCCCCCATCATTCGATGGTCGCAGAACATCGAATGCAGGGCCGAGTGGTCCGCCAGCTCCCGCAACCTCAGACCACACGGGCATTTCTCCGTGCAAAAGCAGGGATCTGGGCGGGCAGCTGACATCCGGCAATGTCATATGTCCGCCCCCTACACGTGCGGAACGCCCATGAAACGCGGGGTGTAAACATATGGTAATGTGCCCAAACAGCCCTTCACACCCCTCTCCACCCCCAGTTCGTAGTGTACACATTTCATGCGGAATGTTGCCGTGCGTCCGGCTCGCACATGCGCAGAGACGCCTCTGCACATGCGCAGACACAAAACATCGGCGGCACGAACGCACGCGGATATTACCGCACCAACCAGAATAAGGGCCACAGAGAGATAATCCTACTGTGAGGCTACATGACCTGTATCATACTCACATTTTTCCTTTCGTTGCCTCTGAGGGATTTGGCCCCAAAGTATAGAAGTGTTGACCCCGCAAGTGTCACCCAATATCGTGTCCAAGAGGAGAGCTGCAGATATACAAAGGGCACATATACACTGAGCATAGTCATTCCTATACTGGCATTATATATACAGTGAGGAGGAGAGCTGCAGACATACAAGGGGCACATATACACTGAGCATAGTCATCCCTATACTGGCATTATATATACAGTGAGGAGGAGAGCTGCAGACATACAAGGGGCACATATACACTGAGCATAGTCATTCCTATACTGGCATTATATATACAGGGAGGAGGAGAGCTGCAGACATACAAGGGGCACATATACACTGAGCATAGTCATCCCTATACTGGCGTTATATATACAGTGAGGAGGAGAGCTGCAGACATACAAAGGGCACATATACACTGAGCATAGTCATTCCTATACTGGCGTTATATATACAGTGAGGAGGAGAGCTGCAGACATACAAGGGGCACATATACACTGAGCATAGTCATCCCTATACTGGCATTATATATACAGTGAGGAGGAGAGCTGCAGACATACAAGGGGCACATATACACTGAGCATAGTCATTCCTATATTGGTGTTATATATACAGTGAGGAGGAGAGCTGCAGACATACAAGGGGCACATATACACTGAGCATAGTCATTCCTATATTGGTGTTATATATACAGTGAGGAGGAGAGCTGCAGACATACAGGGGGCACATATACACTGAGCATAGTCATCCCTATACTGGCGTTACATATACAGTGAGTAGTAGAGGTGCAGATATACAGGGGCACATATACACTGAGCATAGTCATTCCTATACTGGTGTTATATATACAGTGAGGAGGAGAGCTGCAGACATACAGGGGGCACATATACACTGAGCATAGTCATTCCTATATTGGTGTTATATATACAGTGAGGAGGAGAGCTGCAGACATACAAGGGGCACATATACACTGAGCATAGTCATTCCTATATTGGTGTTATATATACAGTGAGGAGGAGAGCTGCAGACATACAGGGGGCACATATACACTGAGCATAGTCATCCCTATACTGGCGTTACATATACAGAGAGTAGTAGAGGTGCAGATATACAGGGGCACATATACACTGAGCATAGTCATTCCTATATTGGTGTTATATATACAGTGAGGAGGAGAGCTGCAGACATACAGGGGGCACATATACACTGAGCATAGTCATTCCTATACTGGTGTTATATATACAGGGAGGAGGAGAGCTGCAGACATACAAGGGGCACATATACACTGAGCATAGTCATTCCTATACTGGTGTTATATATACAGTGAGGAGGAGAGCCGCAGATATACAAGGGGCACATATACACTGAGCATAGTCATTCCTATACTGGTGTTATATATACAGGGAGGAGGAGAGCTGCAGATATACAAGGGGCACATATACACTGAGCATAGTCATCCCTATACTGGCGTTACATATACAGTGAGTAGTAGAGGTGCAGATATACAGGGGCACATATACACTGAGCATAGTCATTCCTATACTGGTGTTATATATACAGTGAGGAGGAGAGCTGCAGACATACAGGGGGCACATATACACTGAGCATAGTCATTCCTATATTGGTGTTATATATACAGTGAGGAGGAGAGCTGCAGACATACAAGGGGCACATATACACTGAGCATAGTCATTCCTATATTGGTGTTATATATACAGTGAGGAGGAGAGCTGCAGACATACAGGGGGCACATATACACTGAGCATAGTCATCCCTATACTGGCGTTACATATACAGAGAGTAGTAGAGGTGCAGATATACAGGGGCACATATACACTGAGCATAGTCATTCCTATACTGGTGTTATATATACAGGGAGGAGGAGAGCTGCAGACATACAAGGGGCACATATACACTGAGCATAGTCATTCCTATACTGGTGTTATATATACAGTGAGGAGGAGAGCCGCAGATATACAAGGGGCACATATACACTGAGCAGTCATTCCTATACTGGTGTTATATATACAGTGAGGAGGAGAGCTGCAGACATACAAGGGGCACATATACACTGAGCATAGTCATTCCTATATTGGTGTTATATATACAGTGAGGAGGAGAGCTGCAGACATACAGGGGGCACATATACACTGAGCATAGTCATCCCTATACTGGCGTTACATATACAGTGAGTAGTAGAGGTGCAGATATACAGGGGCACATATACACTGAGCATAGTCATTCCTATACTGGTGTTATATATACAGTGAGGAGGAGAGCTGCAGACATACAGGGGGCACATATACACTGAGCATAGTCATCCCTATACTGGCGTTACATATACAGTGAGTAGTAGAGGTGCAGATATACAGGGGCACATATACACTGAGCATAGTCATTCCTATACTGGTGTTATATATACAGGGAGGAGGAGAGCTGCAGATATACAAGGGGCACATATACACTGAGCATAGTCATCCCTATACTGGCGTTACATATACAGTGAGTAGTAGAGGTGCAGATATACAGGGGCACATATACACTGAGCATAGTCATTCCTATACTGGTGTTATATATACAGGGAGGAGGAGAGCTGCAGACATACAAGGGGCACATATACACTGAGCATAGTCATTCCTATACTGGTGTTATATATACAGTAAGGAGGAGAGCCGCAGATATACAAGGGGCACATATACACTGAGCATAGTCATTCCTATACTGGCGTTACATATACAGTGAGGAGGAGAGCCGCAGATTTACAAGGGGCACATATACACTGAGCATAGTCTTCCCTATACTGGCATTATATATACAGTAAGGAATGGAGCTGATAGAACCAGCAATAGGCATAGTGCGGTGTGGTGTATTATGAATAAGGAGCAGTACAGTGTGGTGTAATGTGAATAAGGAGCAATACAGTGTGGTGTAATTTAAATATGAAACAATACAGTGTAGTGTAATATGAATAGTAAATAAGGATCAGTTCAGTGTGGTTTAATAAGAATAAGGAGCAGAACAGTGTGGTGTAATGTGAATGAGGATCAATGCAGTAGTACAATGTTAAAGGATTAGTACAGTCTGGTATAATGTGACTAAGGAGCAGTACAGAGTGGTGTAATGTGAATAAGTAGTAGTATGGTGTGGTGTAATGTAAATAAGGCGCAATACAGTGTGGTAAATGTTAATAAGGAGCAATACAGTGTGGTGCAAAATGATTAGTACAGTGTGGTGTAATGTCAATAAAGAGCAATACTATGTGTAGTATTGTGAATAGGGAGCAGTATGGTCTGGTATAATGTGGATAAGCAGAAATACAGTGTAATGTGAATAGTGACTAAGGAGCAATACAGTGTGGTGTAATGTGAATAAGGAGCAATATGGTGTGGTGCAATATGATGTGGTGTCTTTGAAATAAGGAGCAGTATGGTGTGGTGGAATGTAAATAAGGAGCAGTATCTTGTGATGTAAAAAAAAAATCAGTGTGGTTTCATGTAAATAGCGAATAAGGAGCAGGTACAGTGTGGTGTAAAGTGAATAGGAAGAAAAACAGTGAATTTTAATGTGAATAGTGAATAAATAGCAGAAGTGTGGTGTAATGTGAATAAGAGGAAATACAGTGTGGTGTAATGTGAATAAGCAGCAATACAGTGTTGTAATGGCAATAGTGAAAAGGATTAGTACAGTGTGGTATGATGTAAATAAAAAACAATATGGTGTGGTTTAATGTGACTAAGGAGCAGTACGTTATGATGTGAATAAGGAGCAATACAGTGTGGTGTAATGTGAATAAGGAGCAGTACAGTGTGGCATAATTTGATTAAGGAGCAGCACGGTGTGGTGTAATTTAAATAAAGTGCAATACAGTGTGGTACAATGATTAGTGAATAAGGAGCAGTACAGTGTGGTGTATTATGAATAAGGAGCAGTACGGTGTAGTGTATTATATGGAGCAGTGTCGTCTAATGTGAATAATGAGCAGCACATTGTGGTGTAATGTGAATAAGGAGCAATACGATGTGGTGTAATTTATATAAGGACCAATACAGTGTGGTGTAATGTGAATAAGAAACAATACACTGTAGTGTAATATGAACAGTAAATAAGGATCAGTATAGTGTGGTGTTATATGAATAAGGAGCAATACAGTGTGGTGTAATGTGAATAAGGATCAGTACAGTATGGCGTAATGTGAATAAGAAAAAATGCAGTGTAGTGTAATAGGAACAGCCTCGTGTAATGAGAATAAGGAGCAGTATGTTATGATGTGTAAAAATGAGAAATACAGTGAAGTGTAATGTGAATAAGGAGCAGAACAGTGGTGTAATGTGAATAAGAGGAAATACAGTGTGGTGTAATGTGAAGAAGAAGCAGTACAGTGTAGTGTAATATGAATAATAATAAAGGAGCCATATAGTGTGGTGTGATGTTATTTAAAAAGGAGCAGTACAGTGTGGTGTAATGTGAATAAGAAGAAATACACAGTGCAGTGTAATATGAATAATGAATAAGGAAGTACAATGTGGTGTAATGTAAATAACAAGCAATACAGTGTGGTGTAATGTGAATAGTGAGCAATACGGTGTGATGTAATGGAAATAGTGAAAATGGATTAGTACACTGGTGTAATGTAAATAAGGGACAATACTTTGTGGTGTAATATGAATAGTAAATAAGAAGCAGTACGGTGTAGTGTAATGTGAATAAGGAGCAGTACGGTGTAGTGTAATGTGGATAAGGAGCAGTACGGTGTGGTGTAATGTGGATAAGTAGCAATACGGTGTGTTGTAAAGTGAATAAGTTAGGGCTGGCTCTGGGAGCTACAGATACACATGAGGCACATATACAGGGTCCACGTGTATAGCATGGTCCACATGTATAGCATACGCCATGGGGATTTACACATGGCGTAAATTGGGGTTAGGTCTTGTGTCAGGTTCTAGCTTATTTATGAGCACAACACAGTCAACCCAACAGTGGTTAGCATTGTTCTTTGTGTAGAGTTTGTATGTTCTCCCCGTATTTGCGGTTGGTGCTCTGGTTTCCTCTCTCAGTCTATAGACATACTGGCAGGCTTAATAAGTGAAATGAATCATCCCAGTTGTTTGTGTGCTATGCTATTAAGTCTGCTGGCTCAGGGTCTGATGTGATGTTTTAACAAGAGAAAAAGATCAGGTATGTAGGGTTTATGTAGTAAGCGGTGATAGGTGTATGGATGATGCACAAGGCCCGTTACCCCAACACAGAGCATGGTGACAGTATCTGTGCAGTAATCAGATAGAAGGAGAGATTGGCTTTGATAAATCAGCTGCCATTTTTTTCATACACGGCCTGTAACATTACAGTTAGAAGCTGGTGAGTTGGTACTTTATCTTTCTCTCTCTGATACATCTGCCCCAAGATTCTGCAAAAGATAGCTGATGATTGAGAAGGGGTTGTCCAAAGAGAGGACAAAAAGGTTTTTGGGGCACTCTTAAAGTAGTAAACAGGGTGAGTAATGATTTGATTAATACATAACTTTTAATAATATACACTTAAAATATATGTGCGTCAGGGTAAGGCGTAAGTAATTACAAGTAATTAACACAAAATATATATTAGGAAGATTACACAGTGAATCACAAATATTATCGTTAAATCACAGTGAAATGGGCGAAAATGTTTTCACCCTGGGGACCACCCCCGTAAATTCAATCAAATGCAAATTGCAAGCAATATACACATTAAATGACGTTCCCAACACCTATGGGTACGTTGCTGTGGACCATACAGGATAGAGAAAAAAGGGAATAGAGGACAGAAAGTGGTCCTTCCTGTGGTGCCTGGTGTTTCGGAATCACCTCAATTTATACGGCACCAGATATTCCCCATCAGTCTCCCAGTGGGTACTGATCTGGCCAATTACTGTTTAGCTGCTGAGATCGGACGAGATCAGGCGGCCCAGTAATGTATGGTCGTATACTTTATTGGGTGGGGAAGACACAAAGGGCTGACATTTGGGACCAAGTGTCACTGTGATCAAGCCTCCAGGCGAAACACGTGTCAAAGGCACACCCTGTGACCACCCCCCTGACGTCATTCTACACCCGGAACTCACCTACACGCTGTGTACCACGAGCGGCTCACCAGGCAACCTCTGCACAGCTCACCACGCTGCAGCAGCTACCCGGTTGCCTGGACTCCCCCAGGGATCACCCTTCCCCGTACGGAAACCCGGGGCTGAGCCTCCTTCTCCAGCGGGTCCTCACCCGCCAGGTACCGCTATACACACAGTGTAGGATCTCTCACTACGTGCATCCTATTGTACCCTCATTCTCCCCCTATTCTTTATTCTCTCTCCCTCCCCACATTCCCCCGTTTCCCCGCAGATAGGACCAGCCTGGTTGTTATCAAACAAACCCAGGGCATTGTTGCTATTATTTCCAAATTTCATTTCAATGCTGCATATGTATAACATAGGTTATACCCTTATGCAATATATTACGTTTGCTTATTGAACCTGTTACTCTTTCCAATTGTTATTTGTCCTAACAGTACACGCAGACCGCTGTGGTCACTGTGCACACATCCAGTATATCCTGAATGTCGCATGATAGGACTATTTTACCTTCATTAACAGTTGTGTTAATACCGTTTTGGTCAAACTGACTTTGTTCAAATGTCTAGTTAATACTGTACGGAGGTTATACCTTGAATTGCCTTTTTTTGCCTTTTCTAGACACCGTTACATACTTTGCTTAAACCTGTGTCTCTTAGCTACCATATATATATTTTTCCGACCTCTGCTTCTGTTACTCAGGGACTAAACATTTAGTACCGTCCCTTTGTGAAAGACACTTCACATTATTGTACACAACCCCCGGATCTACCCTGGTGTTTATGCAACTTCCTCATCATCACCAGTGAGATCAAGCCGATAGGGGGCACATTCTCTGCTCCAGCAAGATCTTTTGAATCCATCCACAGCCTCCGTGGCTTTCTACTTATTGGGGTGAGCACCGCCGGGTTATTACTCTCAACCTCCATCCAATACACCAATATGATGGAGGGTAGTAGAAGGATCTGGCGTCTGCAATAAACTCACTGCTCTACACTCTACTCATTGTTGCTCTCTCATCCGCAGTCAGATCGGACCCTTCCTGCAATACCTAGCGTAACAGGTCGTGGCCTCCTTTTGGCTCTGGAAAGCAGAAGTGACACTTGGTCCCAAATGTCAGCCCTTTGTGTCTTCCCCACCCAATAAAGTATACGACCATACATTACTGGGCCGCCTGATCTCGTCCGATCTCAGCAGCTAAACAGTAATTGGCCAGATCAGTACCCACTGGGAGACTGATGGGGAATATCTGGTGCCGTATAAATTGAGATGATTCCGAAACACCAGGCACCACAGGAAGGACCACTTTCTGTCCTCTATTCCCTTTTTTCTCTATCCTGTATGGTCCACAGCAACGTACCCATAAGTGTTGGGAACGTCATTTAATGTGTATATTGCTTGCAATTTGCATTTGATTGAATTTACGGGGGTGGTCCCCAGGGTGAAAACATTTTCACCCATTTCACTGTGATTTATTGTGATTTAACGATAATATTTGTGATTCACCGTGTAATCTTCCTAATATATATTTTGTGTTAATTACTTGTAATTACTTACGCCTTACCCAGACGCACATATATTTTAAGTGTATATTATTAAAAGTTATGTATTAATCTAATCATTACTCACCCTGTTTACTACTTTAAAAGAGTGCCCCAAAAACCTACAGTGTTCTTCCTTTTTGTCCTCTCTTTGGACAACCCCTTCTCAATCAGCTTCACCGCTAAACCTTTTGGGAGCACCACCAACACAGCACCACTGTCAATTACAGCCATTATTGGTCTAATGTTGGTACACCAGGTATCTTTCTATATATTTCTATATATTTCTTCTACAATTTTTCAATAATACATGTGTTTGCTTGAGACAATCCACCCCTTTCCCTTGAAAGATAGCTGACAACAAGATGGTTATTGTGCAACCTTGTGTGGTTGTATTGTAGGGAAACATCTGTATGCATCTCGCTGGGCTTCACATTGGAGCTTGGGCACCCTCTTGTGGCTGTACTGTAGAACACATCTGTATGCATCAGGCTGGGCTCTAAAATGGAACTGGGATGCCCTCTTGTGGCTGTACTATAAATGACACATCTGTATGCATAAGGCTGTCTTGTGATCTTACCGTGGGCTTCTTCCCTTCTTTGAGTAATGTCTTTCTTCTAAGTGGACCTTCCATGGCAATAACTCCAGAGGAGCTTCCCAAAATACAGCTGCACGCACCAGAAGGCCTACACAATAAGGGATAAGAGATGCTGTAGAAACTGTGAGCACTGCACATTGTTGACTGAGTTGTGAATGCCTTAATGAACCACTGAGTGTACAGTAAGTCTTTATGATGGGGAACTATTTAATGGATACGGTGACGGCAGTATATAAATATATGCATCATACAGTACATGCTATAACAGGGGCAGATTTATTAAGCTCGGTGAAGTGATAAGTGTCTGGTTTTTATCACCGGCCAATCAGCTCCTGACTGTGAAGTTACAGGCTTGGTTGGAAAAATGACAGGTAGGAGCTGATTGGCCGGTGATAAAAATACACTTTAGCACTTCACCAAGCTTAATAAATCTACCCCACAGTAACAGAGAGATGGGTTCTACAGTATGTCATCAAATTATCATTGCAAATAATGGACATATACAGATACTGGAGCTGTATCCCCCAACTGCTGATCATTTGCTTGAATTACCCTGTGTGATTCCATAGTGGCTAGCCTCTATCCCCTCCCTCCTGTGTGATTCCATAGTGGCTAGCCTCTATCCCCTCCCTCCTGTGTACAGGGCAGGCTAGCCTCGATCCCCTCCCTCCCGTGTACAGGGCAGGCTAGCCACTATCCACTACCTCCTGTGTACAGGGCAGGCTAGCCTCTATTCCCACCTGTGTACAGGGCAGGATAGCCTCTATTCCCACCTGTGTACAGGGCAGGATAGCCTCTATTCCCACCTGTGTACAGGGCAGGATAGCCTCTATTCCCACCTGTGTACAGGGCAGGATAGCCTCTATTCCCACCTGTGTACAGGGCAGGAGAGCCAATATCCCTCCCTCCCACCTGTGTGCAGGGCAGGCTAGCCTCTATCCCCTCTCTCCTGTATACAGGGCAGGCTATCATCTATCCTCACTCCTGTGTATAGGGCAGGCTATCCTCTATCCCCTCCCTCCTGTGTGATTCCATAGTGGCTAGCCTCTATCCCTCCCTCCCACCTGTGTACAGGGCAGGATAGCTGATATCCCTCCCTCCCTCCTGTATACAGAGCAGGCTATCCTCTACCCTCGCTCCTGTGTATAGGGCAGGCTGATCTATCCCCTCTCTCCTGTGTGATTCCATATTGGCTAGCCTCTATCCCCTCCCTCCTGTGTGATTCCATAGTGGCTAGCCTCTATCCCTCCCTCCCACCCACCTGTGTACAGGGCAGGATAGCTGATATCTCCTGTGTACAGGGCAGGATAGCTGATATCCCTCCCTCCCTCCTGTATACAGAGCAGGCTAACCTCTACCCTCGCTCCTGTGTATAGGGCAGGCTGATCTATCCCCTCTCTCCTGTGTGATTCCATAGTGGCTAGCCTCTATCCCCTCCCTCCTGTGTACAGGGCAGGATAGCCGATATCCCTCCCTCTCTCCTCTGTACATGGTAGACACTATAGCACAGGTCTTAAACCTGTGGCCCTCCAGATGTTGTGGAACTACATGTCCCAGCATGCCCTGACAGCTTTGGCATGCTCTTATAGGAAAAAATGTGGCAATGCATCCTGGGACATGTAGTTTTACAACATCTGGAGGGCCATAGGTTAAAGACCCATGCACTATAGCTTCATATAACAATGTTGCTGGATTTATTTTCCTTTTTCAGAGTCTCGGTCTGTACTCACCGGCCCCCGGCCACACCGGTGTGTATCCAGGCACTGGATCTCTCAGAACGTGTGGAGCTGGAAGATAAAACACACAATACATGTATGCACTACGGAGTCAGTACCTAAACGCTTTTGTGCAGGTTAAACACACTGTGATCATGATACATGTTTCCCCCGCTGTGTGTGGAGATTCCTGGTGATAAAGTGAGTCAATAACAATAGCAGTGAGGCATAATGTTAATAAGGTCGTCAACCAAGTGCAACAAACAATGGCCACCGACCTTACACATTGTCATATCTGGTACTCTTGGGCTGTGATGAAACCCTGAGGAATGTGTGCAGCCATCATTATTAGTGACGGCCAGTGATACGTTGCTATGGGCAACACCACTGCTATCTCCTGTTTGATAATAGAGAAGTAACTTTCCGTACACAGATAATGAGCCTGGATAGGGAATCCTGCTTAGCACGGTTACAGTCCATCTCTGTATCCACAATAAATGGCAATTGTTCTCGGAGAGGAAGACGGATTGGGTAATGGGAAACACTGCTACATACAGATTACTGTAATTGGGAAACATTGGACAACATATGACACACACATGGGAAGCAGGATAGTATTGTACGGGGGATCATAGAGCCATCTTATAATAGGATTCCCCCCTGCACTCTCTCATTGGCTGCTGTTAAGTCATGTGACCCTTGCCAATTGCTTACTCTTCTGCTGCAGTGGCTTTCAGTGCATCGGGCTTTTAATAGAAAATAGACCCTTGTTTGTGTCACTAAGTCAGGGGGCACAAAGTGCGTCACTGATGGAGTGGGTACAATGGCTGTCACTAAGTCAGGGCGTACAATGGGTGTCGCTGAAGGAGGGGGTACAATGCGCATCATTGACGGAGTGGGTACAATGTGCTTCATTGAGCGGGGGTGCATGGGTGTCTATCTGGGTGATAGGTCGACACAAGCAAAATATCAACACTGCACTGTCGACATTCGTTTTTAATGATTTTTTTTCTACTTTTTGACACTTTTATGTGCCCAAATGGAGGCCACGTGGATGTTAAAGTGGGCCGACGCACGGTGAGTACACTAAATGTGCACCATGTACTCAGGTGTCGACTGAAACCCCCCCCCCCCCCCCAAGGGAAAAATTCATGTAAACCTTTCCTTTGTGTCAATTTTACTCCCACTTCGACCTTTTAAAGTCATCCTAATTACTGTCAACCACATGATCCACTCCGGCGTCACTGCGAGCCACAATGTCTATGGCCCATGCCACTACTATAGGTGCAGAGTCTTCATCAGAATAGGACTCCTATATAGTGATCACGTGTGACACGTCTGTAACATGCGCACACGTCAGAACACCTCCGTGCGTCTGACCAGCCACCCCCCAGAGATGCCGAATACATTACTGAGAGCGTGCTTCCCAATCGGTCAGGTAATTATGCTGGTGCTATATATAGAGATTGTGCATATTACACAGTGTATTACTCCCCGTGTCCTAGAACTCTGGTAATGTGACTGGCATTTATATAAACTGCCCCTAGTGTATATACACAGTACGTGTTTCTGTGCCTGTGGCAGGAAAATTAAATTTGGTAATGAATTTGCAGTCCCCAGGGCACAACAAGTATACTGATCAATAATTCATGAGCTATATAGTTATTTGTATTAGCCTGCAGCAATCACAGCAGCCACTAGGTGGCACCATTGCATCACTTTATGTGCAATCTGGACACCACCAATAACAAGGAGGTACAGGTTCCCCAGCATGAAGTAATGTATATCCTGCATATGATGAGACAGGTCTCTGGCTAGGTTAGCGGGATGGAAGGATTGCACCTGAGGCAGAAATAAGGATTCCATGGAAATGTAGGGGCAATAAAAAACACAGGGCAAAGTTTGGCTCCAGATGATTCATTTGCCCACGGAATTATATTCCAAGTATAATGTAAATGCAGATAATCAGATGGTCTGGGCAGGCTGTCCTCCCTCCTTCCAGTAATATGTTGTTCATGCCACTATTTATCAGGTGGGAGGACGCCTGATGCTCTCCTACCTGAGGATGCCGCTTCCTGCAGACCACAGATGTAGGGAGGACCCGCTAGGTTAAATGAGTGACCAGACACCAAATAAGTAACATTCTGAATGTATAACTTATAGAATTCCAGCAAATGTTATTTGTACAGTAGCGGTGGCAGAGTGTGGGCAGATGGGCACGACCGCTGTGTGGGTGAGAGACTACCTACTACTCACAGCTGTACTCTAACACTCCGACTGTGACGTAGCAATGACGCAATCTGTGGGCACCCGCTAAAATCTGTGTGCTATCTGCCGCCCTGCATATATATAAGCAGCAGTTCCACCAATCTCTATAGCACTTTGGGTGTAGAATTACCCGCACAGCGTTACTTACACATCATTAGATAGAATGCAAAAAGTTAATTGCAAGGAAACAAAATCAGGAGCTTTGTGTTATGAAAGAGACTTCAGATTGGTTGAGAGCCAGGCATGCAGATTGTAATTATCAGTGCACATATCACCTGCACAGAGCAGGCAGCCAATTCTGTGAAATGGAACCGCCAGAAACCAGCAGCATCACTGAGGTTTGAGGTACTTGGTGCCTCACTCCCCAGCAGTGGCGGCTCCAGGGGGTGTAACTGCAGCACAGTTCTAAATTCAAATAGGGGAACCACACCTGCTACCACTAACTGCCATTCCAAACTGACTCACTGGCAGTTGGTGTGGCTCCCCTATTTGAATAGTTTTGTAGCCCCCCCCCCCCCCCCCCCGGATCCGCCACTGCTCCCCAGTAAAGCTCCTGGTGGCTTTATATAGATTTCATGGCTGCTTACACTCTGTGCATACAACAGGTCCACTGGAAGCCTTTACTTATTAGAGAGGAGAGACCCACCACCTAACTGTACCTGTACACACAGCTCCGACTCCGGGGGGAGTTCCGTACCGGGACCCTCCAGTTGGGACCCAGCGTGGCGTACATACGACCCCTGTTTGCAAATTTAAACATGAGTTCCAAAACCATGCATGGTGCAAGAACAATCATACCCAAGTAACATGCAGATAACTCTACATAGCATCCCTACTGGAGCAGCCCCCCATTGTCAGGGCTATACATTACCTATGTTCCTGGGGACATTTATTTATTTTATTTATTAACAGTTTCTTATATAGCGCAGCATATTCCGTTGCGCTTTACAATAGCAGACAGTGAAACAAAACAGGGTATTTACAGACAGTCAAAATGTAGGAGGGCCCTGCTCGCAAGCTTACAATCTATAGGGACATGTGACATTAGCTAGGTGTAAAGGCCCCCACACACGCTGTGATAGCAGAGTGCACTGCAATGGGCGCTCCCGCGGGCATCGCACGGTACAAAATGCATGTGCTGCACATACTTTTTGTACTGCCGGCGGATTGCATCACATGCAATACGCAGAGATGCTATCACACCGTGTATGGCCACCTTTAGGCATCACGTGCAGCGTGGAGACCACTGGGATCAGGTGTGACACTGCTCAGGGCTTTTATATTGCTCAGAGAACTGTAGCAATATAAAATAGGGGAGCCGCACCAACTGCCAGTGAGTTTGGAATGTACTCCCACTGGCGTACCCTCACACCTCCCCTACTCCCACCTGTACTACTCACACTGGTACACCCTCACACCTCCCCTACTTCGACCTGTACCACTTACATTGGTACACCCTCACACCTCCCCTACTCCCACCTGTACTACTCACACTGGTACGCCCTCACACCTCCCCTACTCCCACCTGTACTACTCACACTGGTACACCCTCACACCTCCCCTACTCCTACCTGTACTACTCACACTGGTACATCCTCACACCTCCCCTACTCCCACTGGTACATGCGCACACCTCCCCTACTCCCACTGGTACATGCGCACACCTCCCCTACTCTCACTGGTAGATCCTCACACCTCTCCTGCTCTCACTGGTACACCCTCACACCCCCCTACTCCCACCTTTACTACTCACACTGGTACACCCTCACACCTCCCCTACTCCCAACTATACTACTCACTGGTACACGCTCACACCTCCCCTACTCCCACATGTACTACTCACACTGGTTCATCCTCACACCTCCCCTACTCCCAACTATACTACTCACTGGTACACCCTCACACCTATCCTACTCCCCTACTCCCACCTGTACTACTCCCACTGGTACACCCTCACACTTCCTCTACTCCCCCACTGGTACACCCTCACACCTCCCCTCCTCCCACCTGTACTACTCACACTGGTACACCCTCACACCTCCCCTACTCCCAACTATACTACTCACTGGTACACGCTCACACCTCCCCTACTCCCACATGTACTACTCACACTGGTTCATCCTCACACCTCCCCTACTCCCAACTATACTACTCACTGGTACACCCTCACACCTATCCTACTCCCCTACTCCCACCTGTACTACTCCCACTGGTACACCCTCACACTTCCTCTACTCCCCCACTGGTACACCCTCACACCTCCCCTCCTCCCACCTGTACTACTCACACTGGTACACCCTCACACCTCCCCTACTCCCAACTATACTACTCACTGGTACATCCTCACACCTACCCTACCCCCCCCCCCCCTACTCCCACCTGTACTACTCCCACTGGTACACCCTCACTACTCCCCCATTGGTACACGCACTGGAGCGTGTACTCACACTGGTACATGCTCCCACCTCCCCTACTCTCACTGGTACACGCTCCCACCTCCCCTACTCCCACCTGTACTAATCACACTGGTACACCCTCACACCTCCTCTACTCCCCCACTGGTACACCCTCACACCTCCTCTACTCCCCCACTGGTACACCCTCACACCTCCCCTACTCCACCTGTACTACTCACACTGGTACACCCTCACACCTCCTCTACTCCCCCACTGGTACACCCTCACACCTCCCCTACTCCACCTGTACTACTCACACTGGTACACCCTCACACCTCCCCTACTCCCATCTGTACTACTCACACTTGTACACCCTCACACCTACCCTACTTGGTGAGGTCATGCCATGGAGTAGGATGGACTGAATGACGACCAGAGAACTGGCAGATGAGGGTCCATATAGCAATATGTAGGGTTATGCACAGGCCATGGTGATACATGTGTACAATTAGTGGCGCACACTTTGGAGGTATGACAGATGGATAAGGAGTGTGTGGTCTATCAGTAGCTGTGCTCAGTGTCAGACAGTGGCTGAATAAGTTGCTGGAATCCCACATGTACAAAGCAGGTGCACAGACTCTGGACATTGCTGTCCATGCGGGTATAACAGACAGGACACCTACCAATCCTCTCCCTGCCATAGGTGGTGCTAGCAGGGACTTGTGCCCCTGTGAGGGTAAATTGGTAAATGTTTGGGGGCATTGTGACACTGACTGTGACACTACATGTTTCGGGTCTCTAACCGGCTGTAAGAAACAATCGTCCCCACCCCTCATTATGTCTCCTTTACAGGTGAGGAATATAGAACACGGAACACAGATGAACATAGAATACGCTGTAGACAGGAGAAGCAGTGCGGTTGGGCCCCTGCAGGTATCTCATGGACTCTAGTAATGTATCCCTATCTGTATCCAGCACTCAGCCGCCTGAGTATGTTCTGTTATTCAGGTGCAAGATTCACTTCTTTCCACAGGTAAGTTTCAGTAAATAGCGACTCACCTGTCCAGGACGGAGGACACTTCTTCACTGAACTCCGAACTCTCGCTGCTTCCTACAACACATGCACAAGAGGTAAGTGATATGGTGACACAGCAAGAACTCAACACCCCGAAAATGTATACCCATAATACATCTATTACACCCTATACAGACATAGGACACTACACCCCAACATGTGCTGACCGCTGGCCATAATACATCTATTACACCCTATACAGACATAGGACACTACACCCCAACATGTACTGACCGCTGGCCATAATACATCTATTACACCCTATACAGACATAGGACACTACACCCCAACATGTACTGACCGCTGGCCATAATACATCTATTACACCCTATACAGACATAGGACACTATACCCCAACATGTCCTGACCACTGGCCATAATACATCTATTACACCCTATACGGACATAGGACACTACACCCCCAACATGTCCTGACCACTGACCACAATACATCTATTACACCCTATACAGACATAGGACACTACACCCCATAATACATCTATTACACCCTATACAGACACAGAACACTACACCCCAACATGTCCTGACCGCTGGCCATAATACATCTATTACACCCTATACAGACACAGGACACTACACCCCAACATGTCCTGACCGCTGCCCATAATACATCTATTACACCCTATACAGACGTAGGACACTACACCCCAACATGTCCTGACCGCTGCCCATAATACATCTATTACACCCTATACAGACATAGGACACTACACCCCAACATGTCCTGACCGCTGCCCATAATACATCTATTACACCCTATACAGACATAGGACACTACACCTCAACATGTCCTGACCGCCGGCCATAATACATCTATTACACCCTATACAGACATAGGACACTACACCCCAACATGTCCTGACCGCTGGCCATAATACATCTATTACACCCTATACAGACATAGGACACTACACCCCAACATGTCCTGACCGCTGGCCATAATGCATCTATTACACCCTATACAGACATAGGACACTACACCCCAACATGTCCTGACCGCTGGTCATAATACAGTACATCTATTACACCCTATACAGACATAGGACACTACACCCCATCATGTCCTGTTCGCTGCCCATAATACATCTATTACACCCTATACAGACATAGGACACTACATCCCCAACATGTCCTGACCACTGGCCATAATACATCTATTACACCCTATACAGACATAGGACACTACACCACCAACATGTCCTGACCACTGGCCATAATACATCTATTACACCCTATACAGACATAGGACACTACACCCCAACATGTCCTGACCTCTGGCCATAATACATCTATTACACCCTAGACAGACATAGGACACTACACCCCAACATGTCCTGTTCGCTGCCCATAATACATCTATTACACCCTATACAGACATAGGACACTACACCCCAACATGTCCTGACCTCTGGCCATAATACATCTATTACACCCTATACAGACATAGGACACTACACCCCAACATGTCCTGACCTCTGGCCATAATACATCTATTACACCCTAGACAGACACAGGACACTACACCCCAACATGTCCTGACCGCTGCCCATAATACATCTATTACACCGTATACAGACATAGGACACTACACCACCAACATGTCCTGACCGCTGGCCATAATACATCTATTACACCCTATACAGACATAGGACACTACACCACCAACATGTCCTGACCACTGGCCATAATACATCTATTACACCCTATACAGACATAGGACACTACACCCCAACATGTCCTGACCTCTGGCCATAATACATCTATTACACCCTAGACAGACATAGGACACTACACCCCAACATGTCCTGTTCGCTGCCCATAATACATCTATTACACCCTATACAGACATAGGACACTACACCCCAACATGTCCTGACCGCTGGCCATAATACATCTATTACACCCTATACAGACATAGGGCACTACACCCCAACATGTCCTGACCACTGGCCATAATACATCTATTACACCCTATACAGACATAGGACACTACACCCCAACATGTCCTGACCGCTGCCCATAATACATCTATTACACCCTATACAGACATAGGACACTACACCCCAACATGTACTGACCGCTGGCCATAATACATCTATTACACCCTATACAGACATAGGACACTACACCCCAACATGTCCTGATCGCCGGCCATAATACATCTATTACACCCTACACAGACATAGGACACTACACCCCAACATGTCCTGACCGCCGGCCATAATACATCTATTACACCCTATACAGACACAGGACACTACACCCCAACATGTCCTGACCGCTGGCCATAATACATCTATTACACCCTATACAGACATAGGACACTATACTCCAACATGTCCTGACCGCTGCCCATAATACATCTATTACACCCTATACAGACATAGGACACTACACCCCAACATGTACTGACCGCTGGCCATAATACATCTATTACACCCTATACAGACATAGGACACTATACTCCAACATGTCCTGACCGCTGCCCATAATACATCTATTACACCCTATACAGACATAGGACACTACACCCCAACATGTCCTGTTCGCTGGCCATAATGCATCTATTACACCCTATACAGACATAGGACACTACACCCCAACATGTCCTGACCGCTGGTCATAATACAGCTATTACACCCTATACAGACACAGAACACTACACCCCCACTACACCACTGGCCATAATACATCTATTACACCCTATACAGACATTAGACTAGCATTCAATGAGGTTTGTGATCTGTACTTTATAATATCACAGTACTAAACTCTATATTCCTTTATCATCTCCAAGCCAAACACACATTTATATGTTCCCAGATATCACAGAGTTTATAATGAAGATTATTTTTTGTTTAATTGATTCCTTAATCCTCATAAATTGGGAAAGGTACATTTTAGACAATGGGATAGAGTGTTAAAGCCCCTAAAGCGGACAGGAAAATAAGGTGACCACAGCGAAGTATAGCTGCAGGGGTAGTCAACATGTGGTCTTGCTGCTGTGGAACTACATATCCCAGCACTCCACAGTTTTCGCATGCCCTAACGGAAATACTGTGGTAGGGAATGCTGAAATGTGTGGTGCCTTATGTCGTCCACTGTTATAGGATGCACTGTCCATTGTTATTTGTAATGAGAGTTACAAAACAATTGGTTGCTAGGAGCAATGTCACCACTTTTTAGAATGTGTGATACATCTCCCCTTGTATCCTTATATAAATGTTCCGCCAGCCTCAGCGCAGGTACTGCTGGACTGCAACTCCCAGAATGCTTACTCACTAGGTGCCAAGTTATGCTGGTATTTGTGGTTCAGTGAGAACTGATGAGGTTGCCGGTGCCGGGGATAATTTATTCATATTGTAAGTTTTAATATTTTTTTTAGCTGCTCGTTTGAAAATGTTGGTCGTCACCAGCTGAGGAACAGTGCTGGTGGTTTCCCCATCGCAGAGCCATATATACTGGAAGTATAAAAACACACGGACCCAGGCCTGACCTAATCCAATAATCCAAGTGTGTGTAGATGGATTTGGGCTGCTGGGGAAATTTCATCACTTCAGGTGTCTGATGTGACCGGGCGTGTAGGCTGGAGTAACGAGCCGACGTGTGTGTGAGAGAAGGCGCAGGACAGAAATTCTGATTCAAAGGAGAATGGAAAACCTGCCACGTCTGCCATCCCGTACACAATGATAAAGTATGCACATGCCAAAGCCGCTGGGATCTGTAATGGGATGTGCACAGTCCGCTGCTTGTAGTATCTGAGTAACATCTGAAAAACCCAATGGAACTCAGCCACCAAAGTCACTGTAATTGCGTACGCAAACGCATTGTCTGGCTCAGAAACACCCCCATATTTCAGGCCCAGAATAACAGCAGGAGTGTGCGAGAGAAGGTACAGTACAGAGTAAGAGTGTGCGAGAGAAGGTACAGTACAGAGTAAGAGTGTGCGAGAGAAGGTACAGTACAGAGTAACTGCAGGAGTGTGTGAGAGAAGGTACAGTACAGAGTGACCGCAGGAGTGTGAGAGAAGGTACAGTACAGAGTAACAGCAGGCGTGTGCGAGAGAAAGTACAGTACAGAGTAACAGCAGGAGTGTGCGAGAGAAGGTACAGTACAGAGTAAGAGTGTGCGAGAGAAGGTACAGTACAGAGTAACAGCAGGCATGTGCGAGAGAAAGTACAGTACAGAGTAACAGCAGGAGTGTGCGAGAGAAGGTACAGTACAGAGTAAGAGTGTGCGAGAGAAGGTACAGTACAGAGTAACAGCAGGAGTGTGCGAGAGAAGGTACAGTACAGAGTAAGAGTGTGCGAGAGAAGGTACAGTACAGAGTAACAGCAGGAGTGTGCGAGAGAAGGTACAGTACAGAGTAACTGCAGGAGTGTGCGAGAGAAGGTACAGTACAGAGTAAGAGTGTGC
This sequence comes from Crinia signifera, assembly GCF_055691185.1. Classification (NCBI taxonomy): domain Eukaryota; kingdom Metazoa; phylum Chordata; class Amphibia; order Anura; family Myobatrachidae; genus Crinia; species Crinia signifera. The sequence continues at coordinate 26,133,607 of NC_139225.1, forward strand.
GAGAGAAGGTACAGTACAGAGTAACAGCAGGAGTGTGCGAGAGAAGGTACAGTACAGAGTAACTGCAGGAGTGTGCGAGAGAAGGTACAGTACAGAGTAACTGCAGGAGTGTGTGAGAGAAGGTACAGTACAGAGTGACAGCAGGAGTGTGCGAGAGAAAGTACAGTACAGAGTAACAGCAGGAGTGTGCGAGAGAAGGTACAGTACAGAGTAAGAGTGTGCGAGAGAAGGTACAGTACAGAGTAACAGCAGGAGTGTGCGAGAGAAGGTACAGTACAGAGTAACTGCAGGAGTGTGCGAGAGAAGGTACAGTACAGAGTAACTGCAGGAGTGTGCGAGAGAAGGTACAGTACAGAGTAACTGCAGGAGTGTGTGAGAGAAGGTACAGTACAGAGTGACAGCAGGAGTGTGCGAGAGAAGGTACAGTACAGAGTGACAGCAGGAGTGTGCGAGAGAAGGTACAGTACAGAGTGACAGCAGGAGTGCGAGAGAAGGTACAGTACAGAGTGACAGCAGAAGTGCGAGTGAAGGTACAGTACAGAGTAACAGCAGGCGTGTGCGAGAGAAAGTACAGTACAGAGTAACAGCAGGAGTGTGCGAGAACACACAGGAAGGAGTAACAGCTGGCAGGGCCGTCTTTATGTATGGGCTTAATGTATAAGGGCCCTATGATGATAGCTGAGGATCCCCTTTTTCCAGGGATATCAGAATTTTGAAAATCGGCCCTGGGGAACTGGAGATATCCAACTTCAAAGCGGCAGTCCACATCCGACCTGTTAATTGAATTTCCCAGTCATATTTCTCAGGTTCTCTCTAACTTAACTTTTTCTGAGAGTATATTCCAAAAGCTGGGAATCTCCCCTTTCTGCCGACACTAGCGGCTTGTCTCTATCATGCCCAGAACCAGAGATATCAGCCTTCCAGCAGCCGGTCCCTGCTCCAGCTCCAAACGTCTGGTGTACAGTTTTATATTTTTGTCAATGGATTACTCTGGCTCCTGATCTCTGATCCCCAAGTTCCCAGCACCTCCTGAAAGTTGGGACTCTAGGTTTTTATACTGTTGAAGGCTAAGTCATCTATTTCCAGATAATGGCGATATATGCAGTCAAACAAGCTGCCCTTCCACCGGAAAATGGCGAATATTAAGCCCACTCCATTATCCAACCCTCCCGTGCGTATAAAACACCCCCTACCTCCCTGGAAGTCATTTACAAGGGACCCTTCATTCAGCTCAGTGCCCCCTTCCACACGTTAGTGTTCTCCCTCCCACCACCTGTGCAGTAAAGGAGTAATTAGCAGAAGTTACTGCTCCAGGTCCTACATGTTGAATGGAAGATAGAGCACCCCCTGCCACCCGTGGGACATCAAAGCTGCTGCTGATACCACCCCCCACCCCTAGGAGGGGAGAATGGGTAAGGGCCCCAGTGCATTGCTTTGCCCAGGGGCCCACACTGCTGTTAAGATGGCCCTGACAGCAGACGTGTGCAAGAGAATGTAGAGGTTTGAGTAAAAACCAGACTTGTGAGAGATTAGTCCTGAATGTCACACAGAGCCTGATTCAGACCTGTTAGCAAGGCTGCAATTTTTACAGATGGGCAAAACCATGCTGCACTGCAGGTGGGGCAGATGTAACATGTGCAGAGAGAGTTAGATTTGGGTGGGTCATGTTGAAACTGAAATCTAAATTGCAGTGTAAGAATAAAGCAGCCAGTATTTACCCTGCACAGAAACAACATAACTCCACTAAATCTCATGGCGTGGCCACACAATGCGAATCACACCACCGATTTTGACTATATAGTCAAAATTGCATCTCACATAGTGATATAGCACTGTGCTATGCAGCACCCGATCCTGAGGTCTATTGTAGTATCTCGGATCGAGGGCCATCCCTCCTTCCCTGCCAATGTGGGCCCCCCGACGGCTGCTGATATCCATCCACAGCGGCCCGTGTGGACACACCATATCTCTCTGCACATGTTACATCTGCCCCACCTGCAGTGTACATGGTTTTGTCCATTTGCAAACAAAGCGTCATGCGATCAGGTCTGAATTAGGCCCACAGTTACTGTGCATGGAGTATGGGGTCCCCTAGTCTAGGGGATGATGTGGTCAGGGGCAGAAGGTAAAAAGGGGGCGATCTGGTGGAATGGGAGAATGAGGTGTTCAGAATCTAGGGACAAAATAGTAAGATAGATGGAAATAAAAGCATGAACCAAGGACACGACAGGTGAGGGGGTGGAAGGGAGGCTGAGAACAGAGAAGCTGAGGGCGCTGGGGAAGCAGGAGACACGTGGCATGTAGGAAGCAGGGGACACGTGGCATGTAGGAAGCAGAGGGCACGTGGGAAGCAGGGGGCACGTGGCATTTAGGAAACAGAGGGCACGTGGGAAGCAGGGGGCATGTGGAATTAGTGCATAGAGAAACTAGTAACTGGGGGAAATAAAAAATAAGGGCAGAAGGGAAGGAAAGGAATACAAGGCACTGGGGAAAAAATTTGGGCGACAGAAAAAAAAGAGAAATTAAATAATTTGAAAACGAACATTTGCAGAAAATTAAGTTTGGAGAGGGGGGTGGATAGAAACGGAGGTCCATTTAACGATAGACTTGTGGGAGGTGGTCATTGAACTATTCCAAAATCTAAAAGTTGTTTCCTAAACGGACAATGTAAAGTATAGGATACATATGTGGCGGCTTGTTAACGTGCGATACAAGTGGCCAGTGAGTGCAATGTTGTGGTAGGTCTCTCAGTTGGGTGCTGAAGTGGCCGGCAACACTGGCTGAAACGTCATTCCCGTTAGTGAATTTATAGAAGGTAAAAACTGAGCAGTTAGTATCCAAAAAAACGCTCCAGCAAACGCTCCGGACTGCAGAGGGGTTGGAGAGGATTTCCTTCCCAAATTCTAATTACATGCATTTAATACTATTAGCAGTATGTATTATGAATAAGGGGTCAAACTGCCACAAGAACTAACAATCTCAATATACAGTAAATCATAGATTACTTTAACTTAGACCACAGGTTCTCAAAGTTGGTCCTCAGGGCCCCACACAGCGCTCGTTTTGCAGGTCTCCTCACAGAATCAAGTGAAATAATTAGCTCCACCTGTGGATCTTTTATAATGTGTCAGTGAGTAATGAGTGCACCTGTTGGGTGACCTGGAAAACGTGAGCTGTGTGGGGTCCCGAGGACCGAGTTTGAGAACCACTGTCTTAGAATAACATTTCTGAAGGAACACAGCAAACATTTTACCTCAGATAAAAAGGTTGGATGCAGCCATTTTGTTTCTGAACCAATATTTAATAAGTGCCTCATGGCAAGAGAATGCAGTTTCAGGCAACAAAATGGCCGCCACCCCTGCATGCTGGCGCCACGAGCACTGTAACAGAGGGCAGTAGGAAGAACCTTCTTGATGCTAAAATGACCGACATTAGAATTTTACTGTAACAGAAACGTACCACGCCTACAAGCAAGAAGCTGTATACTGAATTTACTCTTCCAATCGACTGTAAATATTGATTTGTGTCATGTACAGTATACCCATTAATCTCTAGGACACACTTATTGTTCTCAGACCAGGATGTATTGGCAGCCCGCAGCATGGATTATTTCATGCTCCATAAATCATAGAGACAATGAGAGAGCTGTAAGATGCAGTAGGCCAGGGGATGGGAAGCTTGGCACAAAAGAGATCATAAAGGATGCACTCACCTATTGACATGCCGTTGGTGAACGCAGAGGCCTGGGTGCTGTTCTTGGCGGGGCTCTGCGACTCCAAGACACTATCGTCCAGCAGGTGGCGCTGTTTCTCAGATGGAAATGTGGCACTCTTACTCTCAACAACACTGAACTGACACATCACACTGGATAAATGGGAGAGACAGAAGCAGGGTCGGTCCTTTTTGTACCATTCATTCCACACATGTTCAATGAGTGCTTAGCGGGAGAATGAGCAAACTGAAATGTCAAAGCCGGACTGTGGCCAAATGCCCCCCTGATCCTGCTCCCTCCCGTGGACCTCCAGTCCTTTCCTACAGTCCTCACAGGGAATTTATCAACGAGTGGCAAACATCCTGGTGGATGATGAAGCTTGCTGCCTGTGATAAATAGTGCTCTCCAGCAAATCAGCTCTTGTCATCTGTTTGAAAAATGACAGTTGAATAGTTGATTGGCTGAAGCACCACTTATCACGCACAACAAGCTTTATCATGCTCGAGTTATCCCACTGGTTTATAAATGGGCTCTTCTGTTTCTATGGTAATTCAAATATATGGGGGGAATACTTGGGTTGGCTATACTGCCTGAGGGAGTGTAGGACTATTTCTGCGATTGGGTTCCTTATTGCTTTTTAACCAAGCGATACCTGACCTTGTCACCCTAGACCAGGCATGTCCAAACTATGGCCCTCCAGCTGTTGTGAAACTACAAGTGCCATCATGCCTTGCCACAGTTTTGCTATTAGGGAATGCTAAAACTATGGCAAGGCATGCTGGGACGTGTAGTTTTCACAACAACTGGAGGGCCACAGTTTGGACATGCCTGCCCTAGACTTTGGGAGGTCCTTAATAGATCCAGTGTAACCTAGTGTCGCTGATTATCCAGCATTATATATACACTAGGAACCCATTCAAGGGGCTAGATGTACTACGCCTCAGTGAGTGATACAGTACCAGCCAATCAGCCCTTAACTGTCATTTTTAAACACAGCACAACCATGACAGTTAGGAGCTGATTGGGTGGTACTTTATCACTCTTATCAGCGACACACAACTGTTGTGGCGGATAACTGGGGGGGGGGGTTACAGGAAACAACTACACAAGTGATGGGAATTTGTGTGGTGCTTTTGGTTTAATGCCTATATAAAAAGATACTACAGAGGAACCGTGTAACACTAAAAATAACATAATAGGTTACACTGTGGTTTCTATTTGACCATACACAGTATGTAGAACATGGCATTCTGATTCCCATCATGGTGATAGGGATCATTTACAACTGCATACAAGTACAATACCAGAGTGCCTATGCCCCTTTGTGTCACACACCGAATTTTGTGCAGAAGCACTGAGGTTTATGGGAAGGCACAAGTTCTCTGGGGCAAGATAGCAACCGGCAAGGGGCAAGGAGGGAGGGTTGTTGCCAAGGATGTGCATAGCGTACTCAAGTAATTCACTGAAATAGAAACAAAAATTGAGGTTTTATTTTGTGGGACGGGACTACTTCAAAATAAAGGACGCCCTTTTCCTGTGTCATACAGTAGATCCCTACACTAACTGTCGCCAACTCTACCGAACTTTAACCAATGTGACAGATACAGTAACTTGACGCATTGACATGTAATAATGATGGTTCTGATGTCCTGTTACCATCATATAATAATTTATATAAATAATAACTAGGGCTTATTATACAATGTCTGCAAGGTAACAGTTGTAGCACCATTATGCTGTTCCTTCCCACACACATTGTCATTAATATTGGCCAACCTCAGCACACAGGAAGTGGGCGTACACCTTGACACACCCTCCAATCGGATAAGTGTGCTCACAAAAGGGACATTGCTGGTTTGTACTTTTTGCAGTTTGTAAATGAGCCTTTGGGGGCAATTCATTTCTGTGGCACACCCTGACTACCAACATCGCTCTGAAAAATCAGTGATGTTAGGCCGCCATGTTATCGGGCAATGGGGCAGATATATCAGTGATAAAATGCTGATAAAGTGGAAGGAGATAACGCACCATCAGCGCCTAACTGTAATGTTTCAAACAGCTGATTGGCTGGTGCGTTATCATCTTTCGTTTTATCACTTTACCAGGTTTAATACATCTTCCCCAATGTGTGCATCCCCAGATGGTGCAGAACTGAATGCCCCCCTTACGGCTGAAATAGCAGAAGCATTTCGCAGCGGTAACATAAAGTGCGACTGCCTCGGACAGCGCTGAAGACCCACTTGTTTCCTAAGCTGCGACTCTTCCTATGCCTGGAGACGGGCGGGGTTGGGAGATTGGTGGCCACTGAAGCGTCTGGACACGTCGGCCGTCTGCTGAATCTCATTGTAGCCGTCATCTCGGAGGGACCTGACGACAGAGATCAACCAATACTGATACTGGAACCATGAAATATTCCTTCTCCAATGGAGGCCGCCGGTTACCAAACCTACAGAGCAGCTTCTTCACTGGAGAACCGCAGTCGTACACATTTATACACGTATGCTGGAGCATTGACACTTACTTCCTCGGAACTAGATCTAGAGGTGTATGGAAGAAGGGTCGGTTTTTAAATCTATTTTGTACAGATGAAAATAAACCTAAAGTACTACTTTTTATGCCCAGTAGGTGCCACTGTTGTTCCTGCTATTGATTGAGCTCAATAGGCTTCTCAGAGTATGGATCAATGGACAGATAGCAACTAGGTCAATTAGGTCGACATGCAGGAAGGGCGATATGGGTTAGGTCGACAGTCAAAGGTCAACATGGGGTTTTTCACTTTATTTTGTCAAAATGTCAACACAGCGCACTGTTTTATTCTCCCACCACGCCCTAGTGGATGGTAAGGCATGAAATACCGCCTGTCGGCACATATCGGCTCAAAAAAAAGTGAAAAACGCTATGTCGACCTAATGACCCTGTCGACCTAACCCATGTCCACCTTCAGTCAAGTAGACCATCCTGCATGTCGACCTTCAGTCATGTTGACCTAATGCTTGTAGACCTAGTGACCCTATCCCGCTTCTCAAGCCCCATACACACAGACTAGAGGATATTTTGAAAGTGATCGTTCAGAAAGGGTCTGAGCGATATCTTCCACAATATTGTCAGTATCATTAACGATGCGTGTTCCGGCTCATGGTTAACATCCCTCGTCTGCCGCAATACAGCCAAATGACCCGCATGTTCAACGAGTCCCGTGATCATAGGGGCCAATTTATGTTTTTGCTGGTGGGTGCTCAAGCCAAAAATAGTGGCTTCACAGGGAAGGGGTGTGGCCACAAAATAATACCAATTTATATTACGGAGCACAGTTGTCTCCAATATTCAAATTACGGCAACAGCGTTCCACATACATAAATGCCCCCACAGTGCAGGTAAATAAATGCCCCCACAGTGCAGGTAAATAAATGCCCCCACAGTGCAGGTACATAAATGCCCCCACAGTGCAGGTAAATAAATGCCCCCACAGTGCAGGTACATAAATGCCCCCACAGTGCAGGTACATAAATGCCCCCACAGTGCAGGTACATAAATGCCCCCACAGTGCAGGTACATAAATGCCCCCACAGTGCAGGTAAATAAATGCCTCCACAGTGCAGGTACTCCGTGGACACTCTTCCCGGCATACTGTTTCCCAGGTGGCGGGTCCGGCAACGTGGGTGCTGCAGCTGCAAATTAGCACGTTTATATGGCGGCCCAGCAGCGGGACTCGGGCCCGTGGGTGCTCAACAATTTCCGTGGGTGCTCGGGCCCTTGAGCACCCACAGAATCGGCACCTATGCCGGTGATGTCACTGAACATCTGTGTGCAAAGCCGACTGGTGCAACTCAGCGCCAGACCCAAACTGCCAGCAAATCCTTTCTTTCTATCCAAACACATTGCAAGGTTCCAGGTCATTGTGCTGCTAATTAATGTTACAATCGCTCAAAAAGGGATGCAGTTAAAATCCCGGCGGTCGGGATCCCGGCGTTCAGAATCCCGATGCCGGAATCCCGACCGCCGAAATCCCGACACTTTCTCCCTCCGTGGGTGTCTACGACACCCCTGGAGGGAGAATAAATTAGCGTGCCGAGCGTAGCGAGGCACCGGGCCTGCTGCGTGGCGAGCACAGCGAGCCCGCAAGGGGGGGGCGCTCCACGTCCCCCCCTTGTCGGGATTTCGGCGGTCGGGATTTTGAACGCCAGGATCCCGACCGCCGGGATTTCATACTGAATCCCTAAAAAAAAAAATATACCAGATAATTTATTAATTAAGTTATTTATATAGCGCACACATATTCCGCAGCGCTGTACAGAGTATAGATGAACATTCACATCAGTCCCTGCCCCAGTGGAGCTTACAATCTATATTCCTTACCACATGTACACGCACACAGACATTCTAGGGTTAATTTTGTTGGTAGACAATTAGCCTGCCTGTATATTTTTGGATTGTGAGAGGAAACCGGAGTACCCGGAGGAAACCCACGCAAGCACGGGGAGAATATACAAACTCCGCACAGTTAGGGCCATGGTGGGGATTAAACCCATGGGTACCGGACGCGGTCCCGGCTGTCATTTACCCGACGTCGGGATCCCGACTGTCAAAACGCTGACAGACAGGTGCCCGACGGCCACCCGCTATTTTACCTCGTGGGGGTCCACGGCCCCCATAGAGGGAGAATAGAATACCGTGCCCACAGCGTGGCGAGCCTGCAAGGGGCTTTGTTGAGCTCACCATGCTGTCTGAGTCCGGGCAGTCGGGATCCCGACTGTCGGAACCCTGTACCACACCCGAACCCATGACCTCAGCGCTGTAAGGCAGTATAACCATTACATTGCCCGTGCTGCCCACATGGGGGGGGAGATGATTCAAAGCTTGGAGAGAGATCCAGTTGAGAAGTTGTCCATAGCAACCAATCAGCCTCAGTTTATCTAGCAGTCTTTGCAATGACCGTTAAAAAGCAGTTGCTTGGGGCAACTACCACACTTTATATCTCTCCAAGAAATGTTCCATCCGACCCAATGTCCTTTACCAAATTAGAGAAATGTTACATATGGGATGGATTGGGGAATGGAATACTGGCAACAGGGGGGGTACTCCCCTCAGGAAATCCTTTGTGCAGTACTGTAAATACACTGAGGGGGGCGCCTCCTCACACAACGAGATATGCTATAAGAGATGGGAATACTAGTGAGAACACGTGTGGTTTACCATGCCAGAAGACCAGAGACGTATAGAACTTTTTCCAGTACAGTAACTGGTGGAGCATCATGGGTAGTGAATATGACAAGCGGGTGAGGTGGTTACCTGTCTGTGCACCTGACAATGCTCCAAATTCCAGCGTTAAGACCCAAAACATAAATTACATGCCCACTGTATTGACGTACAGTAGACCCTGCAAGTGGGCGCTTAATGGCCCAAGGTGTTACATTGTATTTCTATATTTAGTCCCAGTATAATAACTAGTTAAAAGCCTGTCAAAATGACGGCTTCAAGTATTTGAGCGGTGACCATTTTTACTTACACTTTGAGCTGTTACAGTTTTTAGCACAAACTCTCCACCTCACCCCCAGTCCCTATCTGCCCCTACCTCCAATCTCTGTTTTCACAGTTCCCTCTCTCCACATCCAGAAAGTTTGAAACAGATCAGTGTCCCTGCAAAAATTGCTTTCACTTCCTGCTATGACATCCTTTAGCACACAAAAGAGTCATTTGGTTCGTTGCGTGGCCTCTAGTCATCACTGGCGGTACTTCACCTCATATAGAGGTGAGGAGTAGTTAGCCTTTTTTATACATGGATGATCATATTTAGAGTACTTTCTTCTCGAACCGTAACGGCAGTACATTTACACAGCACAACACAGAAGAGAACGGAGCATTTAGATGTATTGTTATTTCTTAGCAGCTAAAGCTGGACATTAGTGAAACGCGCTGGTAAATGTTCCGCGCTACTTTCCAATCATTCTTATAAATAAATGCTCATCCTGGAGAAAATCTGGTGATGTTGCATCCCCTATGCTGCCTGGCGGGGGTACAAAGTGCCCTGCCAGCCGCAAGTACTGGCACTCGATCCATCTGCCAGCAGCCCTTATGCTGCCAATACCCATAGATTCTGTGTATCCTGCTCTTTAATCCCCTCAGTACAAAACCTTCAGCCAGAGAAGTGAAGTGGTTTTGGGATGTTCTAAACATCAACTCGTAGATTAACGTAAACTCCATGTGTTTTACATTTGTAATCAAGTGATACCCAGTGGTCTTGGGGAGCTTTTCAATCAGGGGCCCTTACAACCTTTACTAATCTTATTATAATCATCTGGCTCTGCTAAATAAAATCTTCATTCTACAGTGCCCAATGTAAAAGGAGCAGGCACCAGTGCGCCAACCCCAAACCTCACAGTGTCCGGCTTCTCTGCGGCCAACTTCACCTATCTGCCCACATAAATATCTGCTACTTTGCAAATGTGGCCATAGTACTCCACAAACATTTGGCTCGCTGTGGAGCGGCCATGTTGTGCTGGGCAAATTACTGGCTGTGGAGCGGCCATGTTGTGCTGGGCAAATTACTGGCTGAGGAGCGGCCATGTTGTGCTGGGCAAATTACTGGCTGCAGAGCGGCCATGTTGTGCTGGGCAAATTACTGGCTGCGGAGCGGCCATGTTGTGCTGGGCAAATTACTGGCTGCAGAGCGGCCATGTTGTGCTAGGCAAATTACTGGCTGTGGAGCGGCCATGCTGCGCTCGGCAAATTACCGGCTGACGAGCAGCCATGTTGTGCTAGCCAATATACTGGCTGTGGAGCAGCCATGTTGTGCTCGCCAAAATACTAGCTGTGGAGCAGCCATGTTGTGCAGCCATGAGGCCATAGGCAGACGCTGGAGCCCTATTGTACCCCTCTCATCTTTGTCCAAAAATAACCACATAAAAATGGTGTAGAGTCCCGCAGTAAACACAGGTCCTAGGGCAGAAGCCTGGGTGGCCTAACTGATGGTCCGGAAAAAGCTGGTGGTTACACGGAAGAAGAATGTGCCGGGCAATGTTTGTCTCTATCCTTGTACAAATGAGCTGGGTTTCCAGGCCTACTGTGCCAGGCCACCCGGGGAGAGCGTTAGAACGTCCTATAAAGAAAGCGGTCGGGGTACACGTAGCTCCGTAGACGTCGTGCTCAGCAGAATTACAGCACATTATTGGCTTCAGTCTGAGCAGAGATGCAGAATTCTCACCATTGCTCCTTGAGTCATCCTGGCTCTACGGGGAGCTGGGAGTAAACATGAACATCCAGACCGCTTCCAAGAAACTGGAGTTCATTAGGAGGAATGATTGGGAAAGGTTATCATGTAAAGAAAACACAAACAACTATATTTTCTTCTATTCAAACTTGCGCCACAAAACGAATACTACAGCGGCCCTCAGTCCTGTGCCAGCAAATGTACTAATTATGTAGCGCACACATATACTGCAGCGCTGTAAGGCGGAATTTCTCAGTCAGTCACACGGGTGGAGCTGACAATCTATATTCCCCATCACGTGTATGTACACAATGGGAGAAAAAAAAGAAAAATGGGTACTTGTGTATTATCACGGCGCCCATTGCATCGCATACCACTAAATAAGGTATGCGATGGCATGCGATGCGATCGCATGCGATTTGTAATTGTACAAGCACCCTGATGGGTGCATACAATGTTAAATGCCCCCCCCATTGTCAACGAGTCCCCCACTATGAACGCCAACCCTAAGTGTGGCGAGCGCAGCGAGCCCGTGAGGGGCGGCGGTACACGTCCTCCGACCTTTTCATACCCCCACTATCCACGTCGGCGTGAGGTTGATTTTAGATAGTGTGGCGAGCCCCGCGAGTGGACGCGGAATACGAGCCTGAAGCGTGGCGAGCGCAGCGAGCCCCGCGTGGGGACGCGGAATACATGTGAAGTCATCCGCGTCCACTCGCCATGCTTCGGGCTCGGTGGCTCGCCACTCTATCTAAAATCAACTCCACGCCGACGTGGATAGTGGGGGTATGAAAAGGTCAGAGGACGCGTACCGCCGCCGCTCGCCATGCTTCGGGTTAGCGTTGATAGTGGGGGTGGCGTTGACAATGGGGGTGCATTTAACATTGAAAGCACCCATCAAAATCGGATTGCATCGCATGCGGTTATATCGCATGCACTGCGATGCATGCGATGTACTAAGATGAACATCGTATGCACCGAAAAATGTTGTTGGAAGTTAATTAACCCTATTAGTAGTGTTGGATTATGGGAGAAAACTGAAGGAACCATGACCTCTGTGCTGTTATGTAGCAATGCTGACCACTAAAGCTGCCATGCTGCCCAATTCAAAAAGGTACTTGTTTCCTAGCACGGCCACAATCGCGGGCATCGTGTGTCATTTTTAGTGGTATAGGACGCGACCGACGCGATGCCCCCGATTTTCCCATTGAAATGCATTGAAAATAGTCAAAATCGCGTCGGTCGCGTCGTATGCGGCTAAAAAAGCCTTAAATGGTCCAGACGCGATGCCCACGATTTCCCCATAGGAAACAATGTTAAATGGCTCAATGTACCCGCGATGCCCCCGATTTCTCATAGGGAACAATGTTAAATACCTCAATTTCACCAAATCATCATAGGGAACAATGGTAAATGGGCCAGAAAGCCCCAAAAACACCCCAGAACAGTGAAATGTCCCCCCAAAAGTACTTTACGCCACCACACGATCAACGCGAACCCGAAGCGTGGCGAGCGCAGCGGTACGCGTCCTCCGACCTTTTCATACCCCCACTATTCACGTCGGCGTGGAGTTGAGAATAGAATAGTGTGGCGAGCGTAGCGAGCCACCGAGCCCGAAGCGTGGCGAGCGGACGCGGATACCTTCACAGGTAAACGCGTCCCTTCGCGGGCTTCACAGGTATCCGCGTCCCCTCGCTGCGCTCGCCACGCTTCGGGCTCGGTGGCTCGCTACACTATTCTATTCTCAACTCCTCGCCGACGTGGATAGTGGGGGTATGAAAAGGTCGGAGGACGCGTACCGCTGCGCTCGCCACGCTTCGGGTTCGCGTTGATCGTGGGGTGGCGTAAAATACTTTTGGGGGGACATTTCACAGTTCAGGGGTGTTTTGGGGGGTTTATGGCCCATTTAACATTGTTCCCTATGATGATTTGGGTAAATTGACCCATTTAACATTGTTTCCTATGGAAAATCGGGGGCATCGCGGCTAAATTGAGGCATTTAACATTGTTCCCTATGGGGAAATCGCGGGCATCGCGTCCCGATTTTTTAGTGCTTGCGATGCCCCCGATTTTTCCTCACGATGCCCACGATCATGATCGTTGTGGCCGTGCTAGGAAGCAAGTACCTTCAAAAATCCTCTACAGAACACTTAGCCGCAAAGAATCTTTGGGGAAACCTCCTGTTAAATTCTGGAGAACTGCTCTGTCATGCCATGTCAGCAGGCCCTTGTATACATGCGCGCATGTCTAAATGAATCTTCTGTTAGACCCAACTGACAACATATTTTCAAACAATGATGAATTGCACCGATAATTCATTTTTACAGTTTTTTATTTTGAAATCACCGCAATAAATGACACTTATCACCGCGGCAACAGTGGCTATGATGAATAGAGCCCCACAACTGGGTTCCAGACAAGTTCTGGTGACAGATCCGGTCAGACGGGATTTACTGATGTCTTCCTGACACTTCGTCATCTGAGATGCAGTCATCAATCATTCGGCCGCAGTGGAGGAAATCACACAGGGAAGGATTAACATGCAGGAACCTGGTCCTGTTTACCTACAGGAAACCGCTCGGCGTGTGTCCGCCACTGACTGCACACATGTGGAATCCCGACGGCTGAGGAGCGAGAGTCTGCAACAAAAGGTGGCGGAAAGGCGGACTGGACAATGACAAGATCCTTGTGGTATCTGACTGATCAGGGGAACGTTGGTCAAATAATGTTAGTGCGTACAGCCTGTAACATGGCAGTTAGGAGCTGATTCAACAGCTACTTTATCTCTCACCTAGATCTTTTGTAGAAACACTTTTGTGACCGCTACAGGTACATATTAGTAGGGCCACTTGTGGTACGTTGCCCGGATGGGTCTGTAGGCAGTCCACCGACGATAGCGGTTAAGTGTCCAACTAACACGGCTCAACCCATGAACATCTTATTCATCTACCAGGAACCAGCACCCAACTGTTACATCAATAACCCCGGCCAGACCAGACCCGCAGCCGGTTGCCTCAGACACTGCTTATTGGTTGACCAGGAGCAGGAGCCTACCCAGCAGGACCGGTGTCTCCTCCTCCACCTCCTGCTAGCGGCACTTTGGCAATATAAGCGGATAGGACCATTTTTCCTTCTGCCACAAAATTTTCCAACCAGTTTATGGAACAGGGTCATTGTCTGTTACCCAACGGCGCGGACACCAGGAATTCACGCCCAGGTACATGTCAGATAGGTGTACAGAATACGCGATAACGACGTAACGCAGGAACCAGTCAGCTGCTTACACTGGTAACAGTCTCTGCAGAACTTTCTTACCCCTGAGGGTCAGGCGGAGAGCTTTATTACCCGGGCCGCTAGTTACCCCCCAGCATTAGAGTCCCCCCCCCCTTTTACCAGCTCCAGAAAGATGGCAATAAAGTCAGTGTACAAGCGGTGAACTGTCTGGTTCTGCGGCTGGTAGGAGACCATTGTAATTGACTCAGAGTATTTTAACGACTAAATTGACTGTGAAATGTGAGCGACATGCTGACTGCGCTACATAACAGCAGCTAAATGGAGACATAAACCTATAAAGCCTCACAACACAATCATATATCGGTTCTGTTATCCTATTACAAAACAAACCCTTGGTGTTACCCGAGGCGGCCTGCCCCAACCCCGTCTCAAACATCCCCGACCTGACCCATATCTACATTTTATGATCATCGTATGTCACGCACTGACAGCCCAGACTGACGCGTCATCTTCCCGATCGTGGAAATGCTCCGGAGCGAGACAAGTGCGGAAAGCGAGGTAAGATCCCGGTACATCTTCGTGCATGACACAAGGATAGGGCATTGGTAACTATAATGGGGAAGCATGCAGCGCTGAATGACAGTTGGCTGCAATAATTGCGCGGCCAGAAGTGAACGCGCAAATTCGATTGTGCAGAGAGAGGGGTAACACTACCTGCGCCAGACGGCCTATCCGTATGCAAATAATGCGTCTGAAAACCCGCCGTATATTTGCGTCAGTACAACCTGCAATTCCAACAACGTGCCCTCAGTGAGCTTGCCTACGTGCGCTTATTAAGACACCAGTGGAGGTGAGGTCAAGTTGAGTACAGGTATGGGTTATAAAGTGTCGACAGTAAGAAGGTCCACAGTGAATAGGTAAACCGCTATTGGTCGACACATCAAAAAGGTTGACACATGCAATAGGTCGACATGGATCTGGCATGGAGTCTCACTATACTTAGAATCTAACTATGTCCACTTGGATAGTAAAGTATGAAAAACCATCTTTTTTGGGATTAAAAAAAACAAAAAAACCATGTCGACCTATTACATGTGTCAACCTTTCTCCTATGGCCTGTTGAACAATAGTGATCAATCTATTGACTGTTGACCTTTTCATTGTTGACCCAATGACCGCATCCTGTTGAGTTCAAATGTGAATGAGCACAGTTACGAGCGCTGGGCTCCAGACCATGGCCCTTATTCTGATCGACTGGGATGGCTGCATGTTCGGTCGGACAGCCGATGTATTGTGTTTGCGCATGTGCAGAGGCGTTTTTGCGCATGTGCGAACGCCGCGCACGTCCGAAAACGGTGTGAATTCCGTACAGAAAACGATCGGTCGGAACAATCCGAGCAGGGGGTGGAGAGGGGCGTGAAGGGCTCATTACCATATGCGTTTGGGCTCATAACCCTATGCGTATGCCCCGCGTTTCATGGGCGTTCCCATGAAAACGCTGGGTGTACGTATGGTAATCCGCCCATGACGCACTTGTGTGGGGCGGACAGCTGACATAGCTGGATGCCAGCTGCCCGCCCATATCCCTGCTTTGGCACAGAGAAATGTCCGAGTGGTCTGGAGCACTCGGTGCTGCCTGACCACTCGGTCCATCATTCGATGGTCGGCGACCGTCAGAGGATGGGGGAGGTTCCCACAGATGGGGGAGGTGTTCACATGAAACATCCACTGGCGGTCCATTCGCTCTGCGTCTTACCGCATTCGGACGGTGTGAGCGATCCGTACGGTAGGCGGGGCAAAGAACACTCAGTGGCCGTCCGAAAATACGCATCCATCCGAGTCAACTAGAATAAGGGCCCATGTGCAGTATAGAAATGCCAGAAATACATCTGCCATACGGACAGCCACAATATGGTATAAAGATAATCTTTCCATATAGTTAAAAATGATCAGCGGTACTTGTGAGTTATCCGGGCTGCCGATTTTTTCATCGCGCCCGAAATCGTGGGCATCGCGTCGGTCGTGGCCGTTATAAGGAGCCGCGACGCGATGCCCACGATTTCCCATAGACAGTAATGTTAAAAGACACGATGGACCCGATTTCCGACACGATTTCCTATAGACAGTAATGTTAAAAGACGCGATGGACCCGATTTCCCATAGACAGCAATGTTAAAATAAAATGACAATGTGAAATTGGCCAATATGGCCATTTCACATTGGATATGTTTTTAAAAAAAATGTTTCATGGCCCCCCACCACCGTTAACGCCACCCCGCTATTGACGCCAACCCGAAGCGTGGCGAGCGCAGCGAGCCCGTGAGGGGCGGCGGTACGCGTCCTCCGACCTTTTCATGCCCTACTATCCACTAGGGCGTGGAGTGAGAATAGAATAGTGTGGCGAGCGCAGCGAGCCACCGAGCCCGAAGCGTGGCGAGCGCAGCGAGCCCCGCGAGGGGACGCGGACACCTTCACAGGTATCCGCGTGCCCTTGCGGGCTTCACAGGTGTCCGCGTCCCCTCGCCACACTTCGGGCTCGGTGGCTCGCTGCGCTCGCCACACTATTCTATTCTCACTCCACGCCCTAGTGGATAGTAGGGGTATGAAAAGGTCGGAGGACACGGAGGTCTATGGGAAATCGGGTCCATCGTGTCTTTTAACATTACTGTCTATGGGAAATCGTGGGCATCGCGTCGCGGCCCCTTATAACGGCCACGACCGACGCGATGCCCCCGATTTGGGGCTAAATTGCGGGCATCGCGTCGGTCGGGTGTCCTTAAGTTAACCAAACTTAAGGACAAAATCGGCAGCCCGGATAACTCACAAGTACCTGATCAGCTTCTTAGTGCATCCAGCAAGGCTTGAATAGATCCCGAAACCCCCATCACCCATAGACAGAATATAATGGAGGTGTAATCATTTGAAACGCTTTACTGGCCAGCAGGGGGCATGGCGATTCCCAAACCGAGCACTTACAGGGGTGCGATGGGATCAGGACCAAATCCAGTCATCTATGGCCAATATGAAACTTCCCCTTCTCCCCAATTTATCAAAAGCCCTTTCAGCATCAATGCTTAGCACATCATTGTCCATAGTTTTGCTTTGTCAAAACTGCCAATGATGCCCCTTGTTACATGGGGGAAGGCAACTCATGGGCCTATAGCATCCCTCAGAAGGGCAGGCATAGTTGGGTACTCGATGGTGTATGCTGCGACTGTACAGGCCCTATTGGATGCCAGCTGGGTGTTCAGAGCCATCAACACATCTGGGAGTGAGTGGGGGAAGCAGTGGTGGACTAGAAAGGATTTTCGGAGGCAGCTGTGTATGATGCCTCACCCACCGGAGATCTTGGATGAATTCCTTGTGATACATCCCACAGCGAACTGCTTTAAAATCAGAGGGATTTCTGTATAACTGGCCACAGTTGGTCTCCCATGTTGCCCCCCCTCCCCCCCCAAATGTATACTCCTGGTCTCACCATAAGAGGAGCATGTTAGGCCAGGGCCCCAGACGGGCCTGTTTGACGTTCGGCAGCAGAGAGAACTATGAAGTGACCTCATCCTGTTACTGGTTTGCCCTCTCCTTAGCACTGTGAGCCAGAAAACCAGCAGATCTTCCAGGGGTCGAAGCCAAGACCCAGTCCAGCCTCCTGGTTCTTTTCAGGAGACGCGGAAGGGAGGGGGTGGGCTGCACACATCCAGAAAATGTATTTCAGAGTTCCCGAGTTCGAAGCATTGATGTTCTATACAATGAGTGAAATAGGCCTCTTCTGCATAATCACATGTACAGGATGAGGCCGGGAGCTGCCATGTTGTTCACCCTCATTTCTGTGCAGGACGGCTATTCTGAATAGCCGCTGATCCAACTGCAGCCTGCGCCATCCGCCAGCTAGGCCCTGTATCCTCCCCTATCTACCTGTGCTGCAATCAGGTGTACAAAAGTGACAGCACCTGGAATACATTGTCCTGATTGGCTAACCAATACAATAATAGGGATTGCGGATTAAAAAGATGTCATCAGGCCCAGAGTGGTGATTGGGTGATTTATCACATACCCAGCGTCCCTATCAGCACACATTGTAGTAGGTGACGTGTCAAAAAATAGTTTTCCAAGAAGTATATTGTCTGAGGGGTTGACGGGGTCAACACAAAAGCAGTGGTGTGCGGTATGTGTTAAACCTTTACACACATACAGAGGGCTGAGCATGGGGTTCTCCTTTGTACTATGAATACGCTGGGTTTGTGTAACTGTCAAAATAATAATAATACTGTAATGAATGACTCCAGCGATGACGCCTCACACACAGCGAGGGCCGGCTAACTGGGTACGCTCCACAGCAAAGCCAGAGGCTCCCGGGAGACACAGACGACAAGCTTCAAACATTCCCAGGGTTCCAGACACCTTTGTGAAAACTGGTGTGTGTTACAAAGGGGATGTTACCATTAGCAACCAGACGCTTTCCTCAAACACATGTGACTTATGAGGACAATTTTTTTGGCCATAAAATTTCCCCGGGAGATGTGTATCTTGATAACACCTAATAGTTTACATTGCGTGAATGTACAGAGCAGAGCCATCGCCATGGTGGTATTGACAGAAGCTTAGGGCCCCTACATGATGACGGTGTTCTCTGATGGCAGTTGCCTCTCTGCGCAGGATAATCCGCCAGGCCACACTGCAGTCATTGCCTGGGAATAGGCTGAGGAACATGATAAAGAGCTAAAAGGTGTTGACTCGGCCTCCGGATTCCCCAGATCTCATTGTGACAGAGTATCTGTGGGATGTGCTGGAAAGACAAGTCCGAGCCATGGAGACCCCACCCCCACGCATCCCATTATGGAACCCTTTCAATCAGGACAAGTATTAAAGAGCCATAGCAGGAGTTCTCTAATATAAAGCATTACTTATACCATTCATATACAGATGTGCGGGTGTACAGCGATCGTTACCGCACCGATCACACTTCTAATGTGCGTACACTTATGATGTGAAATGCGTTGCTACCCACTTCCCTAGAATTGTTAGGACTCTCCCATATAAGAGAGAGCGCTCCTGGAAGCCTATAAGCAGTTCTCCCCGAGGATGGACAAGTTGGGATATCCTCATGTTCCTAGAAAATAGAATGCACCCAAATGTTCCAAACTCAACAGGACATTCCCGAAATGCGTTGCTAAAAAAGAGGCGGGACTTAGACAGAAATGGCCAGATCTTTATCCATAGCAGGATGCTGTTGTGCAGATTGGGGTCAGGTTTGGCCCGACCTGGTGGTATACATATTGGGAGACATGATTATACTCAGGCAATATATCTGCAACAATACATTATATACCTCCCAGATATGACAAATACTCTACAGTAAAGGTATCCTGCAGAATACAGTATTATAGCAGTATACAGACCGTAGCGAGGGGACCCGTATATATATATAGAACTATTTTTACATTCTGATGTAATCCTTGTAAAATTGGAAACATTCAAGAAAGCGGAACAAAATCAGGCTGGAGAGCGGTGCATGTGCTTCCAATCTGACCCGACCCTATCCCAGTAATTACCCCTCTGTTTACAATCCTCTACTGATGGAAGACACAATATTTGTTAATACAGAGTTTGACGTCACCCCTGCAGCACGTTAGCCAAGCACGGCTCTCCTCAGCTCCACTGGGACGACATATTTAAAGAGACTCAGGGGGAGTAGTACCGAGCCTTGGAGAGCGAACGTCGAGAAGCAAAGAAACCAAATCAACTTTTTACATGTCATTTATCTAGTACAACTGCAATGACAGAAGCGGATTGGCTGCTTTGGGTAATGTCTTCATGTAATCACTCCTAGGCTTGATGCAATTCCCCCACAAAGAGTTTCAAAAACTGATCTGGTTTTTAAAATTATATTTAAAAAATGTCATGGTGCCGCCGCGGATGTAAGCGCTCCGGTACAGAGGGCACGGAACTGACGGCATATATTTGTGCCTTCTCTCAATAAACAGAGGTAAGTACGCCCCATTACACCCTAGTTCCCCCCTTCAGTTGCAAGTGGAAATGTTACTGAATTGGGATTTTGTTCCGGAGAAGAGAATGCCCAGTATGAATATACGCTTGGTAAACGTGTCTTTGTGGACACGCCCAGGAATCCCTGGGCATCCCCAGGCGCCAGCCCCCTGTCTGCCCACAACTCGCCCGCTGTGATAGTCGCCGAAGGCATTCGCACTGCGGCCCTGCACAGGTGTATATTCACATGCGCAGAGTCGCGGCATCAGTCTCCGGCGCCAATATGCCGGGGACCGAACCAAGAGTCAGGCCCTTAATACACTAACACTTTATCCTATCACTAGTGCGGTGTTTGGCCTATGCTCACTTTGGGGGGTCCGATGCTCCGGACTTGAACCTTAAAGTCCGTGACCCAAAAATTCTGCCATGCACCTCATTATATTAAATTGCAGGGTTTCCTACTGTAATTGGCATTAGCATTGCTTGGTGACTAGAGCGTGCATATGCAATTTTTTTTCTGTATGGAACTACAAGTCTCAGCACGGTGTGCAACCGCCCCCTCCCCCCCAAATTATGGCCTACCCCAGGTCTGCTACTGTCCCACCACACGTGTGTGTGACATCTGCAGTGAGCAATTCCCGCCCGCTTACTGTGTACATGACTTTCCCAGTGAGTAATGTATTAGTAAATCTCCATCCTGCAAAGTCATGTACATGCTGTTAGTGTGCTGTAACCACACAGGGCCTCCGCGGGGCGGCTGCGGGCTGGTGGAGGATCTGATAAAGGCATGAAAGGGCCAATGATGCCGCTCTGTCTGCACCCACCAGACACCCCAGGTAAAAGCTGTAACAAACGAGTGCTAAATACTGGACAGTCTGTTTACCGGTCGCCACGGTAACACACCCAACACATTGCGCAACCTGCAGGAGGATAAGTGTTTACTTGGAAATGATTTTATTTTTTTTGTTTTGCACAGTAAACGTGCTAAGAGGGTGACATCATATTACACCCCCACCCTCCCCCTGTCCTTTATTAGTAGATGCATTGCCTCTATTGTCTGCAGCAGGGTTGGTGTGTAAATCAGGATATTTATTTGGTTGTATAAGCATGTGTGTATGTGGCCTCATACCATCATTATCTATACGCGGCACTGCGCGTCGTCGGGGGTGCTGCGCTCCGTCACTGGGGCATACAAGCAAGGCCACCCTGTGCACGATGGGCAAGTGGCTTCTGACACTGTTAACATTAACCCTTGTATGTCCATGCAAGAGAGAATATAGAGTGTAAGCTCCATTGGGGCAGGGACTGGTGCAAGTTCCTTTGTACGGCATAGCGGGATGTGTGTGCTATATAAACTGACACTTGGGCTCTTGGTTCTGGGGCCCATTTCATGCCTGGGATAGGCCGCTGTGTAAGCTACGTATGGTGTACAAGTCACTCATGCACAGATGAGGCGGCAGCCATTTTGGCACAAACAAAATCAGTGCGTGAGGTCACTAGGAGATGGTGACATCAGTGTGCATCGTGTCTCGGGTTCTAGTAGTGAACCGCGATGATAAAAAGGGACCCTGTGTCGGCTTCCTGTCCGCAAAAGGTGAGAGCTACAGTATGATGCAACTTCAGAAGCGCTAGTCATCCCTAAGCCCCCTCCCCAAATATAAAGCATTACAACTACCAGCAATCATCCTGCCGTCATACAGCCCTCACAACGGGGCAGTCACTTAAGAAGCCATGATTAAAACCACTGTAAAGTGCCGATTCTGGACGAGTTGTCCGTTTCTCGCCAAGGATAACATGGACTACGGAAGCCGTACAACCAATTTGGCCTCACACCACCGTATGCCTCGCTGTCCGGTACTGCACATTGTATACAGTATCTGTACAGCCTTGGAGCCAGATAATCACTGCTGGAAGACCAGCAGGAAGGGCCAGGCCACTGACACCACCGGTAATCCAGTCACAGCAAGGAGAGAGTGTGCGCTGGAACCCAAGTCTAATCCATCCGAGAGGAATAGTGCAAAGCGGGATAATCATTATTGCCAAATAGTAGACAATGGACGTCACATTTAATTTGCCTTTAGAACATCCTTTTTCCATTGTGCACTTATATAGAGACTGGCAGATGTTGCATGTAAGGATAGGAGACTCAGACCATGGGGTATTGCAGAACCCACATGTGGAACCAAGCATCTCTGAAGCTCTCCCAGGTTTCACTAAACGTATTGATACACCTCTCTTAGTGGCAGGACGCCCCTAACCAATCCATGTCTGGCACACGGTGCCTCCAGCAGCTGCGGATACCAGCAACAGCATTCAGAGGAAGAGTCCTGAACATGGCTAACTCAAGGGTGGGAGGAACATACCCATTTTGTTATAGGACAATCTCCACACAGAGGTCCAAGAACCTCCAATCATCAGACAGTAATAGAGATCAGCTGCAATGTGGTGGCATTTACCACTTGTTTAATAATCCCCTATGAAGAGAGTCTGTGTACACAGCACAGGGGGGAGGTGGATATGGAGTGAGCGAAGGTCTCGGAAGCCAGTCTGTCATCTCAGAAGGACAATGTTCTATTACCAAATGATCTCAGGTTCTCAAACTTGGTCCTCAGATTCCCAAACAGTTCATACATTCCAGGTCCCTTTACAGAACCACAAGTGACGTTATTATCTCCACCTCCAGATCCTTTAAAATGTGTCAGTGAGCAATGACTACACCTGTGCCCCTGCTGGGATGAACTTGGAAATATGAACTGTTTCAGGATCCGAGGACGATAACCGCTCGTCTAAAAGAAACCTATAAAATTGTTCATCGGGTGCAGGTCTACGTTGCTGGGGTGGTCTTCGACTTACACAAGGAAGTATTCCAGACTGTCACAGGATAAAGGTGTAACGGTTAGAGCAAGGCTACGTGCAGGTGACACAGAGGACGAGAAGGGGATATATTCACTTGGGTAAGAAGATCATCCGGCCACATAGGACAAGCAGGAGCAGTCGTGCCAACGTTCTGTCCAGTATTACTATGATAGATAGAATGCAGCCACTACGGCATGACACAACTCCTCCCACCGCTAGCTGCACTGGGCATGTGGACTATGTTCTCTAAGTACAACACCCCAGGTTTTCCAAAATAATTAAGAATCCGGAGATTCATCCGGCAGCAGATTAACAAGGGGTTTCAATTTGTAAAAATAAAACAGAACATCATGTCTTAGCCAGGTTGCTATGTGAACACAAAGCAAACAGGAGCATGTCCAGCATACAAAAGACAGGTGCATGTCCAGCATAGAGACTACAGGAGCATGTCCAACATACAGAGTACAGGAGCATGTCCAGCATATAGAAGCATGTCCAGTATACAGAATCATGTCCAGCATACAGAATACAGGAGTGTGTCCAGTATACAGCATCATGTCCAGCATACAGAATACAGGAGCGTGTCCAGCATACAGGAGCATGTCCAGCATACAATATACAGGAGTATGTCCAGCATACAAGATACAGGTGCATGTCCACCATACAAGATAAGGGAGCAGGTCCAGCATACAAAATACAGGAGCAGGCCAAGCATAGAGAACATAGGAGCATTACCAGCATACAAAATAAGGGTCCAGCATAAAGCATACAGAATACAGGTCCAGCATACAAAATACAAGCACATGTCCAGCATGCAGAATACAGGAGCACGGCCAGCATAGAGAACACAGGAGCACGGCCAGCACAGAGGATACAAGAGCAGGTACATCATACAGGATACATGAGCAGGTCCAGCATAGATAATCATGTCCAGCACATTGAATGCAGGAGCATGTCCAGCATACAGGAGCATGTCCAGCATACAGGAGCATGTCCAGCATACAGAATACAGGAGCATGTCCAGCATACAGAATACAGGAGCATGTCCAGCATACAGAATACAGGAGCATGTCCAGCATACAGAATACAGGAGCATGTCCAACATACAGAATACAGGAGCATGTCCAGCATACAGAATACAGGAGCATGTCCAGCATACAGAAGCATGTCCAGCATATAGAATACAGGAGCATGTCCAGCATACAGAAGCATGTCCAGCATATAGAATACAGGAGCATGTCCAGCATACAGAAGCATGTTGTGCATACAGAAAATAGGAGCATGTCCAGCATACAGGAGCATGTCCAGCATACAGAATACAGGAGCATGTCCAACATACAGAATACAGGAGCATGTCCAGCATACAGAATACAGGAGCATGTCCAGCATACAGAAGCATGTCCAGCATATAGAATACAGGAGCATGTCCAGCATACAGAAGCATGTCCAGCATATAGAATACAGGAGCATGTCCAGCATACAGAAGCATGTTGTGCATACAGAAAATAGGAGCATGTCCAGCATAGAGACTACAGGAGCATGTCCAGCATACAGAATCATGTGCAGCATATAGAATACAGGAGCATGTCCAGCATACAGAATACAGGAGCATGTCCAGCATATAGAATACAGGAGCATGTCCAGCATACAGAAGCATGTTGTGCATACAGAAAATAGGAGCATGTCCAGCATATAGAATACAGGAGCATGTCTGTCATGCAGGGTATCCCCAAGCGCTATCTATTCTAGCATATCTGTAACGCCTCTGTATTGTTTTGGTTGATGGAATATCTAAGGGAGAACTGGGAATAATTAGAGGGGGCTACAAAGCGGAATCCAGCCCGGACTCTGGAACATATAATTCTCTGAGAACAATGCTCCTTAGTAGGCTGCATTATAAAGGTCATTGGAAGAAGGATTATAATTAGGGAACACTCCGTAATCCATAGCTCCCATATCTGCTTCAGCTCATCTTCTTTCTCGTGTACTCAGTGGGTCATTTTTTCCATTTCAGCCCTGAGCAGCATCCTCACTTCTGTCCGTATGAGCAGGAGGGGGCGAGGGGGTTGTTTCCAAAATTTTGCTACTGATCTCCCGGCAACCTGGAGATGAAATGTTAATTTATGTCACTTTATTTAGGGAGGTGTGGAACGGCCAGGCCAAGAGCATTCCAGAGGCCTAACGCAACCGCTTCGCAATATCTACTCCAATAACTGTTTATTGTCCGGCCAAAAGATAGAAATCTTTGGCCAAGTCCCCCTACGATATGGAAGGAGTCAGCCCTCCAGCCAAAACCCTACCAAAGGGCAGCAGATGGGAAGATTCAGTCTTATCCGGTTGGGATGTGTACCGCTGCCTACAGGATTATGGTACAGATGGAAGACACGGCGACCCATTGTCTGGCCAAGAGTCCTCATTTGGCGATGGCCCCAAGCAGTTTTATTGTATTTCATTAATGTTTCCGAGTTAAAGGAGCATGATCACATAGCTTGTATCACAGAAATAATACCTTCTATAATCAGTGATCTGTAGCAGGTTGCTACAGAAGATGCGGAACGTAGACTTTTTTCCCCCGTTCAGTCTGGAGAAAACAACGCACTTGAAGGCCCACAAAGAAAACAGAAGGAAGATGTCGTGTCTCTGGGAGAGCGAGTCCATGCTATATTGTCTATAGAAATGTCTAATAGTACAGTGGTTCCCAAACTTTTTTGAATCACGGCACCCTAGAGCATCAAAATATTTCCAAGGCACCCCTAGGCCAAATGCTTCTTATCGAGAAATTCAGAAAAAAAATTATTAAATGAAGTGCATTGTGTTTATATGTCACAGTTATGTGGTGAGGGACAGGATTTGCTTCTGTTTGTCCACATATGTTATGATTGGCAGCCACAAGCACTGGTTTTGCCTGGTACATTGACCATAAATAATATTAATTGATCCTGGTCCACCAACCCAAGGCCTGCAAGGATCCTGAGGCATCCCAGGGAACCAAGGCTCACAGTTTGGGAACCACTGGTATAGTAGAAAGCCCTAAACGGGATACCCTAACGCATGTAATGAGAGGTGCTACTAACATTCGTTGGCAGGTCCCTAACAACGTACACTACTAAACAAGATCAACAAAACCACCAAAGGCACCACACTAGAGAAATAGATGTTTGTGCCCCAGAGTTCTTTTGCTTTGTCAAGATGCTAGATTTGGGCTAAGAAGTATTTCCGCGTGTGTGGAAGTGCACATTGTCCACTACAGTGGACAAAGGAAATAAAGGGGTAGGGGGTCGTGTTGCTAAGTTAAAAACCTCCAAGGTGGAAAGCCGCGGTGAACATGAGAATTTGGTGGTCACTCGGAATCTGCACTGGAATCGTCTGCATAAGGTAGAGTATCCTTTGTTCACGTTCTCCAGTAACAGGGGATCAGAGGCTGCGCCCATCCCGCCTGGTCTGATATTTTTTGGACGAAAAGAAGAGGAAAGTTTCTTTTTATACAGTGTAGACCAGAAGCCCTTATTATATAAATACCCACATATTTGATTTTCCTGGTGTTTCCAGTGAAAGTTATAATTTTGGGTTGGGAGTAATTTCTCTGCGTGAGAGAGGTGAACGGGAAAAGCCTCTCATTCCTGTTATTTATTATATAAACCAGACCAAATAGAATATAAAGTCTCCGTCGTATTAGGAATGTAGACATGTGGGGCAGAACACCGGACATCGTCTGCGAATATGCATCAGTCGTATTCCTTTCCTCAAAGACGTGTTATGTAATTAATAATTAGAGATGTAGGCTTGAGACTAAGCCCAGGTGACTAGGGTCGTTACCAGCTGTGTAATTAATGTCATTCTAGCCTGTGACATGTATGGGTAGGAGGAGAATACCACTGGCAGTATTACATACAGTGTGCATGTAAACGTGTTCTAGTATAGTGGGACAATGAGACACCATCCGGGCCAGGGGATATTCCTTAACTATGCATCCTAATCCTTCAGCCGAAAGATCTCTGTCTCCACTGGTGTGACCCAGAAGCCATTTTATCGTGGCACATGACGCAGGCATAGGGAATAATGGGGTTCTGCAGATCATTCATTGTTGGATCAAGGAAATGGATTAAAAACAAACATATGTTGTATAATTATTATATCTATGATTTGGGCATCACAGATGGTGTAATGGTTAGTGTTACAACTAGGGATGCCAATCCCGGGGCATTTTTTTTCCAATCCCGGAATTCGGGATTGAAAAATGCCCGATCCCGGGATTGGCTTCCCTAATATAAAAAACCCGCCTCGGCCGCCCCGCATATTTACTTACAGATATGTGGTGCGGCCGGGAGCCGGGTGGGAGGACGAGCTGGGTTGATGGTGAGCGGGCTGGTCTGCTGCTGGGCTCCGGCGGTCTGGTCTGTTGCTGGCGGGTGTTCGGGCCGGGGACAGCATGGAGGCAGCATGTGCGGCCTTGCGCAGCGTGACCTCTGACGTCACATCCTCTGACGTCCGCACGCTGCGCAGAGCCACACTGCCGGGGACGGGAGAAGCTGGGCAGCTGCTGAGCAACCGCTCAGACACTGCCCGGCATTAGACTGCACATGCGCAGTCTAATCCCCGGATTGAAATCCCAGTGTTTTTGGGGCCAAATCCCAGGATCCCACCGATCCCGGTATTGGCCACCCTAGTTACAACTTACTGCCTCATAGCGCTGAGGGTTTGATTCCCACCATGGCCCTAACTGTGTGGAGTTATATTAGTTATTATTCTCCCCATGTTTATGTTGGTATCCTCTTCCTACTCCATTCTCCTTCCACAATCCGAAAATATACTGGTAGGTTAACGGACTCTTGAAAAATAAATAAAATAATAACCCTATTGTTAATATGTGTGCGTGTATACAGTATATGGTAGGGGTTTGTAAGCTCCACTGGGGCAGGGACTGATGTAACTGACCAAATATTCTCTGTACAGCGCTGCAGAATATGTGTGCGCTATATAAATAACAGAACTCACAACTGAACAATGTATAAATGAATGGGGCCAGATGGGATACATCCAAGGATGCTAAAGATGATCTGGTAGCAGCATTAACAGAATAATTCAACAGCAGAGCGGCAGCTCCAGGTGAAATGTGGCAGCTGCATCCGTTGCTGCACTTAGTGTCTTGTAGACAATCTATCTGCTTGTATCCTTACGGCTGTCCATTGGGAGATCCTGAGGTGGAGGCCTTGGCGGGACAGACCGCTCTCTGCAGGAGACAAATCGTGGCTTTTACTATCAAACTCTCAATTCCGTTTAATGCCGTGTAAATATCATCTTTTTTTAGTAGAATTTCAGCAATGATGGTTTTGTTCAAAATCTACTAAAGGTGTGTACATACTAGAGATGTCAGATGATTTGCATGATAAAGTCTAATGTGTATGCACTATATCGTTAATGATGCACACTGCTGCGGGTCGTCAGCAATGTTTTTCATTTTGTGCGCATGCGCGGTGACGGAAGAGCTCGCTATTGACAGCCATGCTGCGGAAGTTTACACCGACACCCCCAAAAAATAAAAATGTTGACCCCATCCATGTGTCAATCTTTTTCATGCCGACCTGGACATTGTCTGTGAGCTATACCACACCGCAGTGGAAAAATGTCACATCAGAGGTGGTAGAGGCACAACGGATCAAACAGAGTTGATGTTACCTAAAGGATAAAACTTGGGGCAGACTGATGGGCCGAGCGGTCCTTATCCGCCGCCACATTCTATGATTCGCAATGCAGAAAGAATCTTGGAGATAATGATGCCGCTTCATCAAAAATGCGACTTTCCAGCGGTGGAAGAACTGCAAGTCACAGCATAGCGGTCACGAAAGGACCAATCGTTTCTGATCAGTCAGGATGCCTGTGACCGCTGCATTTCTCTGTACGTCTGCTTGTACCTCGCAGCCTATCTGCCTTGTCAACTTCCAGCAGAGGATGCTACCAGCAGCCTCTCATTCCTTATACTGTACCATATACAAGAGACTCACTGAGAACCATGCCGTACTTCCACCACGCAACGCTGGAATATTCACAATCAGGTAGATAAATAGAATAGGACGGCTAACCAGGACCAGATGGAAACCGCAGATCCAACAGAAAATCCATTGACTTCTGCTACGCATAACTCTGACATGCAACAATGTATTCTGTCATGTCGGATCAGTGTTAATTAGTAACAGGCAGACAGAAATACTGATGGGAGGACGAGGGGAGGTAAGGGGGGGGGGGGGGTGTCTCTGGTCTCTTCTTTTATAGAGATGTAATTCTTTAGATCTGTTCTATCCTGTCGTCTCTGCCCACATCATAATGAGGATTACCAGGGTGGGGACTATGACAGCTGACAATCACTCTGCACAGATTTATCTACAGTATATGAGGGCCTCTGAGCAGAAGACACTAAGGACCATCCATCTTGGCTCTGCTACGTGACCCGCTTTATCTTCCTGGCAGCAGGAAGAGGGACTCTGGTGCAATGGATCACTGGTCCCTAGGAGAAATTCTGCAGCCATTCTGCATATCCTATTTTGTCCAGTTTAAGTCCTGCGTTATGCGAGGAATCTGAGCGAGCAGCTGCGCCAGTCCCAAGAGACTCATCAATTGGAAGGAAAAAAACAGGGCTTGAATCTTCACTTAATAGAGAAACAAGTCTCCCGATGCGGACGCGCATGCAGGAGAACGTACGGTCAGCGCCTGGTTTGTGATCTGAGGTTCTGAGCAGAGGACGATGCAGTATTTACACTAGTCACAGATTGATTGGCGCCAGCTGTACCCCAATAAGCAGAGCTGGCTACGTGTATTCCCTGCTACAGAAGCCCCATCCTAAAGCCTTCTCCTGTCTCTAGAAGCCAGTGGCAAACGCAGGATTTTTAGAGGGGGTTTCCAAATGTAATTCAAAGTCTCCCACTCTGTAGCACATTGGAGTAAGTACGGGAGTCTGGGGGAGGTAAAGGTTAAACATATCACATACCTCCCAACTGTCCCACTTATCACGGGAACGTCCCGATATTTTGGGACATTCCCGCGTCCCTCCCGCCGCCGGCAGTGTCCCGCGGCGGCGGGGGTGGGGGATAGTGGGGAGTCCCCCCCTGTAGTCCGTGAATAGATGCTGTGCGCATGCGCACAGCGTCTATTCTTGCAGGCAGAGGGGCTGGCCAGCAGCTCACAGAGCTGCTGGGCATGGCCCCACCGCGGCGGGAAATGGGGGCGTGGCCTCGCGGCAGCGCCGCACATATAGGCCACACCCCATTTTCGGCTGGCCACGCCCCCAAATCGCCACGCGCCTTCTGTGCGCACACCGTCCCGCCTCCACCTTCCCTGAAGTTGGGAGGTATGATATCATAATATATAAATACACAAACATGATAGAAACAGTGCTGCAATTTCTAAGCTCACAATCTCCCACATCATGGTAAGGCTCCTGTCTCTTCTTCCTGGCAGCTGCTCTCTGGTCCATTGCGATGTTTGAGAGCTTAGATCCAGACATTCAGTAAATGTGGTAGAAGCTGGTACACTGGGCATGTGCAGCAGCTCTGCTCTGTCCCTTATACTGCATGGTGTGGTGGCCGCTCTACTGACTTATATACCAGTGCTGTTGTTGTCATAATTTAAGGCACCTGCCAAGAGGAGGGGGGTTTCTGTACAACCAGAACCCCCCCCCCCCCCCCCCACACCCCCACCCCTCCCAGCATTTGCCTATGAAGCAAGCACTGCCTTTGTGGCTTATCAGGGTGCAGACTCTCTTGTATCCCAGTTCTAGATCC
Source organism: Crinia signifera (assembly GCF_055691185.1). NCBI lineage: Eukaryota > Metazoa > Chordata > Amphibia > Anura > Myobatrachidae > Crinia > Crinia signifera. The sequence goes on from NC_139225.1 coordinate 26,164,376, forward strand.
AAATTCTTACCACCTGAACAAATGGGTGCGACTGAGCCATAAGGGATTTATTTATTATTTATTTATTTACAGTTTCTTATATAGCGTAGCTGCAGTCAAGTTACCAACAGTCAAAATACCAACACATTCAAAATGCCAACATTCATTATGCAGATGCGGACAAATTGGCAGCATTTAAAAACGGTTGACAAGAGTTTTTCGTGTTTTTTTTGCTTTGAAACCAACTTGTTCTTACTTTACAATTTAAGTGGGCATAGAGGAGATTATAATAGGTGAGCCAAGCGAAGGGACCCGGTACACTTATATTTTGACACAAAAACCCCATGTCGATTTTTTGACATGTTGATGTTGGCATTTTTACTGTGTTGGCATAACGAATGTCACCATTTTGAACACGTCGGTCTTTTGACTGTCTACCAATTCTTGCCGCTATTTTGAATGTCAGGAACTCATACTGAACACTGTCACAGGACTTATATACTGTAACTTACGTATTTTCCCCTGGGTGCCCATAGTCCATGCATGGCCAAACTATGGCCACTTCAGCTGTTGTGAAACTAAAAGTCCCATCATGCCTTGCCACAGGTTTGCTATTAGTGAATGCTTAAACTATGGCAATGCATGCTGGGATGTGTAGTTTCACAACAGTTGGAGGGCCACAATCTAAGCTCCACTGGGGAGCGCTGCAGAAGCCACAAATATTTATCAAGTCATTTTTGGAGTCAATAAGTGTCATTTTAATAAATAGGCCCCATAGTCCAGTTGATCCTGAAATCAGTGAAACGCTACGAAGAGATCAGGCCTTGGCCAACAACAAGGGACACCGCGCTACGGCCCAGTCACACAGATGCATGGGTCTCGCGGCATGCACTACTGTTACATGGCGGGCTGGTCCTGTTCTGGGCTTGGCGGTGGCTGTAGTGTATTTACAGATCCCGGTTGTTTCGCTGTTGCCCATTGGATGTCATGGTTGATATTAAAATATTAAGCTAGCTTTATCGCCTGTAACCACGGGACCAATAAGCAGAGCTGGAGATTACCGCTAGCACGCGAGGAGTTCAGTGTTAGAACCTGCGATACAGAAAACCTACAGAGACTCCTTAGTGTTAATCGGCTGTCACTGTTATTAGCCCCACGGAGCAGTAAACGGTTATTATCTTTTGTATAAGCGCAGCGAGGATTCCAGTTTTGCTCATTGTCCTCTGACCTTTTAATGAAAACATTATGGGAGCTGTATACCCGTACAGCCAACAACATGGCTGCTCCCACTGGTGACGAGCCTTCATCACGTAACACTGGTTCCCGTTCCATACTGGCGGCAGTAGAAAGAACATGCTTTAACCTTCAGCATAGTCCTGAACTTCAAGACCGAGAAAGTTTATTATTTTTTTTTAATGAGAATAAGTCCGTCAGATTCCTCCCTGGCAGCCGAACACGGAGATTTCTCAGCAATGTGCCAGTCACCGGAACGTTACCCTTATTTCTAGCTCTTAAGATCGTGGCTTTGCTACAAGTATCTGAAATGTGGAATCTGGACCTCAAGCAGCGCTGTTCTCACTGATGTTTCCATTCCAAGGACATGTTCTGGCTTTTACAGTACATGCTACAATTATGAAGTAATATCTGATTCTCATGGATTTCGATCACACGGAATCGTTAGCACTTTCCCTACTCAAGGCAAAAGAGAGGTCAGCCAGAGAATCCGTGGGACCAATCTGCGTTGGCCTTGGGTTTATGGCCGGGCCCCTCGGACCCCACACAGGGTGAGTAGTCCCCATACTCTCCCACTCAGTCACCACGCTCTGATGACCTGTATACAAACTATTACTGGCTACATGCCGGACCGCTGTGGGGAGACTTACAGTATATATTGGGGCCAAACCTCATGGTGTCTACCAACTCTTGGCCTCTGGGGCAAGGTTCCTGCGCCTGGGACCCTGCAAAGTACCCGAAACCTGGATAAATCAGACTCACGTTCGTGACAAATGACATCATCTCCCCAACAAACAAAAAATGGCTTCCGTCATAGCGCATAATATTTATCATATCTCAGTAACCAAACAGTAGGTGGGAGCAAACCTCTGCTAACGGATCTTTTTGTCTCCAATAGGACTATTTGTTATTATCTCCTCCAATACATAGTGCCCACTGATGTCAGTGCCACTAACGCCAGCGGAAACCCCCGCCAGTGGTAATCTCAGGGCGGCTACAGCAGATGATGAAGGTTTTGCAAAGCCGGCTCAGCGTGCTTGTTCTGGTACGGACAAGTCAGGCAATATGGCGAGTCAACCGCTACCTGTCTGATCAGAAGCCACGAGACGTTTGTCTATACAAATGACCTGCTCATTGGTTGAATATGACACGGATTATGATGGGATCGATTTACGAAACCTAGGAGAGAGATAAAGTGGACAGAGAAAGTACCAGCCAACCAGTACCTGTCATTTTTCAAACATCCTATAACATGATAGTTAAGAGCTGATTGGCTGGCACTTTATCTCCGCCCACTTTCTCCCTCTTCAAGTTTTAGTAAATAGACCCGAGTCCCTACTATAACATACCAGAAACACCACGAATCCCCATAAAATAGATATAATTTCCATAACAGTAACTTAGTCACACAAAAAAAACGCCCTAAAAAACTAAACACATTAATTAAACAGAACATTATGAACTTATTTTTCATTCCCTCCACGATTGTCGCATCATTTTGTTTTTTTAAAGGATTGTGAATTTTAATACCGCCACCCTGAGTCCAGACGCAGCTAATTCGTGGCGTCCGCGCACATACTGCGGAGAGGTTTTATTTAGAATAAACACAGCACAGGATGTTTCCACGACACAGGACGGTTTCTGTCCAATATGATCTAACGTTCTTTTCTTTCTCGCCGAGAAAAAGTGATTACATATGTGCAGTAAATCTGCTAAAGCAATCTTTCTCTCTCCCCGACTGCACCATAAAAACACTTATTTGGTTTCAGCGGTTAAAAAGGAAAAAGAAAAGCGTACAGATGGAAAGTGTCATATTTGTGAACAATCCCAGCGTTCTCCTGTGAGAGGCTTCATCGGCCTCTTACTCTGTGCTAAAGGTGGAGATACATAACGAGCGTCTATAACGTTTACACCACAATAAGTGTTAATTCTAGAACCCTGCGCCTTTCAAAACCGGCACAGTTACTCTTTCCTCACTGTGGTGTTGCTCTCTGCTGTGTGGTGTGTCTGTGTGGTGTGTCTAGCACAGTGTGGTCTGTAACTCAGCACTGATATACTGACCACACTGTGCTAGAAGCAGAAAACGACACCCTAGGAAGAGAAGAGGAACTGCACGATTTTCGAAAGGTGCAGGGGGTTAGAATGATAAGAATAGAATACCATATTGATAAGAATATATAAGAATATGATAACATAAATATACTGCAGCACGTACCGGCGAGGTCTTCCTTTGAGGAGACGAGACGAGGGGAGCTGTTCCCAGGTTCGATTCTTAATGATAATCTGGAAAACAAAAAGTTTCAAAATGAGGACTGGACAAACGTTGCGTTAGAGACATAAATAAGAATTACGGTTGCAAGCAGTCAGCGGTGTCAACAATCCCACAATGCGCAGACCTAGTGACCCGCAATTATTCTCACCGGAGAAGGCTGTATGTCTTTGCAAGCCTCGTTACCCGGTGATAATAAGGCCCAGTCTGTCCGGCGCTGAGGGCGATACTGGCCGATTGTTTTACTTGGACTTCGGCAGATTCCAACCAGACAGCTTATACTGCAGAACAATTACCACTGGCCACCATCTTGGATGGAACTAGGATAATATATATATTTGCAATATTAACAAAAGTAGTTCCGGCATTTGGAGCGGGAATTCAATTAAGTGTCAGGCGGATAAGTGAGCACTTTTAGGCGAATCGGGCATTTGGCCGGAAGGGGGTATTGGGGGTTTAAACGCCACGTCTACTGCAATTATTCCCCCTTCCCCCACAACTGAATTCCCCCTTTATTTCAAAGTAACACTTTATAACATCCGGGCTTGAATACCATGATTCCTGAGCAAAAGTACAACGTGAAATGAACGGAACGGGTCTTTATACATACATCTCCCCAAAGCTTTCTACGGGAAAGAAATAAATCCTTCTTTAGGCCACAATATTGGGGGAACAATGAAGAGTTATCTGTCCAGAACCTTTAACGTTAATCACCTGGAATAAATGGGGAACGTAGAAAGCCTGAGGAGATGTATCAAGCTATGGATATAAAATGTGGAGAGGCGGCGCTAAGCAACCAATCAGCTTCTGTCATTTATCTAGCACAGTCTTTCAAATGACACAAGCTGATTGGCTGCTCTGGGCCACTGCTCCTGCTCGTCTTACTAGGACACCAGAAACGTTAGTATTGTTTTTAAAGTTGTGTTTACATATTTGTAACAGATCAAACCTACCAGGGCCCTCATGAAACAAGAGCTTGCGATTGACTCCCTTACGGCCCCTGCATTCCTGCGTCACGGACATGTAACAAAGAGTCATTTCCCAAATTACAGCCAAATCCTGCGCAATGTCAGATATTTCCACTGACATCAGCTGAATTACAGTTTCACCTACTGGTTATGGAACGAGACTGGATTGGGTTGCCGTACAAATCCCATAATTGGCCTGGATGTAGACATATAGAGCGCCCGTCTGCAGATCAGCCTTTTCACTACGCCGGCCGAGTTCGTTTAACCCAAACCACATGCTGCTGCCGTCACATCTAGCTGCATTACACGGAACACGTGTACAGTCAGAATGAATCAGGACCCTGGACTGGGCGGAACATTAATTATGAGGGGTGTGGTTTAATGGCTCTACGCTAGACAGACAGCCAATAGGTCAACCCCCTTACCGTCGACATGGTCGAAAAGCCGACTGTGTCTCAGATTGGCTTGTATAAATGGTTGAAAGGGTCAAAAAAGAGTGGACCGTTGCTATGTCGACTTTCTGAACCGGCCAGCCCTTTTCACATGCTGGCCTGGGGCACAGTACCTCTTTGAATGTTGACCCTATGAGGGGGACTCACTGACTGGGTGTACAAAACCTGGAACCCTTATAACGGAGGACCCATGTTACACAGAGCAATTATTCAAACACTTGATGTGAGCAGTTGTCTTATCTTACACCTGCTGTGGCGGATCCAGGGGTGGATGCACAAGGACAGTCTGCAGCTTTAGGGAAATGCAGCTATGAAGCCCTTCCCGGGTGTGCACCCATAAACCCAATGGTACAAGGACTGACACCTGCTGTCAGAGTTCATACACGCTAGAATACAGATTAATGGGCCTTAGAAAATGATAACAGCATGAAAATTTACTCCGGGCCTATTGCCGACGCCGATTCTACGCCAAAAGTGCGGCATCCTATGGTAGCGGCTGTGCGTCCATGTATGCAACCACTATCAATGACAAGCCTTTAACACACCCATGAAACATCTATATCTGTGTGTGTGCGCTAGGCCACCCCCATTCACCGCCCCATACACTCCTGGCATTACACAAGCAGCTTCTGCTGTAAATGGCAGCCTACAATGTGTTGCAGGCATGTCCAAACTATGGCCCTCCAGATGTTCTGAAACTACATACCCCAGCATGCCTTGCTATAGTTTTAGCATTCCCTAATAGTAAAACTGTGGCAAAGCATGATGGTACTTGTAGTTTCACAACAGCTGGAGGGCCATAGTTTGGACATGCCTGAAGTATTGGGATAGTTCTTCGCACCATGTCAAGCACCTGATTTTCTTTCATGGGATTGTGGCTTTAAAGGGAGATTGATTGATGATTATATTCTATATTAAATTTTTAAATACTTTCCTATGGGTGGATCCACGCATTAACATGTACATGTCAATATAAACTGAAATGGAAAACTGCTCCAATTTCCAAAATGAGTGTCACAATGAGTCCAGTAATTGCCTGGGGTTCTGCGCTCGGTGTATTCAGTAAGAATAAATCTATTTAACATATGTTATGTTTAAGCAATTTTGATGCTTAACATGCCTTAAATCTCTCTGACCGCGCAGTGTTATTGTTACCAGCGCTGGCTGACGTTACAGCCCATATGGAAGTCGGCTTTGGGAAAGCAGATTGTACTCTGGAGAGGATCTGTGTGAATGACTGCCCTGAGTGTGGACATCATGTGTCGGCACCTGTCTGGCGAAGGTCATGTTTACGCCAAGTCAGCTCCAGCCTGAGTTATGGCCATCACCGTACAGTAATTACTGCAAGGTGGCTACAAGGGACTATGCGGGAAACAGAGTGTGAACTTCATAACTGGAAGGAACAACCCCAAAAAGGGGGAATATTTATATAGTCCTCAGTCTCTGAAAGTAGGACGCACGGTACACCAGTGGACTGTTCTGGAGACGGAGAGGCCGATGAGTCTTTGTGATATCAGTGGCTAGGACAGGAGGTGCGGAACTCATAGCAGCGGCATTGGTCCGGACGGAGCCGATACATACTGCCTGACTCAATAGCTTTCAATCTGCTGCCCAATGCCATCTACAGCACAGGAACCTATGTGTTCCTCCCTGTAACATTTTATCCAGTTAGTGGGGCGAGGTAATAATGGGGTGTCTCCGAAAATTTAGGGCGCCCCCAATCCCCCCCCCCCTTCTTCAGTAAAACATGACAATGGTGCAAACTGGTTACCTTAGCCACTGTGAGCCGCCATGTATAGTGCTGCAGCTCCCCAGGAGTGACGTGTGCCCATGTGGCTTAACAGAGTGGCCATCCCGTCTGCGGCGCTGACATACTGTAGCCTTCCGTCACCAGGTTATACTAGCAGAAGTGTGTGCGGGCAATGACACCGGCCGCCCCCAGGCGCAGAGGAGGCGAGGAGACTGGGGTGGGCTGTCACCTATGGTACACAGCTACAGTACACAGCCACTGCCGCCCACTTCTACTGAGTGACAGCAAACTGTGTATTCGTACAGGACAGCAGACATTTTTCTGTTTGCCCCGAGACCGCTGGCTCCCCCAAGCCGCAGCTGGGCCTGCCACACCATAGTTACGCCACTGGTAGCTAGTTACAGACCATATGACTAACAGCTAGTGTACGATAACACACTCCTTTGGCGTGGCTAGTATAACATGCAAGAAATATATCTATCATATAGTGTACAATAGTGACCCTGCTCGTGATAAGATAGTGTAAAGCTGGTCGTATACTTGTCCAATCGGCCATTTTTCACTTGATTCCGATGGATCGGGCCGAGAAATCGGGTACAAAGTAACCAAATCGGATGTGATTGACATCTGATCTGACTTGCTTGCATGTCCGTCCTCCGACATGGGAACCTGCCCGGCAGCGGGGAACGAGATCCCATGCGATATATCGCTTGTAAAAGGACCGCACGCGATCCAGCCACATGGGAAGTTCCCGAGCAGTTCACCAGAATTCTTGTGCAACTTCTCCCTCTGACAAGTCATATAAGTGTATGGGGCCCCCTACTGGTAGCAAAGGTACAATAATCTACGCCTGTTGTATGGGGTACTGTCTACACTGCCAATAACAGACAGTCACTAGGTTGACTCTCAATGATCGACGCGCATAAGTTCATCCGGTCATAATGTTGACATGGAAAAGGCAGAAAAGGTGGACATGAAAATGGTTCATACCAGTTTTTTGGTCTCATTTTGTACATCTCACCATATCTTATCAAAATCAGTGGAAACGTGTATCCATGCTGGTTTGCTGCCCTTATGGTGGGTTTCCCAGTCGTAGTTCATGGGGAAACCTTATGGTGTTGACCGTGTGTGTCAAGCGTTTGAACCCATCGTTTTACTGCAAATCTATCAACCGGACATCATGGCTATTGCGGAATCCAGAAGTCTTTCTGGTAGCTAGTGTTCATTATATACTCTTTGTGACAGTATACACCACAATATGCCTTCTACTATTGGAAGACGATGCATTAGATCCACTATAGATCCAGAAGCTCTCCCGCCGCTCTAATTCTGCCACTCCCCTTCAACAAAATCTGCACTGGCTTCCATTCCCCTACAGAATCCTCTTCAAACACCTCACACTCACATACAGGGCCATCTCTAATTCCATTGCTCCATATATCTCTAACCTCATCTCCATTCATACACCCTCCCGCCCTCTACGGTCGGATGACGACTGTCGTCTCTCCTCCACCCTGATCACTGCTTCCCACGCTAGAGTACAGGACTTTGCCCGTGCTGCACCCCTTCAGTGGAACGCACTCCCTCGCTCCATTAGACTCTCCCCGACCTTGCAAAGCTTCAAACGGGCACTGAAAACTCACCTATTCATCAAAGCGTACCCTTCCACTGCATAAACCAGCTGGTTCTCCAACCCCTTGCCTGTTTACATCCTGCTATCTAACCACCACCCCCTCGCTTGCACCTCTTGTAATCTGTCTGTCTCCCCTTCCTACTAGATTGTAAGCTCCTCTGAGCAGGGCCCTCTTCCCTCCTGTTGTCAAAGCCCACTTCTCTTTACATTTCACTCACAGCTCTCCTATACTCCAACACTCAGTGACCATCTTCGTCCGCATACTCATCTCCATCATTGGCCTCAAGCCTCTAGTTGTATGTTGATTGAGTCCTCACTACTTACATTTAAGCTGTAATGTGTATTGATCTGTGGCGCTATTTATTTATTTGTACTGTATTTTTGTTATTTATTCAATGTTATGCCAAGCTTTGTCTCCCTGTATTGTTCCTTTGTACGGCACTGCGAAACACTTGTGGCGCCTTATAAATAAAATTATAATAATAATAATAACAACAACAGGCACCTTAGCGCTGGAGAATTCCCGAGCTTGGCTGTTATTCCTCCCAGCAGTGATACTACAATTGTGTATTAGACCTTACAGGTGACCTGGAACCTCCCTGGCGGTCTGCTCGGTGGGTGAGCGCACAAAAGCATGGATGGAAAGACCAAGAGCCCCCCGCAAGGTTCTATGTGATTCATCACCCAATAACGATTCACAAATGCACCTTCCCGTACAGCGGCTGTAGGGATCTCACAGTGTGGCGATGGACCGTGCTCATCACTAAGTAATACGGATAGAGGAATTGCTGGGTTCCAGTAGGCATGACACTAGTGTTCAGGACTGCTGCAATGTATACAGTGGCAATGCAATGGACTGCAATTTCTCGCTATCTCTAGAAGTGTAGTTAAGATGCTGGAATCCTGCCTCAGGTGCCCAATTTATTGTAATCCCCAGATTCCAGGCTGCGTAGATATTTTCTGGGATTTGTATAGTTGGCTTGTGCTGTCTTATCACTGGACTCAAACAAGCTCCACAAACAATGTACTGTTTTGTATAAAGAGCCATCCCAGGGGATGGGGGGGGAAGGGGTTAGGTGGATGCTAACATGTAAAGGTCCCTTAGGCTGATGTTGGGGTGGCTGAGATTCTCAGAGAGGTCAGCCTCGGATATCACTGCCACAGTTATATTATAATAAATCATCAGCTGCACTGTAGCGTGTGTGTGTGTGTCTGTGTGTTTATGTATGCGTTTATGTGTGCATGCAGGGGCTGATGTGACTGATACACATAAACTACTATACATCACATTTACACACACATTACAGGGAGCATAAGCACCACCAGGGCAGGGGCTGATGTGACTGATACGCTCTCTGTAATATGTGCGTATGTGATAGGGAATATAGAGTGTAAGCACCACCGGGGCAGGGACTGATGTGACTGATACGCTCTCTGTAATGTGTGTGTACATGTAATAGGGAATATAGAGTGTAAGCAGCACTGGGGCAGGGGCTGATGTGACTGATACGCTCTCTGTAATGTATGCGTACATGTGATAGGGAATATAGAGTGTAAGCAGCACTGGGGCAGGGACTGATGTGACTGATTATCACCCCCCTGCAACATCAAATCACCCCCCCTGCACATCATCACCCCCCTGAAGCAGCATCACCCCCCTGCAGCATCAAATCGCACACACCCCTGAAGCAGCATCACCCCCCTGCACTTTATCACCCCCCCTGCAGCATCAAATCACAGGTTGCTGAGGGGGGAGACGGAGAGGATGCTCCCCGCCGCGGGGCCGGGAGTGGAGGCAGCGGGAATCAGCAGTGCAGGTGGGGAGGGGACATCATCACCTGTAGCATCATATCATCACCCCCCCCAGTGCGGGGTCCAGCCTCCAGGCAGCAGGGTCCAGCAGTGCAGGCAGGCAGGCAGGGGGTCCATCCAGGGTATACAAAGTTGCCGGCGGGGTCCATCCAGTGTATGGGAACTAGTAGCGGCAGTTCCCAGCCGCCGCAGGCACGCTCGCTGGTTACTTCCCATACGCTGGAGGGACCCGCCGGCAACTTCGTATACGCTGGATGGACCCCCTGCCCACCTGCACTGCCGGACCCTGCTGCCTGGAGCCTGGACCCCGCACTGGGGGGGTGATGATATGATGCTACAGGTGATGATGTACCCAGCCCACCTGCACTGCTGATTCCCGCTGCCTCCACTCCCGGCCCCGCGGCTGCAGGGGGAAGTTACAGCAGCGGAGAGCATCCCCTCCGTCTCCCCCCTCAGCAGCCGCAGACAACCCTCTCCTCCTGCAGCAGCTGGGGACAGCTTCCTCAGCGCTGCATGCCGTGCACGGACCCGCTGCGGGTGCCTCGACCCGAAGCGGGACCATTTACACCGGCCTCTACACGGGTCCTAACCGTGTTCTACCCAGGTCAGGACCTGGGTAGAGGACCCGTGTAAATGGACACGGCTTGACCCCATTTACACCGCCGAAGGTCCGGGTCTGACCCGCCGCTGACCCGGATTTTTCAGCGGTGTAAAAGGGGTATGATACACTCTCTGTAATGTGTGTGTACATGTGATAGGGAATATAGAGTGTAAGCAGCACTGGGGCAGGGGCTGATGTGACTGATACCCTCTCTGTAATGTGTGTACATGTGATAGGGAATATAGAGTGTAAGCAGCACTGGGGCAGGGGCTGATGTGACTGATACGCTCTCTGTAATATGTGTGTACATGTGATAGGGAATATAGAGTGTAAGCAGCACTGGGGCAGGGGCTGATGTGACTGATACACTCTCTGTAATGTGTGTGTACATGTGATAGGGAATATAGAGTGTAAGCAGCACTGGGGCAGGGGCTGATGTGACTGATACACTCTCTGTAATGTGCATGTACATGTGATAGGGAATATAGAGTGTAAGCAGCACTGGGGCAGGGGCTGATGTGACTGATACGTTCTCTGTAATGTGTGCGTATGTGATAGGGAATATAGAGTGTAAGCAGCACTGGGGCAGGGGCTGATGTGACTGATACCCTCTCTGTAATGTGTGTGTACATGTGATAGGGAATATAGAGTGTAAGCAGCACTGGGGCAGGGACTGATGTGACTGATACACTCTCTGTAATGTGCATGTACATGTGATAGGGAATAATGGGGCAGATGTATTAACCAGCGTTAAGTGCAAAAATGCACTTAACGCTGGTTAACTGGGGGGGGATTACGCCTGTCCCTAATGTATTACTAGCGCACCTAACGTGCGCTAGTGACAGCCCGCCGAGTTACGCTCGGCGGGGCTGTCCCTGCAATCCCCCCCAGGGTAACGGCCGGGGCGATGTATTAACAGCCTTCAAGGCGTTAATTCGCCCCGGCCGCTTCGCCAGCTCAGGGCTAGCGTTGTCCTATCCCCCACTATGGGGACAACGCTAGCCCTGCGTCTGGCTTGGGCTGCGCTGGAGATCTCGCGTTTTTTGCGAAATCTCGCGCATGCCCCGTAAGCCGGGCAGGGGGGGGGGCGACGGGGAGTGCGCATGTGCGGGGCGGCGAGGGAGCCGATAAGGAGAGCCGTTAACGCTGGGGATAACGGCTCTCCTTATTGGCATGGGGGATGTTAATACATCTCCCCATAACGATTGCCCGCTTCTCCTCGTTATGCAGGAGAAGCGGGACGTTATTTTAGAAGCGCAACCAGACTGTGTTAGTACATCTGCCCCATAGAGTGTAAGCAGCACTGGGGCAGGGGCTGATGTGACTGATACGCTCTCTGTAATGTGTGTGTACATGTGATAGGGAATATAGAGTGTAAGCACCACTGGGGCAGGGGCTGATGTGACTGATACCCTCTCTGTAATGTGTGTATATGTGATAGGGAATATAGAGTGTAAGCACCACTGGGGCAGGGGCTGATGTGACTGATACGCTCTCTGTAATATGTGCGTATGTGATAGGGAATATAGAGTGTAAGCACCACTGGGGCAGGGGCTGATGTGACGGATACACTCTCTGTAATGTGTGTGTACATGTGATAGGGAATATAGAGTGTAAGCACCACCGGGGCAGGGGCTGATGTGACAGATACCCTCTCTGTAATATGTGCGTATGTGATAGGGAATATAGAGTGTAAGCACCACTGGGGCAGGGGCTGATGTGACGGATACACTCTCTGTAATGTGTGTGTACATGTGATAGGGAATATAGAGTGTAAGCACCACTGGGGCAGGGGCAGATGTGACTGATACCCTCTCTGTAATATGTGCGTATGTGATAGGGAATATAGAGTGTAAGCACCACCGGGGCAGGGACTGATGTGACTGATACGCTCTCTGTAATGTGTGTGTACATGTGATAGGGAATATAGAGTGTAAGCACCACCGGGGCAGGGGCTGATGTGACTGATACGCTCTCTGTAATGTGTGTACATGTGACAGGGAATATAGAGTGTAAGCACCACTGGGGCAGGGGCTGATGTGACTGATACACTCTCTGTAATATGTGCATATGTGATAGGGAATATAGAGTGTAAGCACCACCGGGGCAGGGGCTGATGTGACTGATACGCTCTCTGTAATGTGTGTTTGTACATGTGATAGGGAATATAGAGTGTAAGCACCACCGGGGCAGGGGCTGATGTGACTGATACACCCTCTGTAATGTGTGTACATGTGATAGGGAATATAGAGTGTAAGCACCACTGGGGCAGGGGCTGATGTGACTGATACGCGCTCTGTAATATGTGCATATGTGATAGGGAATATAGAGTGTAAGCAGCACTGGGGCAGGGGCTGATGTGACTGATACACTCTCTGTAATGTGTGTGTACATGTGATAGGGAATATAGAGTGTAAGCACCACTGGGGCAGGGGCTGATGTGACTGATACGCTCTCTGTAATGTGTGTGTGTACATGTGATAGGGAATATAGAGTGTAAGCAGCACTGGGGCAGGGGCTGATGTGACTGATACGCTCTCTGTAATGTGTGTGTACATGTGATAGGGAATATAGAGTGTAAGCACCACTGGGGCAGGGACTGATGTGACTGATACACCCTCTGTAATGTGTGTACATGTGATAGGGAATATAGAGTGTAAGCACCACTGGGGCAGGGGCTGATGTGACTGATACACCCTCTGTAATATGTGCATATGTGATAGGGAATATAGAGTGTAAGCACCACTGGGGCAGGGGCTGATGTGACTGATACGTTCTCTGTAATATGTGCGTATGTGATAGGGAATATAGAGTGTAAGCAGCACTGGGACAGGGACTGATGTGACTGATACGCTCTCTGTAATGTGTGCGTATGTGATAGGGAATATAGAGTGTAAGCACCACTGGGGCAGGGACTGATGTGACTGATATGCTCTCTGTAATGTGTGTGTGTACATGTGATAGGGAATATAGAGTGTAAGCAGCACTGGGGCAGGGACTGATGTGACTGATACGCTCTCTGTAATGTGTGTATGTGATAGGGAATATAGAGTGTAAGCACCACTGGGGCAGGGACTGATGTGACTGAGACGCTCTCTGTAATGTGTGTGTACATGTGATAGGGAATATAGAGTGTAAGCAGCACTGGGGCAGGGGCTGATGTGACTGATACGCTCTCTGTAATATGTGCGTATGTGATAGGGAATATAGAGTGTAAGCAGCACTGGGGCAGGGGCTGATGTGGCTGATACGCTCTCTGTAATATGTGCGTATGTGATAGGGAATATAGAGTGTAAGCACCACTGGGGCAGGGGCTGATGTGACTGATACGCTCTCTGTAATGTGTGCGTATGTGATAGGGAATATAGAGTGTAAGCAGCACTGGGGCAGGGGCTGATGTGACTGATATGCTCTCTGTTATGTGTGCGTACATGTGATAGGGAATATAGAGTGTAAGCACCACTGGGCCAGGGGCTGATGTGACTGATACGCTCTCTGTAATGTGTGTACATGTGATAGGGAATATAGAGTGTAAGCACCGCTGGGGCAGGGGCTGATGTGACTGATACGCTCTCTGTAATGTGTGTACATGTGATAGGGAATATAGAGTGTAAGCAGCACTGGGGCAGGGACTGATGTGACTGATACACTCTCTGTAATGTGTGCGTATGTGATAGGGAATATAGAGTGTAAGCACCACTGGGGCAGGGACTGATGTGACTGATACGCTCTCTGTAATGTGTGTACATGTGATAGGGAATATAGAGTGTAAGCAGCACTGGGGCAGGGACTGATGTGACTGATACCCTCTCTGTAACGTGTGTGTACATGTGATAGGGAATATAGAGTGTAAGCACCACTGGGGCAGGGGCTGATGTGACTGATACACTCTCTGTAATGTGTGTGTACATGTGATAGGGAATATAGAGTGTAAGCACCACTGGGGCAGGGACTGATGTGACTGATACACTCTCTGTAATGTGTGTGTACATGTGATAGGGAATATAGAGTGTAAGCAGCACTGGGGCAGGGGCTGATGTGACTGATACGCTCTCTGTAATGTGTGCGTATGTGATAGGGAATATAGTGTAAGCAGCACTGGGGCAGGGGCTGATGTGACAGATACGCTCTCTGTAATATGTGCGTATGTGATGGGGAATATAGAGTGTAAGCACCACTGGGGCAGGGGCTGATGTGACTGATACGCTCTCTGTAATATGTGCGTATGTGATAGGGAATATAGAGTGTAAGCACCACTGGGGCAGGGGCTGATGTGACTGATACGCTCTCTGTAATGTGTGTGTACATGTGATAGGGAATATAGAGTGTAAGCAGCACCGGGGCAGGGGCTGATGTGACTGATACACTCTCTGTAATGTGTGTACATGTGATAGGGAATATAGAGTGTAAGCAGCACTGGGGCAGGGGCTGATGTGACTGATACGCTCTCTGTAATGTGTACATGTGATAGGGAATATAGAGTGTAAGCAGCACTGGGGCAGGGGCTGATGTGACTGATACGCTCTCTGTAATGTGTGTACATGTGATAGGGAATATAGAGAGTAAGCAGCACTGGGGCAGGGGCTGATGTGACTGATACGCTCTCTGTAATGTGTGTGTACATGTGATAGGGAATATAGAGTGTAAGTACCACCGGGGCAGGGGCTGATGTGACTGATACGCTCTCTGTAATGTGTGTGTACATGTGATAGGGAATATAGAGTGTAAGCAGCACTGGGGCAGGGGCTGATGTTCTATATACATACTGTATATACGCCTATGGAGGCATACAGGTATGCAGGGGGCCCCAATGCCTGTAACACACACAGCACAGGTACATCATGACCTAACAAAAGCCACAAAGCCAGACTACACATAGCAAGATCACCACTTCCCAGAGGTAACCGGACCCCAAACCTCATTCCATCTGCTACAGGCATTACCTCGTGTTACTGTATGGTAACAGTTATGTTTGCAAACCCTGAAAATGGACCTTGTTCACAAATAACAGCACGTTACCCCCAGGAGGCCGACCAGATGTCTGTCTGTTCGAGACAAGGCAGTTATAGAAACAAGCGGACGGAACATGACCTGGAAAATGAGCCCGAACGCTGACACTGGGGATGCAGGTATTTATGGAAAAAGGAGGTGGATACCCGTAGTCTAAGACGGGAAAGGCAGCAATCATCACATTGGCTGCGATGTGGCCGACAACTACTGTCCTGCTCATGTGAAGTAATTACAGGCCTGGTGAGGCCACAGTACATCTATGCGCAGAGAGGAACAAGTCCCATTAGCTTTGTTCAGGGAGAACACGAGTTCTTAGCAGGTTAGACGCCAATGTTACTAGAGGAACAGACTACACAGCCTAGAACATGACCCCAGTGTGCATCTGCCACCGGCGTAACGGCAGTACTGGTGTAGGAGGACTCCGCACACATTGCTCCATATAAATGACCACAGAGTGGAGTTATTTTTATGCAGAAGGAAACAAATACGGGTGATTGGCGCAATGGGGAGTAACGATGAGAAACAATGTTAGGTCTACAGTGGGATAAAGCCATCAGTGAGGGACAAAGTCCTGCAGGTGCACAAGCCAGTCAGTATTTTAGCACCGTCGATACGAGCACCAGGCCTCATAATACTGACTGTAATGGCGGTGCAGGTCCAGGGTGCAGCTGTATGCTTAGGCTGTCGGCCATTTTGAATTTGATTCCAAGAGAGCCCTCATGGGGATCAGCACGGTAACGACCGCACTATAATTACCCGCCAGGGGGCAAGCATTCGGGCTACACATAAACAGCTCGGTCTCTGCTGCATCCAGTCGTTGCGTCCATTCGCAATGAGAAACGGAACTTGTAGTACAGGAAGCGAGGACGTCTGATCTTCCATAAACTGTAACACGTACTGCAGACCATACGAGAGCCGCAGTCTTCTCTAAGTCATAATTTATCCAGATAATAAGCAGCGTAAAAGTACCTCACGGATTATGCTTTGGCTGCGGTCCAGGCCCCGTACATAAAACATAGAACACGCAAACCTATAGCTTTGGCCAAGACCATATGAGGACACGAGGGCTCAAACGAGAGCGCTCAGGGGAACGGACAGCGGGAAAATATATTTTTTTCAGAATGAATACTTCTCGTGCAGCCTGGCTGCCTGCGTGCAATATGGCCACACGGAATATCAGAGAGGGAACAGTAAAGCTTACGGAGATCACCAAGATGCACAATACCAGGCAATATACTGTATGTGTGCATGCATGTGTATATATACACTATGGACCTTATTTTAATCTGATCTGTAGCCCGCACATTCAATGCTTTCCTAACAGGCATGGCGAACTGCAAGGGGGCAGGTGGATGCCCATGGGAACCATGGAAATTTGTCAGTGACACGGCTGCCCGCTCTGTTTCCGTACAGGGTGCGTGCAAAACTAAGGCACCCGCCAGCGCCTTCATTTTGCATTTAAGCTCCAAATCATTTCATGAATGATTTGGTCCCCGCACCCAAGGCTGCGAATGGATGTTTATGCAATGAGCGGCGTTAAAATAACACAGCGCTGCATGTGAACCAGAATAAGGTTATATATAGAGACAGCATATTTCCACATGAGAGTAATGTGGAGGATCCAGACCAGGTTTTGGAGCAAGGTTGGGTAATCAGCAGCACCTGTGATCTCCTGATAGAAGGGTTTCCAGGGCAAAGGGTAAAAGCTCTTGATGGTTGATTAGCTGGCCAAGCGATAAGCCGCGGTGTGGGCTATGGTAGGGACTGTAACTACGCTTGCCTATGGGATTCATCTGGTATGCTGTCACCTGCTTTATAAATAAAAGATCAAAGTCTTCATTTGAATCCCCGTGTATGTGATCTTTTTTACAATCCTCGCCCTTTGCTAATCAGCGACCATCTGTACCCTATAGGCCACATGTTTTAGCTAATATATGGGTTCCCCTGCGCCACTCAAGGACCAATACGCTGCAAAGAATTATAGGCTGCGATTGGTCCACTTTGAATATGGTCGTTGACCTTACTTACTGAAGCGCAATAGAATGGGGGAAGGGGGGGGGGGGCAGACTTTATGTACTGCCAAGCGTCTGTTATTTATGAACAAAGTCACAAAACTCCAGACTTATTCGTGGGCGGAGAAATCCGAACCTGATCTTCTGTACAAAGTACCTGCGGTCGTAAAAAGGCTCAGCTGCGGCTCCATTACACACAGGTGATTTATGGGAAGATTATCTATGTTTCAGGATCTCGTCCCCACTAGGATAACAAATCAATCTAAAACGTGAGCAGACTTTTCACTTGCTCAGATGACCAGAGGACACCTAGATCCTTTAATTCCTGTGTCGTCTAAGGCTGAATACAAAGCTCTTTTCCCGATCCAGAGGTTTATAGCTCCTCGCAAAGTCTCGTAATACAGTCATAAGAAAGACATTAACATGTATCCAGCAGGGCCCGTTCCGGGGGAGCACTGCCGGCTTACAGGAATGATTTATCTCTGTATTGCGCTAGCAAATATCTGTATAGTATATCTATTAGGTCGTCAGGGCTTAGATCGACACATGAAATAGGTAGACATGGCTGAGGTCGACAGGGTCGGAAAATCAACACAAGCATGGGACGGTCAACAGGAGTTCTTCACGTTTTTTTTGTCCTGAATTTCGATGTAAGTTGACATGGACACTATTTTATTCTCCCATCATGCCCTAGTGGACGGTAGGGGTTGAAATACCGCCTGTCGGCACATGTCAGCTCAACAAAAAAAAAAGGTGAGAAACTCATGTCAACCTTTTCATTGTCGACCTAATGCTCTTGTCGACCTTAATAGGATCGACCTAATGACCATATCCCGTAAACATATGTATAACAAATATTGCTTCTTATAGGTGGTTATAGCATTATTTACCACTAGGTGATTCATCGCGCCCTACGGGCACTCTTCACACCGTCGTAGGGGGCTGCGCCCCATTAAAATGACAATAATTGGGATAGGCCATTGTAGGCTATGGCTACACATGGCCGTGGGAGAGGGGCAGTGCGGTGAGGGGGTTTTGGGGAAGGGGGGTGGGTCAGCGCATAACGGCGCAGAGCCCCAGGCTCCGTGCATCGCAGGGACAGGCTACTTTAGGAGCCCTGTCCCTGCGGGCAGCAGGTTATACATTGGGGCAAAATTTCCTTTTACAAAGCAATTGTGGGCGTTAATGGGGGTGGTGGGGGTGTGGTGTTGTGGGGTGGGGTCGGGGTATGTTGGGTTATGGATGTTGTTGCTGTGCTGTAAAGGCCCCCATACATTAGGCCGACTTGTCCTTAGGACAAGTCGGACCCAATACTCCTGTGAGCCGCCCGGCAGCTCCCCGGGAGGCTCAAATACAATTTGGCACTTGATGAGCCAAATTTTACATGTGATAAATCGCTTGCGATTTATCACATGTACGGGGAGCTGCAGCGGGCGGTGAGGGGCATGGGGGCCGGTGGTGATCAGGGGCAGCAGTGGGGCGGGCAGCGGGGGTACTGAGTGCTGACCTGGGGGCGGTGTGGTCAGCAGCAGGGCTCATCAGGGGGACGCCGGAGCGGGGAGCGTGTCCTGACGCTGTAACTAGCCGGCAGCGCCTGTGTGTGATGATCTGGCCGGGCGGCGGGCGCTGTGATCATTCACATATATCATTCATTCAGCAGCGCTGCGGGACGGACGGGGCCGGGCAGTGGCGGGTATTATATTTTTAAAACACCTGTCAAATGACTAGCCGTTCTCTGATTGGCTGAGAGCTCTCAGCCAACGGTCAGTCATTGGCTGAGAGCTCTCAGCCAATCAGAGAACGGCTAGTCATTTGACAGGTGTTTTAAAAATATAATACCCGCCACTGTCCGGCCCCGTCCGTCCCGCAGCGCTGCTGAATGAATGATATATGTGAATGATCACAGCGCCCGGCCAGATCATCACACACAGGCGCCGCCGGCTAGTTACAGCGTCAGGACACGCTCCCCGCTCCGGCGTCCCCCTGATGAGCCCTGCTGCTGACCACACCGCCCCCAGGTCAGCACTCACCGCCAGCTAAAGGTCCCAAGTCGGGTGGTCGGACGTGCAGCAGGTCCGACCACCCGACGCAGATCCGATGCGCACGGGACCGCGCATCGGATCTGAGGGGACATCAAAAGTAGCCGATTTTGGTCCGATTTCGCCCAGATCCGACTGATCTGGCCTAAATCGGACCAAAATCGGCTAGTGTATGGGGGCCTTAAGTGTAGGTAGGTGTAAAGTGCATGGGTTGGTGGTATAGTGGGTGAAAGAAAGTGGGTGTGTGGATTGTGGGACCATGAAGGGGTGTTACAATAGAGTGAAAAAAATACATGTTATCCGTTGGTGGTATAGTACTGGCCTGTGTCGGCAGACATGCAGGTTAGAGGGGAGTGGGCGGTTCGTGTCCGCGGCAGGCCGGTGGTGGCTGGCATCGGCCACAGTAGTTGTGCGGCAGGAGGGGGTGCCAGGCATCTGGAGCAGGGTAAAGGCGCCTTGCGGGGATGAGAGCTGCGTTGTGGCAGTAGGAGGCAGCGGGCGCACGGCTTTCTCTGCACAGTCTGTGCGGAGCGTGTGCTGGGGTGGCACACGGAGTTCCCGCGAGACTTGGATTGTGCTGCCGTCCAAGTCTGTGGCCGCAGCGTGAGATCACGCTTGACTGCCCAGAGTGCAGGTGTGGGGGCAGAGGGAGCGTGTAGGTGTTTTATGGTTGGGATTGTTATTGCGGGGGTTAGGTGGGCGTTATTGCGGTGTGTAGAGTGCAGGGGCAAAATATATATTTGGCTACTATTTGGCGAGCGTCTATAAGGCTGGGTGGGGGGTGGAGTTTCATGTGTGACCCCGCCCAGCGTTATAGACAAACTCTGAGGATGAGTGACAGATGTAGCCAAATATATAAGAGATTGGTAGCCATCCTTATATAAACCTATGCAATATCTTTGACTGAATGGCCCGTGGGCCAATCAGAACATGGGGGCGGGGCTTCACGGTTGTCAGGAGGACGGAGTTATGCTCTATATCCCATCAGCTTGGAGAAAAAAACAACATTGGTTTTGCTGTGCCATCGATGTTGGGAAACCATCTGGTTCTTCCACATCGATGGCAAAAGGATTCAACATCAGCCATAAACCATCGATGATTGCAAATCTGGTCTATGGCCATCCCTATAGAGAAATTATAGAGAGAATCTGATTGGTTGCTATGGAAAACATCACGTCTTCATTTTTAGAATCTAGTAAATGTACCCCTTTGATCCTTTCTGATCATATTAACATTTCTGTGACATTTAGGAAAAACTTACAGAAGTTTTCTAACAACACATTTCTTCTCCACAGACAGAGCTTAATTGTGGTTGTGCTTTGGGTACAGACCCCCCGACACCAATGCAGGGGGGCAGATATGTAGAACTGGCACAGGGCCCTTACAAATCACTGATCTGAGCAAATGTCCTGTGTGGTTCCTTTAAAAGATTAAGGGTCGCATGTGGGGCCCCTTGGGTATGAGACGTTGTCCCTTGTGGCTTTGTAGTGAAAGAATAGGGCAGCTTCAGTTATTTAATTTGGGGGCTTAGAAAGAGTATGTGGAGGATTAACATAATGAATACAGAACTAAAGTCAACACTGAACACTGGTAAATATAGATTTACTAAAGTTTAGGCCGTCGCTAGTTTCAAGTGGATGTATACAGGGGTTGTGTGAGGTTCTCTACAGGCAGGGGTGGGGGGTCTGCCAACAAAGCCTCTTGTTATTTCAGGGGACATGGAGGGACAGGTTAATCCTGCAAATGTTTTATTACCTTACCCTAAAGGGTTTTATGATGGCATTACGTGGATTTATAAAGGGAACATTTATGACAACGCGTTCTGCCAGCAACCAGTGGCGTAACAATGGCACTGCAGCCCAAGTGGTGGTTTGGGGGAGCCGGCGCTGTGGGGGCGCATGATCGCTGCAGATTCCAATGGGTCTGGCCATCTGTATGGAATCTGCTGAAAATGTCCCTCCAAAAATGTCTTTCATTGTCTCCTGAGTGACTGCACCCTGGCAATAGGCATGTAAACCTCTGGCAGCGAGCATGTAACCCCTTGGCAATGGTCATGTAACTCCCTGGCAACAAGCATGTAACCCCTGGCAATGAATAAGAAACCTCTGGCAACAAGCATGCATCCCCCTGGCAGCCAGCATGCATCCCCCTGGCAGCGAGCATGCATCCCCCTGGCAGCGGGCATGCATCCCCCTGGCAACAAGCATTTAGGTAACAAAATTGGGTACTTGTAGTACCAGGGCGCCCAATTAGCATACGTACGCTGTTTACGCCCGGCCTGTTTTAGTGCCGTGCGACGCGATCTCAGTAGTTAATATGGTATGGACGTTTGGCAGTTACCGTAGCTGTGCTTTCAGAATAAGCGTAGGCTGCGCAAATAGCGTAGTCAGTCAGAATTTGCATGTGTTCCCAGTCCCTGTCAGATTCAGTCTGAGGTGAATAACTGACAGTGATGGCTGCATCAGGGAGAGCTGAGAACGCGACAGAGGTTACAGTGATGGCAGGTGAACTAGTCACCATGTTCACCTTGTCAAATACAGAGAAGAAGGCTGTTATGTTTTTCCAGCGCCACCAGTTGCTTCCCGTCACGCAAAATTGTGTGAACGGCCACCCGATGCGGCTATCCCTGAAGGGTGCACTGATTCCCGGGGTGCCATTTACCCTTCCTCACACTTGTCCGCTTTTTCTATTCGTGGGCGGAGGAGATGACAAGTGTGGCGTATTGTGACCGGGAACTGCACATGTCTAACAAAACCGCAGTGCAGTACAACGGCTTGATGCGGGAGGCATGCACTGTGGACTTTATTTCCCAGCCCCATAGGCAAATTGGGGGTACCAGCATGGTGGTCAAAGTGGATGAAAGCCTCTTCGTCAAGCGTAAAAGTCATGTGGGAAGGATGCTGCATCAGCAGTGGATTATTGGAGGGATTTGCAGGGAGACTGGTGCCTGTTTTGTCACTCCATTTGAGAAGAGCGATGCCACTACGTTGACGGCCGCCATCAATGAATTTGTTGCTCCTGGATTGATGATCTATTCTGATTGTTGGCGGGCCTACAACACGGAGCAGCTTCAGCAGGCCGGATATGAGCACGCGCGTGAGAACCATCGATTAAACTTTGTGGAGTCAGGGGTTCACACGCAAAACATTGAGCGGCTGTGGGGGGCATGTAAATGGCGAAACAAGCGCCAAAGAGGCACTTCCCGCAAAAATCTGGAGTCCTACCTGGAAGAGTTCATGTGGAGGAAGACTCTGGGCGCTACTAATCCCTTTCGCCAAATTCTCCATGCTCGGACGCTGCTTCCCAAGGCAAATGCACTGTCTTCATAGTGACTCTGTTCTTCTTTTTTTTCTTCATTAATTATCATTATTCTTATTGTTTCACTTGATTTGTGTTTATAAATGTAATTAATGTGTTATCGTTATTATTAATTATTAAGTAAATTTAAAGTTCATCTTTAAAACATGTCCTCATTACTGTGTCAGATGTATGGTATGGCAGGTGTGAATGTGTTCCAAAACCTCCTCCCACTATCCACTCAACCCCGAAGAGTGGCGAGCGCAACAAGCCCCGGAGGGGCACTGGAACGCATCCTCCCGACCGTTTCATACCCCCACTATCCACGTCAGAGTGGAGTTGATTTTGGCGAGCGGACGCGGAATACATGTAAAGTAATCCGAGTCTGCTCGCCACGCTTCAGGCTCGGTGGCTCGCTTCGCTTCCCACACTTTATAAAATCAACTCCACGCTGACGTGGATAGTGGGGGTATGAAACGGTCAGGAGGACGCGTTCTGCTGCCGCTCACCACACTTCGGGGTGGTGTGGATAGTGGGGGGGGTGCATAAAAATCACATTGCATGTCACTGCTGTGTACTAAAGTTAATGGCATCGCACCCTATAAAATCGCATGCGATTTTGCGTGATGTGTGATGCCATAAGCCCGGGGCGAGAGAGCAGTGAATGAATTACTTAGGAAGATCGCATCGCACGGCAACAAAATGCAATGTGATTTCCTTACGCAGAATAGCCCACTAAGCAAATTGCATAGTGGGCGCCCTGGTACTACATAAGTACCCCAAATTGTAATAAATATATATTCGGCAGGGAAGCACAAAATTTCTAATTACGCCATTGCCAGCAAGCCTATATTTGTGCCATAGGATTACCTCTGCTGCTATTACTAGAATTGTATTATTGTGCATTAAAATACCAGGCATCCACCGGGCAACAAGCATGCATCCCCCTTTCAACGAGCATGCATCCCCCTGGCAACGAGCATGCATCCCCCTGGCAACGAGCATGCATCCCCCTGGCAACAAGCATGCATCCCCCTGGCAACAAGCATGCATCCCCCTGGCAACAAGCATGCATCCCCCTGGCAATGCGCATGTAAGTCCTGGCAGCGAGCACCCCTGGCAGCGAGCATGTAACTCCTGGCAGCAAGCATTTAGGTAACAAAATTGGGTACTTATTTCCTAGCACGGCACCCAAGATTTTTATCTTATGCCATCGGGTCTATCTGATCGCATCGCATGCGATGCGACCCGATCGCATGCGATGCGATAAAACCCGATTTTTAATTGTACAGCCACCCTGATGGGTGATTACTATGTTAAATGCACCCCCACTGTTAACGCCACCCCCACTATCAACGGCAAACCGAAGCGTGGCGAGCGCAGCGGCGGTACGCGTCCTCCAACCTTTTCATACCCCCACTATTCACAATGGTGTGTGGTTGATTTTATATAGTGTGGCGAGCCCAAAGCGTGGCAAGCGCAGTGAGCCCCACGAGGGGACGCGGATTACTTCACATGTATTCCGTGTCCGCTTGCCACTCTTCGAGCTCGGTGGCTCGCCACACTATATATACACTCCACGCCAACATGGATAGTGGGGGTATGAAAAGGTTGCGTACCGCCTGCGCTCACAATGCTTCGGGTTGGCGTTGATAGTGGTGGTGGCGTTAACAATGGGTGTGCATTTAACATAGGAATCACCCATCAGGGTGGCTGTACATTTAAAAATCGGGTATGATCGCGACGCATCGCATGCCATTGTAATGGCATGCAATGCGACACGATATTAAAATTGTACAGTCAGCTCTTAAAACCCTCAAATCGGGTCCCATCGCATACCTTAAGTACTGGTATGCAATGGCATACGGACGGGCGCCGTGCTAGGAAACAAGTACCCAAAATTGTAATAAATATATGGGTGAGGGGGGCACAAATTATTTCGGCAGGGAAGCGCAAAATTTCTAATTACGCCATTGCCAGCAAGCCTATATTTGTGCCATAGGATTACCTCTACTGCTATTATTAGAATTGTATTATTGTGCATTAAAATACCAGGCACAGTAACGCGACATTATGCAGAACACGCGTAAGATTACGCCAACAAAAGACGATTAAGAAAGTAAACGAGGGGGAAGAGATATGGTTTTTGTGTTCCGTATTCTGAAACTGAGCCACTTCTAGATATAAGCGTCTATCCAGAATCAGCCGTCCGGGCAGATTTCACTTGCTAATATAAGTGTGTAAAACGATCCCGACTCAGAGTTACCCAGAATTCCATGGGATGTCCAACTCGTGCAATAAAAGGACCATTCTTCTTTTCTACAGTATATCATATATGAATGGCTGGCTGTGGGTAAATATAGTATCTAGTCTATACATCTGTGATGAGCCAGGCAGGGAATTTCCTGTTTAATTCTGCTCATGAATTAATCCTCAGATAATATAAATTGTGCCGGGAATTGTAACAGCGACTCCTGACACTGTCTCCCTGTGAGAGGCAGCGTCTGGGACAGGATAGTAGCGATATACCGTATTCATTTACTGGTGGCTTCTTCCAAGGCTCGTGCTGTGATCACAGTAACTGGGCCCCAGTATAAACGCTGCTGTCACTAGTAGCAGTGTGCGAGCAGGTGGAGGAAGAGGGACGGCTACAACTCCCAGCAATTTTCATGACACCGCTGCCTGGGCATAGTATGCGGAATAAATTGCAGACTCAATGCCAAAGTGAGGGGGTTTAGAGGGAGGAGAACTACAACTCCCAGCATTGTCCATGAGATTAATTCCTAGCTATAGCATTTGTTAATAATTTGCAGGCTCAATGCAAAATTCTACATACTGTGTGCCAAGGGTGACTCGTGGCTTGTTTCCACCTGGGAGGGTTTAATGAATCTTGTAGTTCGACAATGCTAACTCTTATATTCAAGTTAAGTTTTCCTTTAAACTGCAATGTGGAATAAAATAATTAGCATAAACTTACCCACAATTCCTAGGCGCACTTTTTTTTTTTTATGGGATTTTTTGATTGCAGCTAATTGGTGAACATGGGAGAAATTTTAGCCCGTTATTACTTATGACCACTGCCAATTTAGAAACCCTGTCCCCCGACTGCTGCCATTTCCATAGGCAGCAAAAGCACCAGCTGTTCCCCAGATGAGCAGCCCGGAATTTGTACATCGCATTTATATTCTGAAGCCCTACAATCCAGAGGCTCGTTATAACAATGCCTGCGGGGACTGCGGGCTGCACATTATACATTGGTCTCCCAAGCAGAGAGAGAAACCATCAGGACATATAGAGGAAGTGGTGTGCAGTCTACCTTAGGGATGGCCATCAGTGGTGATACTGCAACCAGCCATCGATAGTAACAAACTATGTGATGGATGACCATCGATAGTTTCACTTATCAATGGTAATCCATTTTCTTTGACTCATTGGCTTGTGGGCCAATCAGAACCCAAACATCAGTTTTGTTGTGCCATTGATGAAGGGAAAGCATCTGGTTCTCCCACATTGATGGCACAAGTATTCAACATTGGCCAAAACACCATAGATGATTTGGAATCATCGATGGTCGATAGCCATCCCTAGTCTACATCTGGGCTCTCCCTCTCTCTAGCAGGCAGCACAGTAGACTGTGGCCACTAGGAGCACAAGTTCCCTGTAGCGCTGCCCCAGAGTCTCTGAGAAAATGTCACCGCAGCCATTTTCCCTGTGATTCTGCAAATCTGTCCCCAGCAATCAATCACAATTATACAAAAAGATATATCGCAATGAGCATAATTACACACAGGAATCATCAATAAACTTACTTGTAATTATCGTCCTCTACAAACTTCTGCAGTTCTTCGATGTACCGTACGGACTTCAGGTATTTCTGCACGTGCGGCAGTGTGGCGAGGTGATCTGTTGGGTATAAGGAAACATCAGCTTCATTCCAACTAAACAATGTTCATTTAATCATAAAGACAAACAGATTTGTGCAAGAGAAAACCACAAATAGACAAAAACAGGAAACTCTTTAACAAAATAACATAGAATTACATGCGTAGGTTAAAGTCGGTCCTCAGGACCCCACACAGCGCACGTTTTGCAGGTCTCCTCACAGAATCAAGTGAAATAATTAGCTCCACCTGCGGAAATGTGTCAATAAGCAATGAGGGCCCCTGTCGGGTGACCTTAAAAAAAGGTGAACTGCGTGGGGTCCTGAGGACCGAGTTTGAGAACCACTGGTGTAGACTTTTGGATGCATTAGAGACACTAATGGTGCCCATACACTTGTGAAATTGCAGGTTGAATCGTGCAACTTTAATAAATCGCACAGAAAATCAGTTAGATTGCCCGCTAATCGCATGTGTCACCTGAAGCGATGCATGAGCACAACTGTCAACTCTCGCATCTCAAGATTTAAATGTGCTGCACATAACATCTATCGAATCGCAGGTGCGATCGCTTGTGTGTTGTTTTTTTTTAACACAAATGCGATTTATCGCAATGCGATGTGTGATCTGCCAGTTTATTTAGCCCAGCCCTCATTCCATCACCTGATTTAAGGTCACAAAGGGCATGTAATATATTGCATGATTGTATGCACATCGAATGTGCAAAAAATACTTGAGATGCAAATTATCGCATGGAGCGCGGTATTGCAACGTATGCCATCGTACAAGTGCATGGACACCATAAGGGTGGGATAAAACAAGAGAAGGAGGGGCCTTGCTTGAGATAAGTAGGGAAGGGGAAGGGATACTGGAGAAATAAATGGAGGATGTTAGCGGGAAAGGAATGGATCTGGTAGGCTAGGGTGACAACTGAGTTTTGAGGGAGTGTTTGAAGCTAAGGGAGAGTTCCACAGAATGAGGGAAAGCATTCTATAGATTAGGGGCAGCACAGGAGAATTCTTGGGATCGCCTTGAAATGATCTCATCCCATAAAATGAAATGTGTGTCCTTGCACTTGGTGAATGACCATTCATCCACGTTCTGTGCACACAGGTAGCACCGTCCTCTTTCAGTATTTGGGGAGCATTCCACTTTAGATCCGGTGTGGTAGCGGGACCCAGCCTGATACGATTTTGTGGATTATTATTTAGTGAGGTCTCAGCGACACGGAGTGTGCACTTGTCACATTCCACTTGTTCTAACTGTTCCAGGAAGGATAACAACTAAAATTTACAGTTACTTTGGATCAGTTTCCAATTATTCTTGGATCCCCCTCACGTCTACTAGGAATTGGCACCCTGACACCACATCCCCTCCAAGATTTCATTAGGCGAGCTCTCCAAAAATAATCCCATAAAGAGCTGTTTTCCTGATAACCACAAAATATCCAAAGTAACAAAAATCGCCCGATGTAAAAACAAACTGCTCCTAACTGGCACAGTAAAAAGCGGCGTGGTTGTACTGTGCTGAGGGTGTGGTTAGTTCCTGAGAGGGCATGGCCACTTATACCTGGGGGAAAGCCTAGCACTTCTAAAAAGCAAGGTAACAACCAGTCACTGTACCATTATATTGTGTGACAAAATGTCACTTGGGACATCAGTTCAGGACAGTCCTCTAAAATCAGTCGTGCCCTACTGGAGACGGGCCAGCCACGCCCTACTGGAGACGGGCCAGCCGCGCCCTACTGGAGACGGGCCAGCCGCGCCCTACTGGAGACGGGCCAGCCGCGCCCTACTGGAGACGGGCCAGCCAACCTGCTCTGGAGACGGGCCAGCCAACCTGCTCTGGAGACGGGACAGCCATCCTGCTCTGGAGACGGGGCAGCCATCCTGCTCTGGAGACGGGCCAGCCATCCTGCTCTGGAGACGGGCCAGCCATCCTGCTCTGAAGACGGGCCAGCCATCCTGCTCTGAAGACGGGCCAGCCATCCTGCTCTTGGAGACGGGCCAGCCAACCTGCTCTTGGAGACGGGCCAGCCAACCTGCTCTTTGAGACGGGCCAGCCAACCTGCTCTTGGAGACGGGCCAGCCATCCTGCTCTTGGAGACGGGCCAGTCATCCTGCTCTTGGAGACGGGCCAGTCATCCTGCTCTTGGAGACGGGCCAGTCATCCTGCTCTTGGAGACGGGCCAGTCATCCTGCTCTTGGAGACTGGCCAGTCATCCTGCTCTTGGAGACTGGCCAGTCATCCTGCTCTTGGAGACTGGCCAGTCATCCTGCTCTTGGAGACTGGCCAGTCATCCTGCTCTTGGAGACTGGCCAGTCATCCTGCTCTTGGAGACTGGCCAGTCATCCTGCTCTTGGAGACGGGCCAGTCATCCTGCTCTTGGAGACTGGCCAGTCATCCTGCTCTTGGAGACTGGCCAGTCATCCTGCTCTTGGAAACGGGCCAGTCATCCTGCTCTTGGAAACGGGCCAGTCATCCTGCTCTTGGAGATGGGCCAGTCATCCTGTTCTGGTAGTTAATACAGCTCACCCAACCCACAAACTACTATACTTATGAGAACCTGGAAAACTCTGGATACTAACCATAACTACAGGAGACTTGTAAATCAGCAATAATCCTCAGGATGTTGTTCATCTGGTTGGACCTTTGCTCGTTCTCCATTATGCTGCCCGACGCTGGGTATGCAGAGTCTATGTAGATGATATCCAGAAGGTAAATCCCTGAAACAACAAAAGAACAGAACATATGAGTACGAGCAGGTCTGATGGAGCAATGCCCAGGTCATATGGGTATGAACAGGTCTGTCGGAGCAATGCCCAGGTCATATGAGTACAAGTAGGTCTGGCAGGGCATTGCCCGGGTCATTTCAGGACATACAATATGTATTTGTACAAAAGACCTCAAAGCCATTTATTTTTTAGCTTACTCAATCACATAAAAAGAACCAAACACATTTAAAACAAGATTACAAAAAAAATGAATTAAATAGTAATTAATCCTGAGGTAAATTTGTTTCCACCGTGTACTTTAGGAGTCGGAACCATTAAGGCAATAAGGATGAATTCCCTGAGTCCGGCAAACAGAGGGTCTTGTGTGACTAAGCCGCGCTGACATCAAGACCCCAGAACGCTTAAGCCTCGGAGGGGGCACAACGAAACCACGCTGTTTACCCAGGAACCCTCATTTCCCAATATCACCTATAAATAGCAGCATTCCCCTCTGATCTCACCATACCATGACTACGCCTTGCAGAGTGTTAATGGGATCATTCGTCCTCAATCCCCCTCTCTTCAATCTAACCTTTCACTCCTGCCTCCCGAAGTTCCATGCTACAACCTGAGGGTGAACCCTGCGGTCCTGTGCGCGTGTTATCGCACAGACTATTAGGAGGTGTCGGAGGAGCTTTCTGCTGAAACCAGACAAATTTTTACATTTAGGCGAAGACAGAACATATGTATGTTGTGGTCAGGTAGACATACATTGGTTGCCGTTACATCTGGCGGCGTAGTGCTGGCATTCATACGGTCTACAGGGAGCTGCCGACTTACTGACGCAACCTGTACTAGATAATGCATAAAGGGCAGAACTACAGATTAATATACTATTACCCAGGGGTGTGGATCAAATGGTCGACACAACAAGGTTGACATTGCCAGAAGGGCGGCATGGAAAGGGTCGACACTGAAAAATGATTGACAAAAGGTTGACACATGGAAAGGTCATGTTTTTCATGTTTCTGGTGCCAATGTCGACACCTGATGACACGGGCCCCCAGCTACTGTAGTGCATAGCGACGCATGGCTCACTTCACTCACAATCGTGGATCGTAAAAAAATCCAAAATGACCAATAAACGGGGGAAAAGACCAGGTCTTCCATTGACATGTCAACATTTTGCTTGTGCCGACCCAGGGCATGTTGATTTGTGGTCAGTGTTGACCCAGTGAAAGCCACCATACGGTTTCAACACATTGACTATCCACCAAGACAATGTCGACCTATCATCACCATTACCCAGATTCTATGAGATAAATTTACGGATGGGAGTTTTATTGAAGATGGGCTGTTGTCCATAGCAACCAAACATGTGCAGAGAGAGTTAGATTTGGGTGGGGTGTGATCAAACTAGAATCTAAATTGCAGTGTCAAAAATAAAGCAGCCAGTATTTACCCTGCACAGAAACAAAATAACTTACCCAAATGTAACTCTCTCTGCACATGTTACATCTGCCCCACCTGCAGTGCAGCCTGGTTTTGCAGATTTTGGGAAATAATTTTTTCCTGCGATCGGGTCTGAATTAGGCCCTTTGTCTCAAAAAGAATCCCCAGGCGGCTTTACAATGAACCCATTGTGTGCCCAATTCATCGCCGTCTGGTACTCTCTGGCACAGTGCGCGGCACTGGTGGTAACAGAGGACAGTGCTGATACAAGAATGCAATGGTAATGAGACAAGTAGTATGGCAGTCTAAGTGTAGCCCAGTGAAAGCATATCTTCCAAACGAATCAGTAAATAAAGAACATGGGGAATACAGCTCACAAGTGGACAGGTCTGAGAGTGATGGGAACCCGCAGTTAATGAATCTACCGTCACAGCTCTGCTCAGGGCGGACAACCGGCTGCCCAGTCCAACACAGCGATTTCACAAACCATTTAATCTGCAAGTGTCCCTGAAAGGAGATGATGCCGTCTGATGGATGAGCATGATGGGATGTATATCCCTTCAGTGTCACTGAAGAAGCAGATTACAGATCTCACAACAGTATAGGTGTGTAAGGAGGAGGAGGAGGAGGAGGAGGGGAATCCATCCCAAGGGATGAGCCTCAGACCTGGATCATCTATACTGTGTTTCCTGTTAGTCTGGACACAGAACATCTGCAGAGTATTTACCTTGGTCGGACGTAAAGGATGAGACCGGAAATGTATGCTGGTATTTACACCAATGATTATTACAGACCCGTCACCATCCCTAATAGAGAATACAGTACTGTAATACACAGTTGATGCCGATATACACTCATGTCATCGATTAGATATAGGCAGTCCGGATGGTGTACTGGTTAGCATTACTGCCTCACAGCACTGAGGTCATGGGTTCAATCCCCACCATGGCTCTAACTGTGTGGAGTTTGTATATTCTCCCCATGCTTGCGTGGGTTTCCTCCGGGTACTCTGGTTTCCTCCCACAATCCAACAATATACTGGTAGGTTAATTGGCTCCCAACAAATTAACCCTAGAATGTCTGTGTGTGCGTGTACATGTGGTAGGGAATATACAGTAGATTGTAAGCTCCACTGGGGCCGGGACTGATGTGAATGTTCAACTATTCTCTGTACAGTGCTACGGTATAGGTGTGTGCTATATAAATAGCTGGTAATAAAAAAATGTTCATGTTTACCATTAGGGGAAAGAGAAAACCCCATCCCCTTGTTCTAGATCATGCCAGGATCTTACAGCTGGCTGGCAGGGCATGCTGGGGTTTGTAGTTATATGGCTGACATCCTTAGGAAATTTCAGCCTTCGTAATAAGCGATTGCTTGGAAAAACTTAAAAGAAAAAGGGGCTTTATGTCAGTTTATATCGCCGCGGCATTAGATTTAGAGGCTGCCGACAGACCCAGGTCATTAGTATAGTGACCCCTTAAGACACAAGATACTCTTTTGAAGAAAACCAAAACCAACTGTTGTACCCGGTAATAGGTTCCAGAGACGCAGCTAAACAATAAGCAAGAAGGGTTTTTGATGTATGGTTCTCCATTGGTCCGTGACCTACAATTAACCCGACCATTCCAACTGCTGTTGAGGCTGGGACTTTTAGTTCTACAATAACCAACTAATGCAAGTGCTCAGCCTCTTTCCCCTTATAAAAGTTTTCTCTATGTGGTGGAGCTGCAAATTATTGTGTCTTGGCAAAATCTGTAATAACTGGTGCCTCTGAACCCCAAGACAGCCACCTCTATTCCCCACCATTATCAGCCCGAGTCCTCACACAGCGTATCCTACGTATCCGGCGTACTGAACGGGAACATGACAGAGGGGTCAGTGCAGAGCTTGGCGGAATATCAGGTTTGTGACTAGCACACCAGGTTTTCTCCTGTTGCTGGATTTTCTCCCATGTACTAATCGAACATGGAGACAGCCAGGGAAATGGCTGTTTCTGAAGAGTAATGCGATTGGAACGCATGTGTCCAAGTTTAAATTTTTACCTTAATATCTGCTCTTTAAACCACAAACAGCCAATGCCAGTAATCCATGAAAGTGCGGCACTGCGACGTTCCACTGCGCCAATGTCAATAAATGTATTGGCGGTCAGTAAAAGGCAAGTCTTGGGGAAAGGTCGATAACACTCATAACGTCAGACTTCGTATTACAATAGTAATACACCCACGTAAAAGTGTTATGCCATTGGTTCTGGGATGGCGGAGGGTTGTGCGCCCCTTATTCAGTGCCCCAAAGTCATTTCGTTCCATGTGTTGCTTCATCATTCAAATACTGAATACATTATTAAATTGCTGGAGGGGTTTCATGTTCCCTCAGGGCCTTTCAGAACCTTCATGTGAAAATGGGACACCAATAAATGAATCCATTAAAGGGGCTGATTTATCAACAAGTTTTAGAACGCACTGCGTATTATAAATTATGCTCCCATCCAATCAGCTTCCAGCTATCATTATTCGAATACATGACAGGAGCTGATTGGCTGGAGACCCTTTCATCATATGCATCAATTTTCAAAACTAGCCGCATATGATGAAACTCATTGATGAGTTGGAAGCCAGTGGCAATGCAAACAGAACCTGCGGGTAAATCTGCTCACTGCGCTTGCGCTGGACCATCCATGCGTAAGGTGATATTTCTAAATTGTGGACGGATTGACCTTATGACGGATCATTCTTTCCATGGATTTGGCTGTTCTGGGAATCAACCATGCAATCACATGGAACTCACCCATCTCATAGGGAGTGTAGACAAACATCCGTGTAGATCAGGGATGGGGGGAAGCATTGGACATTCCAGCTATTGCTGAACTACACATATCAGCATGCACTGCTACAGTTTTGTTATTTGGCCATGCTAAAACTGTAGCAAAGTATTCTGGGATGTGCAGTTCAGCAACAGCTGGAGGGCCAAAGGTTCCCAAATCCCTGGTGTAGAGATACGACTCTGGTCTCTGGCGGGTCTGAAACATCCAGCATGTAGTGGGTGTATATCCCGAAATGAAATATGGCGGTGAAGGGTGTAAAAGCAGAACACCGGTGGCACGGCCTTTCACAGTAGGACAGACCAATAAACTGGCATAAGGTGGTAATTAGGCAGCCCCCGTACAGAGTAACGGCCACAGGTCACTCCGAGCTGAATGTGTTCGGCTATAGCAATAATAATTCATATATGGAAGAGTTGTTTCTGGCAAGCAGCCACGTCTCTCCTTATGGCATGTACTGTATTTATCATGCACAGGAAATACAGGGCCATACATGCGACTCCCCTGCTAGATGAGCTTAATTACAGCTAATTGTAGGCGATTTGCTGGAAAAGGCTTGGGACAATGTCCCGAGTGAGCCATCAGCCTCCATGTCGGGCTGGACATTGATGTATGACTGTGTGGCGAACTCCCGCCCTCCTGTCATTCCATCAATTACATGGAATTTGTTCCAGAGCTGGGAACAAGGCGCCACTTGGCCTCCTCGGATTCCCCTAAATGCTGATGGACTGCACGGTGTAGAATGCACGCAGTCCTGCAGGATGCCACAATGCCGGTTCTGCTGCAGGATCGCTGTAACAATGCCAAGCCAACGCCAGGCGTACGCAGCCCTTGTGCTGAAGAGTCACTTGTAATTACTTATAGACCAAATCGCTGGCACAGAGACGAGAAGAGGAGTCACAATCCCCGTCACTGAACAGCCACGTGGCTGCCCACACCAGCGCACTGCTGTCCTACAGATGTACAATAAGTATATATATCTACCTTTCTAAGGACACAATACATGGGTGTAGCGGTCTCTGGAAGCTGTGATACAGTTAATGCCAGATACACTCTACTAGGGAGTGTATCTAACCAATTGTAGGTGGTTGATATGAAAAGAAAAAAAAAAACAGGCGGCGTACATTTATAGTTAGCATTGCTGCCTCACAGCATTGAGGTCATGGGTTTGAGTCCCACCATAGCACTACCTGTGTGGAGTTTGTATATTCTCCACATACTTGAATGGGTTTCCTCTGGGTGCTCCGGTTTCCTCCCACAATCCAAAACATATAGGGCGAAATGTAATAGGGTGCGATTTTTTAGACTAAAAAAAAATCGCACCTTTAAAAATCGCATTTTTTGCCGCGAATTCGCATATGTAATGAGATGCGAATTAGCGGCAAAAAAATGCGATTTGCCACGATTTGCCGCGATTTTTAGTCATGAAAATGTGCGCATTTTCAGTCATGAAAATGTGCGCATTTTTATAAATGCGCTTTTGTGCAAAAAAAAAAAAAGTTTAAAAAAAAACGGCGTGGGGTCCCCCCTCCTAAGCATAACCAGCCCCGGGCTCATTGAGCCGGACCTGGTTCCAAAAATACGGGGGAACAAAAAGCATAGGGGTCCCCCGTATTTCTGAAACCAGCCCCGGACTCTTGGACCGGTCCTGGTTCCAAAAATACGGGGGACAAAAAATCTGGGGGTCCCCCGTATTTTGAAACCAGCACCGGGCTCCAACAGCCCGCGGTGTCATGCCACAGCCGGGGGATACTTTTTATACAAGGTCCCCCGGCCAAAACATGAGCACCGTGGCTGGTCAGCCTTGGACGGGGTACCTGGAGGAGTGGGGACCCCCCCAATAAAGGGGTCCCCCCCCCAGGCTTCACCCGTCCAGGGCTGAAGCCCGGGGCTGTCACCGGCGTCCGTGGCCAGTGGACGCCGGCCTGATAGGGTTAAATCCATCATACATATCATTACATTGCTTTTTACCGGCGAACTACAAGTGCCAGCAGACCTCCCCCGCATGCTGGGACTTGGAGAACCACAAGTCCCAGCATGCGGGGCATTAATGGGCCCGCTGGGACTTGTAGTCCACCTGTAAAAAGAATGTTTATAAAAAACACACACACAGAGAAGTACAAGTTTATTACACACACACACCTCACTTTTACACCAGCATACTTACCATTCCTGGATCCAGCGCTGGTCTGGCTGCTTTACCGCCGGCTCCCCCCGCACTGACAGGCAGCGGGGAGAACCGCTTTCTCCGTTGCCTGTCACCGGCTTTCTCCGTAGCTTCTGTAGCTCTGTCCCAGTGCTACAGAGGCTGAGAGCGTGATTGGCTGAGCTACAGTATGCGTCTCCATGGAGACGCATAGCTCAGTCCTGATTGGCTGAGCTATGCGTCTCCATGGAGACGCATACTGTAGCTCAGCCAATCACGCTCTCAGCCTCTGTAGCACTGGGACAGAGCTACAGAAGCTACGGAGAAAGCCGGTGACAGGCAACGGAGAAAGCGGTTCTCCCCGCTGCCTGTCAGTGCGGGGGGAGCCGGCGGTAAAGCAGCCAGACCAGCGCTGGATCCAGGAATGGTAAGTATGCTGGTGTAAAAGTGAGGTGTGTGTGTAATAAACTTGTACTTCTCTGTGTGTGTGTTTTTTATAAACATTCTTTTTACAGGTGGACTACAAGTCCCAGCGGGCCCATTAATGCCCCGCATGCTGGGACTTGTGGTTCTCCAAGTCCCAGCATGCGGGGGAGGTCTGCTGGCACTTGTAGTTCGCCGGTAAAAAGCAATGTAATGATATGTATGATGGATTTAACCCTATCAGGCCGGCGTCCACTGGCCACGGACGCCGGTGACAGCCCCGGGCTTCAGCCCTGGACGGGTGAAGCCTGGGGGGGGGGGACCCCTTTATTGGGGGGGTCCCCACTCCTCCAGGTACCCCGTCCAAGGCTGACCAGCCACGGTGCTCATGTTTTGGCCGGGGGACCTTGTATAAAAAGTGTCCCCCGGCTGTGGCATGACACCGCGGGCTGTTGGAGCCCGGTGCTGGTTTCAAAATACGGGGGACCCCCAGATTTTTTGTCCCCCGTATTTTTGGAACCAGGACCGGTCCAAGAGTCCGGGGCTGGTTTCAGAAATACGGGGGACCCCTATGCTTTTTGTTCCCCCGTATTTTTGGAACCAGGTCCGGCTCAATGAGCCCGGGGCTGGTTATGCTTAGGAGGGGGGACCCCACGCCGTTTTTTTTTTTATAAAAACACTTTTACACATTTTTATTAACAGAACCATGCACAGATCTCAATGATCTGTGCATGGTTCTGTCAAATTCGCCTGTCAGAACCTGGTCTATTTTTTTTGCGATTTTTGGTAACATTGACCAAAAATCGCACCCTATTACATTTGCGAGTTGTATACTTTATAATGGGAAAACATCTGGATGCGAATTGAAATGTGACTAAAAATCGCACTTCTAAAAGTGCGATTTCGCGGTAAAAAGTGCGATTTTTTACCGCGATTTTCAACCTATTAAATGTGCGATTTTCGGAAAATGTGCGATTTCGGCCGTTTTTGACCAAAAATCGCACATGTCTAAAAAATCGCACTCTATTACATTTCGCCCATACTGTTAGGTTAATTGGCCCCAACAAATTTCCCCTAGAATGTCTGTGTGTGTGTGTACATGTGGTAGGGAATATAGATTGGGAATGTTCAAATATTGTTTGTAAAGCGCTGCAGAACCGGGCCGGATTAAGGTCTGTGGGGACCCTGGACAACAGGTGGTACCTGTGCCCCCCACGGAGCGGGATCATTGCAGAGGGGTCCCTGCAGCGGATGGGCAGTCAGTGGTGGGGTTTCTGCGGCAGATGGGAACTAGTAGTACTACTAGTTCCCATCTGCCACAGGTACCCCGCCGCTGACTTCCCATCCGCCTCAGGGACCGGCACGGTGACTGCAGTGCCCAGCTGCTACAAGAACCCCCTGCCCGTCCTGCGCTGCCCAATCCCGCTGCCTACCACCCACCCACCGATGTGGGGGCTGCTGCGGAATATTTGTGCGCTATATAAGAAACTGTTAATACATAAATATACCCTCAGGGCCATTTGGAACCTTCATGAGAAAATGAGCAACCAATAAATGAATCCATTAAAGGGGCCGATTTATCATCACGTTTTAAAATGCTCCAACCAATCATCTCCCAATTGGCATTATTCAAACACATGACAGGAGCCGATTGGCTGGGGCCCCTTTTATCATAAGCAGCAAGTTTTAAAGCCAGCTGCATGTGATAAAACTCATTGATAAATCCGCCCCCAAGTACAGTATAATCTTAAATTCCTGACCATCAACGCCCCCTCTCTCTGCTAGAACATGCGCTTATGGTTTATGGAAATCCTGTAGAGGCCGAGATCTGAAACTGGAAATGACCCCGAAGGTTACCCCTGACATGGCACAATGGATAAAACGGATATGCAGACGATAGCTTTGCGACGGTCCTAAAGACAAAAAAAACAAACGCGGCCTCATGCCTGAATCAAAGTGAGGGTACGTGCTATATCAATTGGGATCCATGTCAACAATTGTCCATTGTACATCGCTGAAGGAACAATCTGACAACATCTTAGTATGATTGTGACGTGTGGTCTCTCTCTGCCATACGAGGAAGCAGGGAAACACGTGTAGAAGTAATACGCAGCTTAGATGGGTACAATGGGAAAACGGCCAGAAAACAGCTGGAGCTGATCGCTGCCTCGCTGGATAATGGTGACTCATGTCATAGTTAGTATAAAGCAGAGAAGCAGCATTAGCCAGCCAGCTGTTGTCAATGGAAAGTATTGTGGGTGATTAAGGAAAAGGAATGAATGGAAAGCGAAGGGGTTGCGCACAGATGCAGAGTAACAATGGCGGGGGAAAGCCTTTTTCCAAGCCTTGTTTTCAGCAGAGCATTATTAGGGAGTTCCCAAAACCTGCCTGGAACTGATACAGACAAGGAACCACCCAGCTGGGTCACCTGCGGCCTCGGTACTGGGCAGAATGTTACTAACTGGTCACATTAAGTTCTCTGTGGCCCACAAGTGGCTCCGGCAGCCAGCCACACCCACAGTATGGTACAGGCATGCCACATATTCAGTGACACGCATGGAGATAATGCCGTAAGGGAGAGATCTGGTCAAAAGGAATTCGCCTTATCCACCAAGTGAGTGCCTTCTACGCTGTAGGAGAACTTGGCTTGGAGGCTAACACTTTATCCTATGGGCCTAATTTAGACCTGATCGCAAAGCTGTTTCTTTAGCAAATGGCCAAAACCATGCTGCACTGCAGGTGGGCAGATGTAACATGTGCAGAGAGATTTAAGTGGGTTATTTTGATCTATGCAGGGTAAATACTAGTTGCATTATTCCAAAGGCCCCATACACTATACGATTTGGGCCCGATTTCACCGGACCATGCTGAGAAATGTGTACGGCATCCGATGTGCGGTCCCGTATGTATTGGAGTCGGAGGTCAGACGAGCTGCACATTAGATAAGTCATACATTTATTTATTTACTGTTTCTTATATAGCGCAGCATATTCCGTTTGGAAACAACAGTGATTAAACACACTGGGTAGCTACAAACAGACATAGAGGTAGGAGGGCCCTGCTCGCAAGCTTACAATCTATAGATATATGCAGCCTGTCAGGAGCAATTAGCATCAGCTGCGGTCTGTAGGTGTGTGCCAATGGTGCTGCACCGCCGGCACGCACCTATCTGAGTGGGGAATCCCGGGAGCAGAGGCACTCCCCCCGCTCTGCATCCCTGGCAAGCAACAAATAAAACATAAAAAAAAAAAAAACTTACAAAAGAATGGGCGGCCACTGATGTTTTTTGTCCTGGATATCGGTATGGGCATCGTCTAAGTGTACCGCTGCGCTCGCCATGCTTCGCCGTAGTCGAAGGTGAGGAAAGAAATACCATCTGTCGACACATGTCGGCTAAAAAAATAACCTGTGAAAAACTCACTTTGACCTTTTGACTGTCGAACTTCCTATTGTTGACCTTCCGACCCTGTCGACCTATTTCAGGTGTCGACGTAAGGCCAGTCAAACCAACGTAATATTAAATACCTTTAAAAAACAAAAACACAAAGCAACAACAAAATGGATGTAATAAAGTTGCACATGGGGAAACGAAGGGTCACCCAATGCACAAAGCATTAGCCGTGAGTCACTGCTGTCCGGTCGCTGCATGTTTTTACAGTTGGGGTTGGATGAGGTGCGGGTGGCGGATGGGAGATTAGCAAGCAGCTGAAGCGCGTGGATTGTATGGCCGCTGTTATTACAGGGTAACCCGTGTCGCTGAGCATTTGATCTGATAAACAATGGGAACAATAGGTCTCACCCCATGTGCAGTCATCTCTGTGATCTATCGGACCTTATCATTCTGGGTCATCCACCTCCCCCCCTGACTACTAAGTAATGCAGAGGCTGAACATTTGTACAGCGCTGGGACGTATGTCAGAGCTGCTCTATACAAGGGTTGCTTGCATTAAATTCATCTTAGAACCGTCACAATATTGCAGCTATGTAGTACTACAAGTTCCAGCATGTTCAACCTCCCAGGGAGCTAAACATGGCGGCCGCTACCACGTACGTTGAATAAATAAAAAGGAAAGAGAGCGGAAGCAGGTCCCTGCGTGATAACAACCACTATAATAAGAGGAAAGAAATTATCGTCATAAAAAGTGATTTTTTTTCCTCACTATCAAAGTCGCTCATGTTTCCAGCTGCAAACAATCCCGTTCTATACGGCCAGGCCACGGCAGAGCATGTCAGCTCTCAGCTGGAGTATAACCATCACGCTAATTCATTACATATTGCCGTATGGGATTCCTTATTCCGCAATATGTAATGTATGAGAAAGTGTACTCTCAGCAGGGGAACACGGATCAGAAGCATTCACCAGCGGCACACAAAGCAGACACTGGGCCTGGTTCTCTGAAATTACCGCTACACTGAGATGGTGTTAACAGAACAGGCATTACACCGGTAGTTGGCAAGTAGGCATCCTCCATGTAAAAGCATCGGTGCCCCGAAGCGGTAAAGGACTTAAAATTTAGGTTTGTGATGCTCCCGTGCTAACAGGACCAAGTGAAAGGTAATAACGCACCAGCAAATCAGCAACTGTAATTTTTCAAAGCCAGCCTGTAACCTGACCGTTAGCTGATTGGCTGCTGCTTTATTACCTTCCACTTTATCACTTCAACAGGCTTAATACACATGCCCCATAGTTCCTGTTGGAACTATTACACGTCTACTGGCCAACGGTGTGTCACATGCTTTTATTATTGATCAAACATGTTCCGTATCCAATCAGAGCTTCGCCTGTGATGTTCCATGCGAAGTTCCACTGCCCGCTGTGATAACAGACCGCCACTCCCGGCACTGATGGGCAATGCTCCCAGATCTACCACTCGCCAAGGTTTGCTGAAAATTTTATAATAGAGATATATAAAAAGATATTATGTACCCCAAGGTGACCCATCACAGATAAACCTATACCCAATGTAGACCTTAGGGAGACTGCAATATATGGCAGTGGCGTAGCTAGGTTTGGGGTCCCCATACCGCAGACCGTTTCAGAGAACTGTCTGCTTTATGGGGCGGCCATTTTATCGTGGTCCGTCTCCATAGAATTGGTTGAAGGCAGGAGGGGAGCCGGGACACGCAGACAGGTAAGCCTGCGGGGGATGGGGGGCGGGGCATTACTATAGCACCGCAGCCCCACCGATGCCCCCACATGCACAGCGCCCCCCTGCGACCGCGGGGGCTGCGGTGCTATAGTTACGCCCCTGCTATATGGGTTATAGTGTATTATACAAAAAATATTAAATGCCAACACTGTTCATAAGGGCTGATGTGAAGTCTTGTGCCGCTGTAGGGCCTGTGACTATCCCTGGTGTACAGCCGTGTGTCGGTATGAGAAAGGACTGCGATCTTTAGATGCACAAATACCACTTGCTACATCCTCAGAAGACCATGGTATTACCTTCATCTTTTCCTCTTCTTTCTCCATGCATGACAACGCGGATGAGGCCAGAGCTGATACCACAGATACCTGTTGCATGTGAGGAACCACAGCTATAACAGGTGACAGTGCACCATCACCCCACATGTGAGGAACCACAGCTATACCAGATGGCAGTGCACCATCACCACAGACAACTGCTACATGTGAGGAACCACAGCTATACCAGGTGACAGTGCCCCATCATCACAGATACCTGCTGCATGTGAGGAACCACCGCTATACCAGATGGCAGTGCTCCATCATCACAGATACCTGCTGCATGTGAGGAACCACCGCTATACCAGGTGGCAGTGCTCCATAATCACAGATACCTGCTGCATGTGAGGAACCACAGCTATACCAGGTGACAGTGCACCATCACCAAAGACACCTGCCGCATGTGAGGAACCCCCTCTATACCAGGTGACAGTGCTACATATTCACAGGCACTTGCCGCATTTGAGGAACTCCCTCTATACCAGGTGGCAGTGCACCATTACCACAGATACCTGCCGCATGTGAGGAACCACCGCTATACCAGGTGGCAGTGCACCATTACCACAAACACCTGCCGCATGTGAGGAACCACAGCTATACCAAGTGACAGTGCCCCATCACCACAGAAACCTGCCGCATGTGAGGAACCCCCTCTATACCAGGTGACAGTGCACCATCACCACAGATACCTGCCGCATGGGAGAACCCCCTCTATACCAGGTGACAGTGCCCCATCACCACAGATACCTGCCGCATGTGAGGAACCACAGCTATACCAGGTGACAGTGCACCATCACCACAGATACCTGCCGCATGTGAGGAACCACCGCTATACCAGGTGGCAGTGCTCCATCATCACAGATACCTGCTGCATGTGAGGAACCACTGCTATACCAGGTGGCAGTGCTCCATCATCACAGATACCTGCTGCATGTGAGGAACCACTGCTATACCAGGTGGCAGTGCTCCATCATCACAGATACCTGCTGCATGTGAGGAACCACCGCTATACCAGGTGACAGTGCTCCATCATCACAGATACCTGCTGCATGTGAGGAACCACCGCTATACCAAGTGACAGTGCTCCATCATCACAGATACCTGCTGCATGTGAGGAACCACCGCTATACAAGGTGACAGTGCCCCATCATCACAGATAGCTGCTGCATGTGAGGAACCACCGCTATACCAGGTGGCAGTGCTCCATCATCACAGATACCTGCTGCATGTGAGGAACCACCGCTATACCAGGTGGCAGTGCACCATCACCACAGATACCTGCCGCATGTGAGGAACCACCGCTATACCAGGTGACAGTGCACCATCACCACAGATACCTGCCGCATGTGAGGAACCACAGCTATACCAGGTGACAGTGCACCATCATCACAGATACCTGCTGCATGTGAGGAACCACAGCTATACCAGGTGGCAGTGCTCCATCATCACAGATACCTGCTGCATGTGAGGAACCACCGCTATACCAAGTGACAGTGCTCCATCATCACAGATACCTGCTGCATGTGAGGAACCACCGCTATACAAGGTGACAGTGCCCCATCATCACAGATACCTGCTGCATGTGAGGAACCACCGCTATACCAGGTGACAGTGCCCCATCACCACAGATACCTGCCGCATGTGAGGAACCACAGCTATACCAAGTGACAGTGCCCCATCACCACAGATACCTGCCGCATGTGAGGAACCACCGCTATACCAGGTGACAGTGCACCATCACCACAGATACCTGCCGCATGGAAGAACCCCCTCTATACCAGGTGACAGTGCCCCATCACCACAGATACCTGCCGCATGTGAGGAACCACAGCTATACCAGGTGACAGTGCACCATCACCACAGATACCTGCCGCATGTGAGGAACCACCGCTATACCAGGTGGCAGTGCTCCATCATCACAGATACCTGCTGCATGTGAGGAACCACAGCTATACCAGGTGGCAGTGCTCCATCATCACAGATACCTGCTGCATGTGAGGAACCACCGCTATACCAGGTGGCAGTGCTCCATCATCACAGATACCTGCTGCATGTGAGGAACCACCGCTATACCAAGTGACAGTGC
Source organism: Crinia signifera (assembly GCF_055691185.1). NCBI lineage: Eukaryota > Metazoa > Chordata > Amphibia > Anura > Myobatrachidae > Crinia > Crinia signifera. Next base: position 26,208,413 of record NC_139225.1, read on the forward strand.
TCCATCATCACAGATACCTGCCGTTTGGGAGGAACCACAGCTATACCAGGTGACAGTGCACCATCATCACAGATACCTGCTGCATGTGAGGAACCACCGCTATACCAGGTGGCAGTGCACCATCATCACAGATACCTGCTGCATGTGAGGAACCACCGCTATACCAGGTGGCAGTGCTCCATCATCACAGATACCTGCCGCATGTGAGGAACCACCGCTATACCAGGTGGCAGTGCACCATCACCACAGATACCTGCCGCATGTGAGGAACCACCGCTATACCAGGTGACAGTGCACCATCACCACAGATACCTGCCGCATGTGAGGAATCACAGCTATACCAGGTGACAGTGCACCATCACCACAGATACCTGCCGCATGTGAGGAACCACCGCTATACCAGGTGGCAGTGCTCCATCATCACAGATACCTGCTGCATGTGAGGAACCACCGCTATACCAGGTGGCAGTGCTCCATCATCACAGATACCTGCTGCATGTGAGGAACCACCGCTATACCAAGTGACAGTGCTCCATCATCACAGATACCTGCTGCATGTGAGGAACCACCGCTATACCAGGTGACAGTGCCCCATCATCACAGATACCTGCTGCATGTGAGGAACCAACGCTATACCAGGTGACAGTGCCCCATCACCACAGATACCTGCCGCATGTGAGGAACCACAGCTATACCAAGTGACAGTGCCCCATCATCACAGATACCTGCCGCATGGGAGAACCCCCTCTATACCAGGTGACAGTGTCCCATCACCACAGATACCTGCCGCATGTGAGGAACCACAGCTATACCAGGTGACAGTGCACCATCACCACAGATACCTGCCGCATGTGAGGAACCACCGCTATACCAGGTGGCAGTGCTCCATCATCAGATACCTGCTGCATGTGAGGAACCACAGCTATACCAGGTGGCAGTGCTCCATCATCACAGATACCTGCTGCATGTGAGGAACCACCGCTATACCAGGTGGCAGTGCTCCATCATCACAGATACCTGCTGCATGTGAGGAACCACCGCTATACCAAGTGACAGTGCTCCATCATCACAGATACCTGCCGCATGTGAGGAACCACAGCTATACCAGGTGACAGTGCACCATCATCACAGATACCTGCTGCATGTGAGGAACCACAGCTATACCAAGTGACAGTGCTCCATCATCACAGATACCTGCTGCATGTGAGGAACCACAGCTATACCAGGTGACAGTGCCCCATCACCACAGATATCTGCTGCATGTGAGGAACCACCGCTATACCAGGTGGCAGTGCTCCATCATCAAAGATACCGGCTGCATGTGAGGAACCACCACTATACCAGGTGGCAGTGCTCCATCATCACAGATACCTGCTGCATGTGAGGAACCACCGCTATACCAAGTGACAGTGCTCCATCATCACAGATACCTGCTGCATGTGAGGAACCACCGCTATACCAGGTGACAGTGCCCCATCATCACAGATACCTGCCGCATGTGAGGAACCAACGCTATACCAGGTGACAGTGCCCCATCACCACAGATACCTGCCGCATGTGAGGAACCACAGCTATACCAAGTGACAGTGCCCCATCATCACAGATACCTGCCGCATGGGAGAACCCCCTCTATACCAGGTGACAGTGTCCCATCACCACAGATACCTGCCGCATGTGAGGAACCACAGCTATACCAGGTGACAGTGCACCATCACCACAGATACCTGCCGCATGTGAGGAACCACCGCTATACCAGGTGGCAGTGCTCCATCATCAGATACCTGCTGCATGTGAGGAACCACAGCTATACCAGGTGGCAGTGCTCCATCATCACAGATACCTGCTGCATGTGAGGAACCACCGCTATACCAGGTGGCAGTGCTCCATCATCACAGATACCTGCTGCATGTGAGGAACCACCGCTATACCAAGTGACAGTGCTCCATCATCACAGATACCTGCCGCATGTGAGGAACCACAGCTATACCAGGTGACAGTGCACCATCATCACAGATACCTGCTGCATGTGAGGAACCACAGCTATACCAAGTGACAGTGCTCCATCATCACAGATACCTGCTGCATGTGAGGAACCACAGCTATACCAGGTGACAGTGCCCCATCATCACAGATACCTGCTGCATGTGAGGAACCACCGCTATAACAGGTGGCAGTGCTCCATCATCACAGATACCTGCTGCATGTGAGGAACCACCGCTATACCAGGTGGCAGTGCTCCATCATCACAGATACCTGCTGCATGTGAGGAACCACCGCTATACCAAGTGACAGTGCTCCATCATCACAGATACCTGCCGCATGTGAGGAACCACAGCTATACCAGGTGACAGTGCACCATCATCACAGATACCTGCTGCATGTGAGGAACCACAGCTATACCAAGTGACAGTGCTCCATCATCACAGATACCTGCTGCATGTGAGGAACCACAGCTATACAAGGTGACAGTGCCCCATCATCACAGATACCTGCTGCATGTGAGGAACCACCGCTATACCAGGTGGCAGTGCTCCATCATCACAGATACCTGCTGCATGTGAGGAACCACCGCTATACCAGGTGGCAGTGCACCATCACCACAGATACCTGCCGCATGTGAGGAACCACAGCTATACCAAGTGACAGTGCTCCATCATCACAGATACCTGCTGCATGTGAGGAACCACAGCTATACCAAGTGACAGTGCTCCATCATCACAGATACCTGCTGCATGAGGAATCACAGCTATAACCGGTGACAGTGCACCATCACCACAGACACCTGCTGCATGTGAGGAACCACCGCTATACCAGGTGGCCGTGCACCATCACCACAGACACCTGCTGCATGTGAGGAACCACCGCTATACCAGGTGGCCGTGCACCATCACCACAGCCACCTGCGTGGAACCACCGCTATCCAGGTGGCAGTGCACCATCACCACAGCCACCTGCGAGGAACCACAGCTAGTTACAATGCACAATAGGATTCCTGTAATATTACATAGGACCATATATACCAAGATCACAACACCCGAAACCTCCCACCCTATGACGCTGCAGTTTTAGGTCATTGTTCTACTGTAATTAGGGGGCAGTGTATGTGCAAATAAACAGGGACTTTTTGTGTGACTCGGAAAGCTTCCTCTATCCACTGACCGATGTTGCATCTCTGTGCCCCATCCTCCTCCTCTTCCCTTTTGATCTTTTCCAAACCTGGCTAAATATTTTTCCCACCAATACCACCTGCCCAGGACGCTGCGGGAGGCTATTATCAGCTTAGTGGATTACTCCTCGGAGGGGGGAGATGCTTAAGCTCCACAAGAACATTCCCTAATTTTCTCTTCCTTTAACCTCCTAAACTCGTGTGGACTGTGGCATATCGGGCACTCGGGGAACTCAGCATTGAGGGGAAAACATTTCCAGTTGTTAGGGTTAAACACACAACATGTGGGTGAAAAAAACTACCCTAGCAAACAGTAGGGTGCGGATAGGCCTCAGCAATGACCGAAAGCCAATATTTATCCACTAATTAGCCGCTCTACTGAAAGGGAATGATTTCCTCACAATAATAAACACACATGGCACACACAAGTGTAAATGCACACTTACACAACAAGCCACATTCTTACACACCATCACCAATAAAGTCTCAGTCATGTCCTATATCTACGTTACGTATAAACCAGGCACATATACTAATGCTCTCTCCCGATGTAACCCAGGCACATATACTACTGCTCTCTCCTGCTGTAACCCAGGCACATATACTACCATTCTCTCCTGCTGTAACCCAGACACATATACTACCGCTCTCTCCCAATGTAAGCCAGTCACATATACTAATGCTCTCTCCCGGTGTAATCCAGGCACATACACTAATGCTCTCTCCTAATGTAACTCAGGCACATATACTACCGTTCTCTCCTGCTGTAACCCAGACACATATACTACCACTCTCTCCCGGTGTAAGCCAGTCACATATACTAATGCGCTCTCCTGATGTAATCCAGGCACATATACTACTGCTCTCTCCTGCCGTAACCCAGGCACATATACTACCACTCTCTCCTGCTGTAACCCAGACACATATACTACCGCTCTCTCCTGCTGTAACCCAGGCACATATACTACTGCTCTCTCCCGGTGTAACCAGGCACATATACTACTGCTCTCTCCTGCCGTAACCCAGGCACATATACTACTGCTCTCTCCCAATGTAACCCAGGCACATATACTACCGCTCTCTCCTGCTGTAACCCAGGCATATAATACCGCTCTCTCCTGCTGTAACCCAGGCACATATACTACCGCTCTCTCCTGCTGTAACCCAGGCACATATACTACCGCTCTCTCCTGCTGTAACCCAGGCACATATACTACCGCTCTCTCCTGCTGTAACCCAGGCACATATACTACCGCTCTCTCCTGCTGTAACCCAGGCACATATACTACCGCTCTCTCCTGCTGTAACCCAGGCACATATACTACCGCTCTCTCCTGCTGTAAACCAGGCACATAAACTACTGCTCTCTCCAGGTGTAACCCAGGCACATAAACTACTGCTCTCTCCAGGTGTAACCCAGGCACATATACTACTGCTCTCTCCTGCTGTAACCCAGGCACATATACTACTGCTCTCTCCTGCTGTAACCCAGGCACATATACTACTGCTCTCTCCTGCTGTAACCCAGGCACATATACTACTGCTCTCTCCTGCTGTAACCCAGGTACATACACTACTGCTCTCTCCTGCTGTAACCCAGGCACATATACTACTGCTCTCTCCTGCTGTAACCCAGGCACATATACTACCGCTCTCTCCTGCTGTAACCCAGGCACATATACTACTGCTCTATCCTGCTGTAACCCAGGCACATATACTACCGCTCTCTCCTGCTGTAACCCAGGCACATATACTACCGCTCTCTCCTGCTGTAACCCAGGCACATATACTACTGCTCTCTCCCGGTGTAACCCAGGCACATATACTACTGCTCTCTCCTGCCGTAACCCAGGCATATACTACCGCTCTCTCCTGCTGTAACCCAGGCACATATACTACTGCTCTCTCCTGCTGTAACCCAGGCACATATACTACTGCTCTCTCCTGCCGTAACCCAGGCATATACTACCGCTCTCTCCTGCTGTAACCCAGGCACATATACTACTGCTCTCTCCTGCTGTAACCCAGGCACATATACTACCGCTCTCTCCTGCTGTAACCCAGGCACATATACTACCGCTCTCTCCTGCTGTAACCCAGGCACATATACTACCGCTCTCTCCTGCTGTAACCCAGGCACATATACTACCGCTCTCTCCTGCTGTAACCCAGGCACATATACTACCGCTCTCTCCTGCTGTAACCCAGGCACATATACTACCGCTCTCTCCTGCTGTAACCCAGGCACATATACTACCGCTCTCTCCTGCTGTAACCCAGGCACATATACTACCGCTCTCTCCTGCTGTAACCCAGGCACATATACTACCGCTCTCTCCTGCTGTAAACCAGGCACATAAACTACTGCTCTCTCCAGGTGTAACCCAGGCACATAAACTACTGCTCTCTCCAGGTGTAACCCAGGCACATATACTACTGCTCTCTCCTGCTGTAACCCAGGCACATATACTACTGCTCTCTCCTGCTGTAACCCAGGCACATATACTACTGCTCTCTCCTGCTGTAACCCAGGTACATACACTACTGCTCTCTCCTGCTGTAACCCAGGCACATATACTACTGCTCTCTCCTGCTGTAACCCAGGCACATATATTACCGCTCTCTCCTGCTGTAACCCAGGCACATATACTACCGCTCTCTCCTGCTGTAACCCAGGCACATATACTACCACTCTCTCCTGCTGTAACCCAGGCACATATACTACTGCTCTCTCCTGCTGTAACCCAGGCACATATACTACTGCTCTCTCCTGCTGTAACCCAGGCACATATACTACTGCTCTCTCCTGCTGTAACCCAGGCACATATACTACTGCTCTCTCCTGCTGTAACCCAGGCACATATACTACTGCTCTCTCCTGCTGTAACCCAGGCACATACACTACTGCTCTCTCCTGCTGTAACCCAGGCACATATACTACTGCTCTCTCCTGCTGTAACCCAGGCACATACACTACTGCTCTCTCCTGCTGTAACCCAGGCACATATCTCCTTGCAGAGCTGGACACATCTTGAAGGGCTTTTTTCCCATTAAGCGATCCTTATTAAGGAAAAACAATTGTAACAATTAGACCTGCTCATTTAAGAGGTACATCCAAATGATGTTTATTATGTAACCACCACTACCCGTTCTACCAATCAGTGGGAATAAGAGAACAGGGGATGGAAGTGGGACACAGCAATTTGGGGAAGGGAACCAAGGAGATGTATAAGAGATAATAAGTATGGATAGGAGCCTGTCCCTCAGCCCCCTCTCCGAGAAACTCGATCTCCCTATGCACTATCCTAAAGGGTTGGGTCATTGTTCCTCAGATGCTGGACACATACAGTGTTTAATTGCACTCTAATGAGCAGCCACCAAGGATTTGTAAGTGGTCTACTCCCAGATCGCAATAAACAAAGTCGTACACCCAGCATTAGAGGGTTAATCATGCGTATCGTGTCGTCTCCCCGCCAATGCTTCTGTCTCTTCCTCACGCTTGCCAACATGGAAAGTTTCCTTTGGTCCTACCAATGGAGGTTTTGTGCCGGCGAGTGAATATTCATGAGCTGTCCTGGGGCACAACAGGCCTCTCCTTGATGAACACAAACAGCAATTTGAAGCAATGACACAGATGAAGGAAAGAATGAGAGATATGCAGTATTTTCCTCTGCTGGGAAGTGTGCGCAGCCTCGTCCTGGTAGGTCCTCGCTGGCGTCATTGTCACGCCGGACTGATGGGGCGAAGTCGGGAGGGGGGGGCTGGAAATTCAGCAGGGATGTGGATCATTTAGGTCGACCACTATTGGTGAACTGGCTATAGGTTGACACATGAAAAAGGCTCAACATGCTTTAGGTTGACATTGGCAAAAGGTCGACATGTGGTTTTCACTTTTGTGTCGGTGTCAAAAGCTGCCGACATGGACATCGTATAAGTGTAGCGCGTCAACTTGAAAAACTCAAGTCGTCCTTTTTTCTTTGTCAGACATTTTCATGCCGACCCCAAGCATGTCGGCCTACTGACTGTCGACCAATTGACCATATCCCGTTCAGAATATATCAAGTCATTTTATGTTATAATCAGAGGAGGCAGCGATGGAGAAGGACACCGTGATTCACCAGTATACGGAGTCATATGTCTGCACACACATTTGTTCCGAATTGTGTTCTGCCAGCAGGTGTGTGTGGCAATAGATGGGAGAAAGGGGGTTCATTCCCTACTAGACATTTCCACACCCCTTACCTGCTTTTGTCCATGTCACAACCTTAGAAGCCTACCTGCCAATAGGAATGCCTCAGAGAGGTCACCGGCACCTAGTGCGCTGATTGACGGCACCAGTGTCGAAACTAGAACGGTTGCCCCCCTTCCCCCCTCTCTCCCTGCCCCAAAAAAGTTTCTGTTGCCTTCCCTCATACATTAATTATAATTTATGACGTACATGCTCATTGCCAGGGGTTTCTTGCTCACAGTGCGCCAGCGCTCCTGGAATTTGGCACTTCTGGGTAGTGCTGTAAGCATTGTGCTCCTGATTTCATATGGTCAGCCAAACCACGTGGAATTTGCTGACAGAGACTGGACCCACATTCACACCCCTCCATGCTTGGGCTGCGGTGGCATAGTAACGCCACTGGACTACACCAAATATATTATATTTGTGTCCAGCTTCAGCTTACGGGATGTTATCTTGCAAGGTCCCCAAAAATGTCTGCAGTTAGACAACGATGCTGACAATTGTATTAAATGTGGGGGCAAGGTAGAAAGCGCACTTCATTGGCTGTTTGTGTTGGCGTCAGTAAATCTAGTGTTTCAATGCCGCTTGGAACTCAAAGCATGGGGTAAGGGGGAAGGGGAAAGGGGAAATGTGCACTGAAACGCGAAGCATACTGATCCAACTACTGAATAGAGAAAGTGTTATTTGTGCAAAAATACAGCACAAGTTTTGTCCACTGTACACGGCAGGACACCGAGCTGGGCGCACATTGGGTGCTATAGGTGCTATTCCTCAGATAACATTCCTGCTTTCTGCATTTGCTTGGGAAGTGCTGCACTGTCTGGAAGCTCCTGTGGGAGTGAATGGAAAATCCCAGCTCCCATTAGCAGTGTGTGCGCAGCGAGCTGACAGGGCAGGATGGGGCTTGTGTGCAGCTTAATATAATGGCACAGATTCCATTTCACATGAAGTCCTGGACACTGCGTGCACATTTTCCATGTGTGTTCCCACCCTGCCTTGGAAACAACAGAGTTTCAAACCTGAAGCTGCGCTGGTTCCAGCCTTCACTACATACTGCTCCAGCTGCGGTCATATTCCCCAAAACACCACTTCGGATGCACGCAATAACAGGGAAGACCCCGCACTGTCCATACAGAACCAGTCTGTGTAAGCTCCACAAAAACATGGCGATCACTATATAATAGAACAATGAACAAGAAAAGGTTTTGAGCAGCGCTGGGTTTCACTGAAAGAATCACATCTATAAAATGGAACAATTTATTGTATAAACACATACATGCATAATATAACATAAAATAAAACAATGAAAAATAGAATATAAAAAAATATGGATAAAAAGGGTCAAGGTTGCAACCAATTATTCCTGCATAATAGAGGGAAAAGGAGAATTTCTCCACAATAAATCTGGTCTCCAAAAAGGCCTTTGGGATCTCCAATTGTTTAGTGGTGGAAATAGTTCATCACATAAGTTTGGAGTATGAATGATTATCACAATGGACTTGGGGTGTGGGTGGTAAAAGAGTTCCGGAATATTACCCAGCTTGGTGAGTCGGTTACCCTGGTCAATCAATGAGCAGTCTGTCAGATGGTCCACAGTAGGCGAATGGCACTTCGCTGGCAAAAGGTGGAGACGGCAGGGTCCTGTGCTATAGATGAAATGCTGGTCCGGAGCTCAGATGAAGAGATGGCTCAATGCGTTTCGGCCCCAGACTGGTACCTTCCTCGGGAGTACACACTGCTGTGTGCGTGTACATGTGGTAGGGAATATAGATTGTAAGCTTCACTGTGGCAGGGACTGATGTGAATGTTCAAAATATTCTCTGTAAAGCGCTGCGGAATCTGTGTGCGCTATATAAGAAACTGCTAATAAATAAATAATAGGGCACATTTATCACTGGGTCAAACACCCTTCTCTAATCACAGGCCTACTTACTGTAACATTTCACCCTTTATATCAATGAGGGTTACCATCTTCGAACCACCAAGGTGAGGCACCGTGATGCCTGACCTCCTACATAAAAGGGGGGTTACCACTGGTGATTTACACAAATATCCCTTTCACGCCAGTCTTTTCAATAGGTTTTCAAATTTAGCAGCACTTCCTGCCCCTGCCGCCCCCGTCCCGGACGCCGCTACCCCCTCACACCAGAAAATGCAGGGACTAAGCCGACGTGAAAGGGCCCAACACAGGAAGGTCCCTGCTTGATCCCTGGACTGTATACCCGGGTAAGTCCCTGCACTTTCTGGTGTGAAGGGGTCAGCCAGGATATCTGACCCCTACATTAAAGTAGGTTACCACTGGCGATAACACTTATAGGGTCACCCATAATGCCTGACCTCCTACATCAAAGTGGATTACCACCAGTGATACAATATAAAGGAGGAATATTTGCTTATAGCCCCCAAAGGAGAGGGGCCAGTGGCTGTATGTTGAATGGCGAAAGGTCAATATGAAAAAGCCAAAAAGCGGTTTTCAGGAGTTTTTCATGTCAATGTTTACATCTGAGCATGAGGGCACCGCATTGATGGTAAAGCATTGAAAAAGGCCAAAAAATTGGGGAAAAAATCATGAAAAATTCATCAACCTTTTCATGCGTCAATCACAAATTTTTGCCTGTATCGACCGTTTGTTAATGTCGACATAGCGCGTGTCAACCCATTACCTGTCTACCTAGACATAGTCTGTGAGCCATCTGAATACCGTCAGGAAGGATTGGCCAAGCACCTAGAGGTAGATGATGCCTCTCCTGCAATTGGGAGACGTAATGAATGGTATACTATGGCATCAGTGTCTCACGTCACATAGACTATGGAAGCAGACGTCTCCCATCTCCTAATACCAACACCATGTGACACCAACCCACCCGCCATGCCCATCATACCTCCCAATCACAGTGACCTGCACACGTGTCTTTGGGCTGCGCACACACAATCTATTATGGAGTCAGACAGAAATCTGTTGAGCCGCTGAACAATGGCCAGGGTTCGCGCCGTGCCAGACCAACCTGGGAGGACCCGGCACGCATATTGTATTGCCAAAGTTTAAACAAAAAGCAACAAGGGAAGGAGGCGGCGGTAAGAAAAGCACAATAAGCACTTTACAAGGAAACTCCGTACGTTGGGTTTCAAATGAACAGAAAACCCAGGCGGATTACAAAGCGAATATAACGTTCCCGTACTTGGCAAAAGAAGATCGGGGAACTATTGCTCCCAAGCGTTGCACAGTTCAGGCTGCTGGATGGTTTCCTGTGGTTCTGTTACAGCCCCCGGCTTCCACCTCTCGCTGAAAACAAACCACATTTTCTTAACGTGCCCTTTAGGAATTTGCTCAGCTTGGCGGGCTGGAAAGTGTGCTTTTCATCTGTCAGCGATGGGGCGAAGAGTAATGTAACCAGGCAAGTGAACCAGGGACTACATTGTACCCTGGCAGGGAAACCAGTCCAGAAGCCCGATGTGGTGTAATAACTCATCGTGAAATAGACTTGCGATACTTCCTTAAAACCTTTGCCCAGCGACTGAAGAGCTCATTCGCTGCTCATTTCACTAATTGCTGCAATAGCTGTGATTAATGGCATCTGTGTGGCTAATTAGGTCAGTGGTAAATTAGAGGCCCTGCAATTTACAGTGTTCGCCATACTCACAGTGTAGCAACCACTCTTGTTTATGCTAGACACAGATTCGGTGGCAATGTAATGCCCCCCAAGGGAGACGGCTACGAGCTTCCTACAGAGTGATGGGAAAGTCTGATTCATCGCTAGTTATTTCCCCAGTATGAGGAACCTACTCCCAGTGCATCCAATGCAAGTAGCTCCACTTAAAATTTCACAACAACTAGCGCCGGGATAGAAGGGAGGTTTCCGATATGGTATTTTTTGGTGTTGTTTTTGTTATCGTCTACTAAACTGGCATATTTTATTTGTTCATTATGTAAAACGACATCAGATGTAAACAATCCAACACCATTTATCCTGTGAATGTTGTATAAAGAGATATTTTGCCAAGAATTCTAAAGCAAATGTTTAGACTGTTATTTAATTGCCCTTCACCCACATGTTGTTGATTGGTTAGCTTTAAAACCTATTAACAGCAACTGTTACTCTGATGTCACCCTGATGTCACTCTGATGTAGTCATGTGTGCAGCAGTCGCTGAAAGAGCCTGGCTTACCAGATAACATTAAATTCATGTGATAAATGAATGGGCAGTGACTAAGGCCTTTTAAAATACCCATCCACACACAAAAAGAAGAAGAAGGGTAGCAGCGCTGGCTAAAAAATGAATAAAATTGGGTTAAAATAACATAAAATAAATGGTAAGGATTGGACTGATTGTACAATTTAAAAACAATACATTTTATTCAATAATAAGACCAAAGAATTGCTGGTATAAATGCAAAGGGCTATTCGAAGGGAATCAAATCGCAATGTGGGACTGTCCGTTCCTATTATGCCTGGGGTCAGGACCATATAAAGTGAAAATGCAAACAATGAATTGGGTTACCGTCCACCTGTAGACACGTAGTTGGGGTGTATGGTTTCTCTCCCTGGGACTCAAGGCCCGAGTTGGAGTTTGGGCCGAGTCACCGTCCAGAGTAGGGGAGACACCCAAAGCTGGAACTCCCAAAGATGGTGCTGGGGTCCTTCAGGATGGTGTAAAGCAGGCATGTCCAACGTTGGCCCTCCAGATGTTGTGAAACTACACATCCCAGCATGCTTTGCAATAGTTTTCGCATTCTCTAATAGCAAAACTGTGGCAAAGCATGCTGGGATGTGTAGTTTCACAACATCTGGAGGGCCAACGTTGGACATGCCTGGTGTAAAGTGTCCACGGTTAGGTAGGTCCAAATAGGGTCCAAGGCTGGTCTGGAACAGTCCAATTAAAAGTGAGGATAGGGCAACAACTGACGCATTTCGCCGTCTCAACAGCTTTATCAAAGGTGATGTAGTAGTGTGACTGAGGGTTTTTTATACCAGACTAAACAGGAAGTAGATTTGGTCACATGGTACACAGTAGGCACATAATCAATCCAATCCATATAAAAAAACATAATGAAGGTATGTGGAGGAGGCAGAAAAAACAGCCACACACAATAATGCCCATCTCTAGTCTCCGGGATTAGGAATGGACCTCAGAATTGCCCCCTTTTCAATGTGTTGAGATGTGTAGTTAGGACACATGGTTGGAAACAATCGCTAAGTGTGGAAGCAGGATCCTGGTCATCGCTCGGAGTCCACTGTAATGGACATCACGCCAGAAGGCGGGTAGATCATTTTAGAAAGCAACCCAAGGCAGTCCCCCACCACCCCCAGGGCTTACTGATAGGGGGTTAAGCAGGGCATCTGGAAGTGCCCGCTTTCTGGTACTCTTTCACGTGTCAAGATGAGAAGTCCTGGGGAGCCAAAGAAAAGACTGGAAGAGTTAAAGACTTTCCAATCCTGCCCAATGTAATGTGCTACTGTGCACGCAGAGTCTTCCAGCGTCTGCATTCACCAGGACTCCGTCCAAACGATGATCTCAGGACCAGCTGCTTTCACATTCAGATCACTTTCTGTCCCTGCCATGGTTCCCAGCCCCCTGTCTCTGTGCACTGCTCTTATGGACCAGGAGCTGCGGGCAGCGCCACCCTACCGCTTTGTCTGTCTGGTTTTATTAACACTACAGGGTATGCTGGCACTGTGTGCATAAGTCTGTTTGGCATTAATCAGGAGAAGGCACTTGTAAATGGCATCCAGTATCAGCCTGCTATGCAACAAGGATTACATCATTCTCGTATGTATTTATCATGCCGCCAGAGGAACTCATATCAATACCAGATCTCCAGACAAATAAAGGGTCTATGTGCTGTCATGGATAGAGAGAACGTACCAATTAGCTCTTAACTGTCATTTTTCAAACACAGCCTATATCTATAGAGTGGAAGCTTGCGAGCAGGGCCCTCCTACCTTTTTTTGACAGTCTGTAACTACCCAGTTTCTTTTATCACCGTTTCCAATTGTAAAGTGCAATGGAATTTACTGCGCTATATAAGAATAAATAAATGTGGCAGTTAGGGGCTGATTTGCTGGTACTTTATCTCCATCCACTTTATCTCTCTCCCAGGCTTGTACATAGAGCCCCTAAGTCTGTCTGAGGTTATAGGTGTCCCGCATCAGATGTATCTGCGTACAAAGAGTTCTGGTTATTGTGGTTTTAGTGCATATTTATGGAGGGTTTTTCTCTTTCCCAGTCATGGAGGAAGAATATCCCTTCTATGAGCTGCTAAGCATTCACTCCCGCGCCATCTATTCATTATGGACAATTACCACCACTAGACTGAGAGACAGCCATCAGCCACTCACCAGTGAATAAACGTACGTCTCTGATGACATTTATTGGTCTCTACACAACATTCATTTGATCCTTTTAAGTACAACTCTGGTAAATCTTATGCAGTGTGTCATCCTTAAAGAAACATATACAGTCTATAGGCCACGCCGCGTCATCCGTCTCTCTGCGAGAGCTGAACCGACAACACAACTCTGTCAGGATGGAGCGATCGCATGGGGGAAATGTATTACACCTTCTACAGAATGAGGCAGTGGACAAGTGGAGAGGATGAGCACAGCAACCAATGAGCTCCTACCGTCTATCAAGAACAATCTATAAAATGGTAGGTAGGAGCTGATTGGTTGCTATTGGGGAAATGGGGAACTGGAGATGTGTCTGTCAAATGCCTGTGGTTGCGTGCGATGGTGCGGCGTGCTACGCTGAATAAGCACAACTGTCACTTACACCCAAGAAGGTGTTACTTTGTATGCAACCAGAACACAAATACTGTAGTGTCATTCATGAGCAACTAAAACCACTGTGCATCAATATGGAAGTGTACACTTCTGGCATGTGACTACATCTTCAATAATATTCTACTCCAGAGAGGAATATATAAGGAGTTATATGTCACATGACACTCCGAGCGCTATCTCCCACACATTTACTGTAGGTAACTCAGAGCCGAATTTCCCATTAGGCACGTGAGGCACCGGCCTAGGGGCGGCACATGTTTGGGGGCGGCACTTGGATGCCTGTGATAGTACTGTCAGCCCAAAATGTACCAATAACTGCAAAATATCCACTGTACTGTACTATATTCCATCTTAAATAGAGTGTAAATGTATAGGACATGCAGATACTGCCCCTATAAACTGTCCTACTTAGTAAACATTATTGTTGTGCCTAGGGGCGCCCTCATCCCTAAATCCGCCCCGTATATATAGTATATGTATGTACGGGGGGGGGGGGGGGGGGGGGGGGCCTAGGGGCGGCCTGACCCTTAAATTCGCCCCTGAGGTAACGCATGCCGGAAAAGTACCCCACTGTAAAACACCCACGTGGCATGACTGTCATCAGACATGCGTGACAGCAACATTACTTTGAGGTCATTGTTTTCTTCTTCTCCTTTGTTCCTCATGTAAATTAAGTTTAAAAGTTCAATATGTTTCCAAAGCCGTATGAAGGATTCTGCTGATCTGTGTAAAATACAAAGCACCACATCTACTGGGGGAAAGGAAAAAACAAAACAAAGATTTTCCTATAATTTTGGGAACTTTTTCAACAAACCAAAAAAAAAATCTAACAAAACCCACAAGTACAGTAACTTATCAATTATCTATTATCCCATGGAAAAGAACGCAGCCTAAAACCAGACGGGCCATTCTTTGGAGGTTAGCTAAGAGTCATCAGAAAATACCCCAACAGTCTTGTGGTTTGGCCATGACTGCGAAATGTTGGATTTGATCGTGTACGGACAAGACGGCGGGAACCTCTACCACAGCCCCCCGAGGAGGAGAGACCTTCAAACGCGGCGTGAACTTACCCCTCACAGATTACATTTTTTCCATGAAAATCGAGTAACTGGTGGTAAATAATAAAACAGCTTTTACATCAGGAATATAGATCACTACAATAGAATAATGCTCACAGCCCATCAATGGCCCGTATCTCAGGAATAGCAAGAGTCCAAGAACCCCCCCCAAATTCGTTAGTATGCCGACTGTTTCTGGAACACGGTCCTGATTGATCGCTCTGCAATGGGGAACATTTTGTAAAGTTTTCAGGTTCTAAAGTTTAGCGTTGGCTTCCATGCAAGGCCGGCGCCACCAATCGGCAGCTTAAGGCATTTTCCTGTGGGGCGCCGGCCACTGGAGTGTGGCACTTGGGACTCAGGAGCAGGCCCCCCCAACCGTGGAGTCAGTTGAGTGGCAGTCTGGTGTCCCTCCAGTGGCGGACACATCACCCCCACACACTCGGCAGCCGCAATGCTGCATCCTTCCCCCCCCCCCACCTGGGGCACTGCGGTGTCTCTCACTGGCCCTGCTTCCAGGGGCAGAATGGGGGTTATTGCTGCCCATACAAATATTATTCACCCGGTGGTGAGGTACTGTAGGCTTAGGTGGTGTGTTCATCTGCTCTAGGTGCTTCTACTGTGTACTTCTGAGCATGCCAGCGGGAGAGCTTAGGTGCAATGGAGCCTTGTTTTTCTGTGATGGGCCATCTCTAGCAGTGAGCAGATACACCCACCCTTCTAGAAACAGAAAACCAAGCTCTGAAGCTCGGTGACGGCAAGTTACAGCCCCGGCGGGCTCTTATATAATGCTTTATACAGCTACTGACCATGTAGACAATGAACTTACCAACGGGGGGCCAACACTACCTTCTACAGTAGACACTCTTGGCGATGGATCTTGTAACCAGGATCGATTTTTAACCAAGGCCAGTTAGTTGTCACCAATGGGATAAAAAATTATTTGAATCAATTGTTATGTAGCAGAAGGCTGACGTAAGTAGCACCATATGCCGTTTTTCCATCTACTAATCCTGTCGGAAGGCAAAGAAACAAATAAATCCATATGGACATGTAAGGAGACGCTGTCGGTCGGGACGCAAGTAAACAGTGCAAGGGATAATTAGCTTTGTTTGCTTTCCGTGTCCTCATAAACGCGGTCCAGCTGTTAAAGTAAAACTATGAAGAGATTCAGAGGAAATGTTCCAAGGATCCTTCTATCTGGGGAGAGATTAGTGTCCCCGCCAATGGGACGAAGGCCGTCAGCTGTATACACTGAGCAATAGGCCTGATCTGACAAGAGAACATCCAAATAAGAGCAAAGCTCGGAAAACATCATGTAATTATCACATCATTTGTATAACGCGCACGTCTGGAGGCTGCTCGCTGCCCAGCAGTAATCCTTCTCTGGACGAGGTTGTGTTCTCTCCTCCCTGCCCTAACTGCGATACGGGAGATTCAGGCTGGTATGGGCACTGTACACGGTGTTGCTCCTTACACCAGCATGGCACTTAAAGAACACAAAAATTGTATTTGGGAAAGAAAAATATGATGTAGCATCAGGTCAGTATCCCAGGCACATGTCTACCCCATCCTCCCGGAGCCCAAACAGATCGTGGTAGACCACCTGCCTATTAGATGCCACATGCACAGTACTTGGACAGTCAATATGGCCATTCCTGGGTACTGCATAGTCCTTTGGCAGGCCAGGGCATGGAATACTATCACCAGAAGACCCTCTAGTAATAGGGAGCAACAGAATCTGAACAGATCAGGTCTATGGTGCCTGGTGTACAGTAGGGATCCCTGTCACACAATTTTGGCATCCTTAATCTTGTTCATTCTAGCACCGGCCATCTTTGAAAACCCATGCAGTTCCTCTTCCCTGCCTGGGGTGTCGCTGTCTGCTGTGGTGTTTCTAGCACAGGTCTGGTGTGCATATTAGTGCTGATATACAGACCACACTGTGCTAGAAGCACTACAGCAGACAGCGATACCACAGGCAGGGAAGAGGAACTGAATGGGTTTTCAAAGATGGCGGATACTAGAATGAACACTATAAAGGACAACATTATATGTACCTTGGATTTTAAGGCCCTGCTGACTTCTGATGCCGATTCTGGAAATGCATGTGAGAGACTACAACGGCTCCACCTGTCTGAAGCAAGCAAGGTGCGCAGCACGGTGCCACAGTGGCTAGTAATAATATTGTATACACAGCTGTGTAGAACACTGGCGATTGGTTAAAAGGTATAAAAGGTCTGTGATTGACAGTTTTACACTGCAGCAGATCTATCAGCGACCGGTGCCCCTGTGATTTACTGAGGGATTACAGCTGTGTCTGCATAACACAGCGACTGCCTGCCTGAGGGGGTAATGAGACAACCAGGTACCGGCCTATTCTAGTCTGCATAGTCTCTACCTTCATCATCAGCGATGATGCCGTCACCCCACCATGATCTCATCCACAGCTGTGATCTCCCGCAGACATAGATTATCCCGATATCACACGCTGGCATTGCAGGAGATCAGTATGTACCAGGCATCTTACCTTTACCTGGCACAGGGTAATGGGGGTGGATGGGTCATCTGTGAAGTGTCTGATTTAGTAAACAAACCTAGAACCAAGGTTCCAAGCTTAATCCTGGTTGGAGAGATGTAGCATATTGTTCTCCAAGTCTGTCTGTGACTAATGTGTATAATTATATAACACAGAACACAACTTTGTCAGGGAGGACAGTTGTGGCAGAAAGGAATGTCATTTGAAATACACACAGGTATATATATATATATATTTATTAAAGGTAACGGTAACACCATAGTCAACCGAATGACGCCAACATCAACACATATATACTAATTATACACACACCTCTCTCCAGCCACCGGAGACATCGAATCTCTATTTGGACACCAGGCACTGGGGACAGGGATCCCCAATTGGACACCAGGCACTGGGGACAGGGATCCCTAATTGGACATCAGGCACTGGGGAGAGGGATCCCTAATTGGACACCAGGCACAGGGATCCCGACCGGACACCAGGCACAGGGATCCCGACCGGACACCAGGCACTGGGGACAGGGATCCCTATTGTGTACCACCAACCTGAGACAGGGATCCCTACTGTACACCAGGCACCATAGACCTGGCTCTGATTGGTTTACTAGTCACCATAGGTTGGAGCCTGTAGCATAAGGTATAGAGGTCACAGGGTTTATATATGGAAGCACCATGAGTGTCCCCCAGCGGAACAGGATACAGCGGTAAGGACTCAAAGCCACAATGACATATGTGAGCCACGGGGCGACAGGTACCGCCCGGACCACCGGAGCAAATACGTAGGAACGAACAACCTAGTGCTCAAGTGTGCGGCTTATCCAAGCAACTATGCCAGCGAGAGCAGCCCCCCCCCCCCAATCCTGACACTAATACAATCTGCACTGCACAATCAGTGTCACATCCATCTGCGGTAAAGAGCAACAGTAACTCCTTATTCTGACGTATACAGTAGCCTCGAGAATCCTGGCGCTTACCAGGAGACAGCTCATTGCTACGAGCGACGCCGGCGGAACGCAGCCGATACAGGGAATCGTTTGAACAGACCGATTCTTCATCGCCGTCCTTTGATACGGTTCCCTGAGCTGCGCTTTGGAAATTTGTTTTTCAGAAATTAGAGGAATAATGGTAAAAGCATTTAGGTTTCCTGAGAAAGTGTCAGTGACAGCAATACGGCCGGAGAGGGGGATTCTAACTACATTACGCCAGCGCAGTAAAAACAAAGGCACAATTACATCGCTGGAGTCAGCAGTATTCTTGGCAATTGTCAGATTGTAGAATCCACTGAACCACATGCAGACGTTCCTGCAAAACCATCTTATTTTATTATTGTAATAATAGATTACAGAGAGCATGCTAAACTATTTACAGCCCGGGAGAGCGAGGGGAGGGGGGAATCGCCGTTGTCCTGAACTGGCATCTGGGGCCGTACTCATAATATACAATGGCGTTCTGTGGAATTTTTTATTTTATTTTATATTTATTTTTAAACGATACTTTTACGGATTTGATTTAGAAAAGTAAAAGGTCAACTCGGGGTCACATCATAACCGGGACTCGACGCACGTATTTCCAGGATTAAAGGGTAGACAGTGGCGAGATAGAAAGTCAATAAGTCAACATGCACAAGGTAGCGTGTGATCAAGGTGCTACCGCTGCGATCGGCACACTTCACCGTTCATAACCGGAGTTCACGTTGGTGTTAAAGTTTAAAAAAAAAAATCATAAAAGACTCAGACCATTTGTTAATATCAACCCAGCGCATGTTGACCTTTTAACGGTCGACCTATCATCTGGAAACCGCTCCCGTCTAACCCCTCCCCTTTTTTTTTTTTAAATGGCATCAAGAAAATACTTTTTACAATTAATTTATTTTATTACAGGATTTTTACTTTAGCACATGGATTGATCTATGACCAAACACTAGGGCTACATTGTATTTTCCATTATAAAGGTCACTTATGTATTTGCCATTCTTTCATATTCACATTTATCATCTGGTATTTCCCAATCCTGACACGTCATACTCTTGATATCACCCATCTGGACTACTGCAACCTGTTGTTTATGAATCTTTCTTTGTAACTTCCCAATTAAACCTATGCACAATGTGATTGCATGTTTTGTCCAATCTCAGACCATACAGAACCCAGTTTAGGCTCCACATCCTGAAGGCTCCCATACACTAGTCCTAAGGACAAGTTGGACTAGTTTGCTCTTGATTCAAAGGCCTCAATCTCTCCTCCTCCGTCTTCAATCTCATCTCAGTCCCCAATCCCTCTCATCCTCTTCCTCAGACAGTCACCTTGCTCTGTGCGGATTTCCTCCTCTTGAACTTGCCCTCTTCTTCGATCAGATTGTATAATATCCTCCCTGTCTATTAAAGCCCTGATCTCCTTCCTCTTTCTAGCCCACCTACTGTTTGTAGACCTTACACCCCCCCTCCCCCCCATCCCTTAGTTGGTAAGTTCTCACAAGCAGTCTCTCCACTCTCCGGTCTGGTGCCATCTTCCATGGTGTGGCCTGGAACCCACAGCCCCGGGACAGGAGGTGTTATTGCTGTAGCATATTGCAACAGAGGCCTTGAGTAAGAAGTGAGGTCGATTAATCACCGGTTTGCACCGTTGGGTGTGGAAGAAGTTGGCTGGCCTCCACACAGCCCTGACCTCAACCCTGGGCACCAACGGGATGAATCGGAACGCCATGAACCTGGCCTTATCCTCAACATGAGTGCCAACTTTACCAACGATATTGAGACTGAATGGATACAAAGACCAGTCAAGTTTGCAAAGGATGGAAAGCAGCCAAGCAAATTGCAGGTGGTGATGCCTTTTAGTGGACAGTTCACAAACCTATAACTCCGTGTATGAAATCGTCATCTCCTGCTGTGTTATGTCCATTGCTAACGGATTTCATGGAGAGCCCGTCATAAAATTCCTGGAATAGTTTTGGACCCATTGATGGACCCCTCCAGGAAACCCACGCTTGGCTAATAACCAGAGTTATTGTCGGAGAGAGGAGGATGATGAGACTGGTGAGCAGGCCACCTGTGTTCCGCCAGAAACAGCCCTGAAACGCCGACTGTTGCCGACATCTGAGAAATGGATTTATGGGATCGCTGACGGCTTACATAGAAAAAAAAATGGTTTTAGCAGAACGTGGACTATTCATAAGGAGCGCAGTAAAAATCCTGCCTGACTGAGAAAGCAGATTAGGGTAATGTCAGCACATTTAATAAACTGTAAATCTGCCATACCCACTTGTATGTATATTACATATGTCATAGAGCGCCGACATCAATGTACGCTCTGCCGCCTGGGCCTTACAGAAGGAGATTGTGCGAGGATAGATAGGTAGACATAATGTGTGTGTAAGTGTGTGTGTGTGTGTGGGGGGGTGTGATGCAGCTGAGGATATAATGTGACTATTAATCATTATCTTACGTGCCACCAGCATGTAGCTCATTTCAGGGTCATAGAAATCTGCAGCAAACTCAGGCCTCACAGGGTTATGGACCTGGGCTGATGTAAAGTTGATGACGCCAGCGGCCCTCCCTCTCAATGGCCGGGGAACCCCTGCGGTTTATGGGGAACGCCCAGAAAATGCTGGCGGCACGCCCTCAAACACGCTTCAATAATTGGGAGCCGATGTCGACACACACACCCTTTTTTTTTTTTTTAAGAAACATGTCAGCCTTTTCATGTCAACCTTTAGACTGTTCCATCCACACCCAATTTAATGAAAGACACAGACCAGCTAAGACTGGTTGCCTGGAAGGAGTCAGTTGTGGAGAGTCCGGATGACGTATAGAATAGGCCCCAGAGGAAGCAGTCACCCTTTCCTTTTACACAGAACTCCAAGGCCGGAAGCATTTGACATTAGCGGAAATGATAAATCCACTGATGGTTACGTCAGCGCAATCCGCTTTCCCCTTCAGTTCTGTTGCACGCTCTCTGCCGCCACGGCAACGGATTTCAAAATCGTTCTTGCGAGATACATTGTTACACTGAACCTTTTTGACGTCTTCTCGGCACAGTGATGGGAGTCCATGAGCGGAACAGAGGATTACTCGCTGTGTGAACCAGTCAGTATCCCAAAGGCAGCCGCTGGGAGTACAGTACGTGTGGAAATTGTAACACAAACAATTAGGTTTGAAATGGTTCCATTTTAATGGTTCGTTAGAGAGACGAAGCAAGACACTGGCTCATGTTGATGTTAATTAGCCGTGAACTCCAGATGCTTTCGTTTACGGATACCAGCAAGTACTACATTACGGTGAAGTTACGACCGCGTCTGTCGGAAATTGAACTACGTCTCCCAAGGACGGTCCTCGGAGGCTGCTGTGAATAATTTTTCAGCCTTCAACTGTCATTCTAACAATTCATGGGATGAAGCGAGAAACTGAAGGAAAACAATAATGGTCTATTGTCCAGAGAGTTTAGTTAAGCTAATCATCCCGTATTCACAGAGCACCAATCACGGCGCCCACAGCTCTGAAGGATAGCCTACAGAACACAGGCTCGTTATAGTAAGATAGGACGTAGACAATGTAATGTTCCTATACAGTATGGAGAATTAAAGTAAAGAAGCAATATCCAGTCTCACCCCGAATTTCCATTTCAAGGCTTTACTCAAAAGTCTGCAAAGTAAGATTGGTTACCTAGGAGGCTGCAAGATTACCACTTTGGGCTCCTGATGCAAATAAAGACACAATTCTGTGAAATATACACAGAATATTATAAACAGTACCTATTATATCTCCAACATATTTTGTGGCCCTATACAATTATGAACGGAACATTTGTATTAGACCGACAGTGGGGTAACTATTAATGGAGTAGAACACGGTACTGCTATAGGTCATCTGTGTTATATACTGTCTACTAGAATGCCCTGCAATCACCATCTCTTCTATTCTCCCTCCATGGGGGTCGTGGACCCCCAGGAGGGAGAATAGCTGACGGCCGTCGGGAACCGGGCCGTCAGTGTTTTAACAGTCGGGATCCCGACCTCTATTGTATCCTTTGATTTGTACATAAATCACTAAAATGCTCTATGGCCACTATAATTTTCTTCGATTTGTACAGACGCCAATAGAGTTCACTCTATATTGTAAATAGACCACTAGAATACCCTCTGATTAGTACAGAGATCAATATAGCGCTCTCTGTATTGTAAAGATGACACTAGAATATCCTCTGGTTTGTACAGAGGTCACTAGAATGCTCTCTGTATTGTAAATAGACCACCTGAATACCCTCTGATTTGTACAGAGGTCACTAGAATGCTCTCTGTATTGTAAATAGACCACCTGAATACCCTATGATTTGTACATAGGCTACTAGAATGCTCTCAGATTTGTAGAGATCACTAGAATGCTCTCTGTATTGTAAAGAGGACACTAGAACATCCTCTGATTTGTACAGAGACCACTAGAAGAAAGGCTCTCTGTATTGTATGTGTCTGAGCCTCTTACAGACTGTGAGAAGAACTACCAGAAAATGCAACAAAGTTATGCCTGGTGAAGCCAATTAAGCGTCCAAGTTCTGCCCTTAAACAGCTGGTCAAACCCTCACGACAATTAAACTAATAGCATCCCTCCTAGCCCCAAATTGCCTGATTGACACTAAATAATTCTTAATAAAAACAGGTAGGCTCAGGGTAAAATGCAGATCCCGATGCTACTTTGTAGTTGTTCTACTCTGCTGAAAACAGCTTTAATTATACATATTCAAACTGAAACTGGAAGCGCTCCTATATTGCTAGCTAGCAGCGGCTTTGCTGCCCATGAATGATGCGCATTGTCCCTGTTCTCTGTGATCTGATTGTCCGCAATGTAACCCTGCACTCCCAGCGATTAGTGCAAGGGTTACTTCTCTGCAGTTTTCTACTGCTGTACGGGCAGGTGCGCCGAGAAAAGCCCCGATACACACTCAGCTGAACCGGCTCAATTGCGATGGCTAACAGATTAACATTTATCATACAGACCATAAAAAAACATAAAAAGGGAAAAACAATCCTGGCGGGGCAGAGACCACGGGGGCCTGCGGTGCTGCGAGTCTCGCTCTTGTCGCTTCGTGTGAAACACAATATCCAGGCGGAAGCTGGAACGACACTAATGTAGTCTAGAACCTCAGCGATAGCGAAGGAATTTGCAACAAAGGATTTTGAATTTCATTACCGCAGTTATACTGAAAAACAGGGGGCAAAAAAAATTAAAAATACAGACCCGAACTTGTTAAAGACACATAAACAAAACAAAAATTGGAGCGTAAAAAACTTGACCTTTTGACTGATGATCTTCCAATTGTTAACCTTCCAACCCTGTCGACCTTTTTCATGTGTTTACCTACGCCCTGCCAACCTTCAGTGGTCGACCCAATGCATGTGGACCTAATATTCGTCAACGTAACGACCATATCCCCCTCCACCAGTCTGCAAAAAACATTGATGTTACCTAGAAGACTGCAAGAGTTGAAGTCAGTCACGGCTCCTGCGTTGCTTTACACCTATTCTAGAGCAACACAGAAAAAGGAGAAGATATTCAGTATTCAATTGACCCCCCTCACTAGGTTTTTGGAGCGAGGGGGAATCGGCGTATGCGGCCGCTAAAACAGCGAGGCTCGAGGCTAAAAGCAGCGGGCTCCCTGCATTAGCCACGAGCCTCGCTGTTTGTAGGGATTCCTCGCTGTCTTCTGACAGCGAGGATTTCCCGGTCGCGTTGAATAGGGTGCGTGGCCGGCGTGGGGGTTAAACAACAAGTATCGCTTGTTTTTGGCGATCAGCGCCGTTTAACTCCCCCGCCGGCCGCATTGAATACACCCCAATGTCTGAAATACCCGGATGCTAAGCTAGATTGCTGTACGATAGTGGGCATACGTGCTCTGTGAGCAGAGGTTAGGGAGTTGCTCAGTATGGAGGCGAATGGAATGCATCCTCGTATATTTGAAGTTGCTATATAAATAATCCGCATCCACCATATGAGAAAGACACGGAGGCAGCAAAGGAATTCTTCTCAAGCTAGCTGGGGCATCCACCTAACTGGTTCCTCGCCAAATATATCACAGTGTTATCCTGCTCTAAATAAAGCACAAGCATTCGGAAGATGCGAGAAGGCCGATCATGGGGGGGGGGGAGTTGTGGAAAAACAAAGTCTTTATTCCTGGAATTATTTAGAATAGAAGAGAAAACAAAATAAAAAAATAAATAAAAAAGGATCAAAAAGGAAAAACTCTGCAAATGAGGGAATGTGTCAACAAGTGTGCAATGCAGAGCGTGCGGCGGATTGTGGGGGTGGTATTAAAGTGCCCTCCTAAACAAGGCATCGGGAATATGCACGGAAATGCTTGGAGTGCTGAAATATCTAGGGGAGTTCTATACATGTAAGGAGAGGAGGAGACGGCATTCTCGGGCCCGGTTTACATGGGATGAAATACTG
Organism: Crinia signifera; assembly: GCF_055691185.1. Classification (NCBI taxonomy): domain Eukaryota; kingdom Metazoa; phylum Chordata; class Amphibia; order Anura; family Myobatrachidae; genus Crinia; species Crinia signifera. The sequence goes on from NC_139225.1 coordinate 26,233,625, forward strand.
CCAGAGAAAATATGTATGCGAGCGATTGCGAAGTGGTCAGCAGAACAAAGCAGAGGCAGCGGACGCTCTGGAATCTGTTTAATGCTCTGCGAACAGTCAGCCCCTAACTACCATTTTTCAAACCCAGACTAGAGCCGATTGGCTGGCTGTTTATCGCTCGCCATTTTATCACTTTTTGAAGCTTGATACATCTGGTGCTAGGAAAAGATACGCCGTTCTGATAATCTGTCCGACCATTGTGCCAGTAGTTTATTTATAAATGTCAATTTGATGCCCTAGTCAAGATTCATAGGCACATTTATCATTGTAAAATTTATCATTGTAAAATGCAATCACATCACAGGGATGTACTATCCCTGACAGTGCAGGGACAGGGCTCCGAAGCACTGACCCGAAAGCCGGGGGGTCTGCGTATGCGAGGTTATGCTCTGACACCCCCCCCCCTCTGCTCACCGCACTGCCGCCCGGGCAGGGTGATGTGCAGCCATAGGCTACAATGGGCTATCACCTTCCCAGAATGGCGATAGCCCAGGGATGCAAAGCCGGGCTGCCCGATGTTGATACATGGCGCAGCTTCGCATCCCCATTGAAACCTATGGGGGATGCGGACAGCGGCGCTGCAGGGGGGATCACAGCAGGGATTGGACATTCCTGCTGCGATCACCCTTTAAGGGTTAACCCCCCAAAAACTGGTGTTTTCGGGGATTAAGCCGCAAATATTACTTGATAAATGGGGCCCTTAGGCTGGTGTCCCCTAGCACCGCAGCTAGTTCCGCGTCCCTGTACCAGCACAGCGACCCTCACTCCTCACCCATAGCAAACCTCATCCACAGAGCCGCAAGTAGACATTTTAGTGCCCTGTGGCACAGCAGGTGCCAAAGTAGCTTGGTCTTGCTGGGAAGGGGCCCCAAATTCAGATTATGCCACACAGTACAGCAACCCTATTCAAATTACACCACAGTAATGTCCCTTTTTCATGATAAACCACACAGTACCCCTTTACCTTATACACATTAAACCTCGCAGTAGTGACTCCACTCCTCAACTGAACTCCAGCCCGCATAGGTTATGTGCCCTGCAACCTGCTGCTGGCCGCCCCCTGGGCCCGCCTCTGACCGCTGTCAAGCTGAGTCAACCCTAGGCTTGAAATAGATATCCCGAGGCATTCAAAATGCCCTAGGTATTTGCCTTTGCCTAGGACTGGCCCTATTCTCACGATACAAGGTCTTTTGGATGAGAAGGATAAATCAGATAAATCAGCTGTGTGTATGTTCCAAGGGTACAGATGTTATCGCTGTTGTGCCAATTTGCAAGCCGGATTATTACTGATCAACTGCACACGCGTACAGATCATAGCGTGCATGCACAATGCCAATCAGCGATAAAATGCAGCACCTTTTCTTTTTCTTTTTTATCGCTGGCCGGGTTACACACAGACTGCACACAATGGAAAAAAAACATTAATTGGTGAATGGCGTGTGTATGGATTTGCAGCTAATTGCCGATTCGCAGGGATTTCACTACGACTGCGGCGACTCTCTGATCAGCGATTGTGTCTGAACCCAGCCCTAATCGGATCTTCTGAAACTCGTTTACTCGCTCTGCAAATAGCAAAGTTGCTCAGATCGTAAGTGAATCATTCAAAGCTTAACCCTTTCTGCACAGAGAATGCCGGTGTGCGGCCCAAAGTGACCGAGAGGGAAAGAGCAGCAGTGTAGAATAAAGTGCAACGTTCAGCCTGGCAGCGGGATGAAGCTTAGCGATCAGTGCAGCAGATCAATGGGAAAACACAGTAACACATCTGTCTGCGTAGGGAGACGTACCATCAGCAGGAAGAGACCACTTATATTGCGGCTTCCTTACGTACTGGGAATATTCGGGAACAGATTTGGAGCCGTCATCTCCAAGAAAACAAATATTTGAAGAGATTTAACAAACTGTACCAGAAAAATGACAGCTGGAATCTTAATGTTTGCTCAGAGTTACAGAATGAGTGCGCAGATTGTTCCGTCTTCTAACACAACGTCTGTCTGTGGCTGCCCTGTCTAGCACATATAGCGTGCTATAGTCAGGCGGCCATGACCGTGCGGTAAGGTGGGGATGGAAAGATACATACCGTCCCCGGTATGCTCCGGACTGACCCAATATCCCGCTATATGGGCTGTCAATGGTAAATCCAAGGCGGAATATTGCATATTGGTCTCTTTCTAGACCAGGCATGTCCAACCTGCAGACCTCCAGCTGTTGTGAAACTACAATTCCCATCATGCCTTGCCAAAGATTTGCTATTAGAGAATGCTAAAGCTATGGCAAGGCATGCTGGGAAGTGTAGTTTCACAACAGCTGCAGGGCCGCAGGATAAAATAGTTTTTGCATCCATGAGAGTATTTGTATCTTAAAAGAGTCACAATAAGAATTGGAACTAGGGGGTTATTCAGGCTTGATCGCTGTTGTGTAATTTTGCAAGCCGATGGAATATCTTATGATTGCACATGTGAATGGGATGGCAGCGCGCATGCGTGACGCAAGACAGCAACAAAGAACAGTGATTAATCTATTTGCAATCATCCCGCAGTTTGATTGACAGGAAGTCTCTGTTTGGGGGTGGTAGGCGGGGGCGATTTCTGGGAGGGTCAGAAAAAACACAGGCATGCCCAGGCTTTTCAGGGAGGGTGCGTGATGTCAGCTCTGGCCTCGATCAGCCTGATTCTGTCGCACAGTAGTGGAAGGTTAAAGGTTTTGCACACTTGCACACTCATTCGTAGACTTGCACGGGGCGAGATTTCACCATTGTGTTGGTGGCGCATAGGGAAGCCAATCCCGGAATTTGGGATTGAGAAATGCTCAATTCCCTGGATTGGCTTCCCTAATAATAAAAAAATGCCTGGGAGCCGGGCGAGTGATGCGGCTGGGAGCCGGGCCAGGAGAGTGATGCGGTGCAGCTGGGGGTGGGCGGAGCAACCTCTGACCACGTCACGCTGAGCAGAGTCGCATAGCTGAGGACGGGAGAAGCCAGGCAGCATCTAAGCGAGAGGTCAGACACCACTAGACTGCGCACGCAGTCTAATCCCGAAATGTTGGGATTGGAAACACCAATCCTGGGATTGAAATCCTGGCAATTCTGGGGCCATATCCCGGGATCCTGCCTATCCCAACCCCGGGATTAGCCACACTAGTGGGGGCTGATTGCAGGCATCTGCAAATTCAAATAGCAGCGATTGGGTGTGCATCAGGCCTTTAATTCTCTGGGTGGGGTAACGGTCAGACAAGACAGTGTCGTGTATCCTTTGTGTAACAGCTTCCGTGGTAAGGCTCAGAGGGGAACCGCAGCACAAATCCGCTCTCTCTCATAAACCGGAGGCTATAGCAAAGTTATTTCCGCTCACGGGAGCGAATGTTTTCTAGCCCAAAACTCTGCATGCTGATGTGGCAGAGATTTTGGGAAGGGGGGAACACAGGCTCTGGAAGGAAGACAGAAGAACAATGGTGCAATAAATATTCTTATACAGAAAGCGCCAACGGAGATAATTTAGTTAGCTGCGGATTTCACAGAAGCGCAATACAAGCTGGGCAGCGAGCTCCGCTCATAAACCAGATGTCCTCATGACTAGATTGAGTGACACACAGATGCAAATCTCATTATAATCCTGTAAATTAAGAGGGGGAGGGGGAGCGGCTCGATATACAAAGCCTGGATTACCATCAATACTACTTGCTTTATTAAAGGCGAGTTCAGATGATATCTAAGAAATTAAGAAAAGGCTGCCAACCGGCCCTGGCAGACGCACAATCCAATGGCGGCAACAAACCATAATTGGCGATAGATAGATAGATGCCCCCCCCCCCCCCCATGGGGGCTGCGAATGGGCTGTCAGTGAGTCTCAACTAAATGAAATGTAAAAGCGCATGTTGGGTCATTGGGATAAATGGACGCCTAGTACTACAGACAGGAAGTCTGCTGTGCATGCAACATTTTTATCTCCTGAATCCTTAGCGTGTATTTATGGGGTATGGATTGTATGGTCAACCTACAGATGGTCGACAGTCATTAGGTCGACACCACTAGGTCGACAAACTGAAAGGTCTACATAAGCATTAGGTTGACATGGGGTTTTTTCAGGGTTTTTTTTACCTGGCATGGACACAGGATTAAAGTGCACCGCGTGCGCTCGCCATGCTTCGGGCACGGTGCCTCGCTACGCTGGGCACACTATTTTATTCTCCCACCACGCTCTAGTGGATGGTAGGGCATGAAACACAGCCTGTCGGCACATGTTGGCTCAAAAAACTGTGAAAAACCGCATGCCGACCTTTTGATTGTCGACTTGTAGACCATGTCAGCCTAATGCTTGTGTAGACCTAATGACCTTAGACCACGTCGACCTTGTGGTATCAACCTAATGACTGTCGACCATCTTTAGATCAACCAACCGACCGTATCCTGTATTTATGTGTGTGTGTGTGTGTGTGTGTTGGCTATGTCTTGATCACTTACACAAATCCACTCCTATGTTAAAGTTTTGTGTTACAGATGCCAAAGATCTACGTGTTCAGCAGGACCTTTAATATGAATAAAACAGACATGAGATGTGCGGAACGCGTTAGCTTCCCCTGACAACAAGGTTCCAGGCGGACGCCTCCTGACGCTAACTGTCCTGGCTGATGTTTGGACGTTCTCTCCGTGGTTTACAAGAGTTTTCACTGCACGGTTCTAAGAAAGCTGAGCCTATATCCCTGGAGATAATCGCTGGGCTGTGAGATCATTCCGAGGAAGAAGTTTTCCATTACTGACGACTTGGTTGGCAGAGAACGACGGTTTTAGTCATTTTCTTTTCTTTTTTATCATTCCCTGAACGTTTATACTACAACGAAAGGTCATGTTTTGTGGAGTGTGTTTTGTGCAGAGGCTTCTGTTAGATCCTATACACTGGTCACGCAATGATTGTAAATAACGTCTGATTGGGAACAACGGCTTTAAGACCCTCGCTCCAAAAGTAACCATGTCCGATTGGAAAATAAATGCTGATTCGCTGCAGATATGTAGCTGTTTTTAAAGAATAAGAAAAAACCTAGTAGTTTCAAAATTCTGCGGCAAACTTGCCAAATCGGCAGCTGCTGCATTCGTTTGGTGGACTTGTACAGCTTAATGTGGCTCTGTAATATATGAATCACAGAGCCTAATTCATGTCCGTACCAAATGCCTACACAGCCGCGATGGTCCAGGTTACTGGACTGCTAATCATGGCGAGTGAAGCGGACAGCCAGCAAAAAGGCACAATACTCCGCAATTGCAACAACCAACTCTTGGAGTTGAGCTAGTTCTATGCAGGTATCCGGTTGATAGTTCTACAGTGTCTAGATCAGTGATGGCTAACCTTCACACTCCAGCTGTTGTTGAACTACACATCCCAGCATGCCCTGCTACAGTTTTACTATTTGGCCATGCTAAAACTGATGCAGGGCATGCTGGGATGTGTAGTTCAACAACAGCTGGAGTGTCAAGGTTAGCTATCACTGGTCAATATAGTCAGTCAAGCAGGTCGACAGCAACAAGTTGACAGTCAGCAGGCCGACAGTGTCAAAAGGCCGACAGTGTCAAAATGTTGACATCGTCATACTTCACTATCCATGTTGGCATAGAGGGAGAATATAATAGTGTGCCGAGTGTATAGAGGCACCGTGCCCGAAGCATGGCGAGCGCAGCGTAAAGCCCTGTACACGCACATCGATTTGCTTTTGATTAGTTACATTCGATTTTCTATTAGATCTGGTATTAGATCTTCCCATTCGATTTGGCATTAGCTCTGTACTCTTGCATTAGATATCGAATTCGATATACACATTTGATTTACTAGATGGAATTCGATATTTCCTTGGCTGCACAGTAGATTTTTCTGGTCAATTTTGTGAAAACGGGAGCGCGCATCGAATCGAATGCAGTTCGAAAGTGACACAAAAACCTTTCGATTTAGTTTAGGATTTGATTTTGCTTCTATGAGCAAAATCGAAACGAAAAAAAAAAAAAAAAAAAAAAAAAAATCGATGCATGTGTACAGGGCTTTACACTAATTGGTGGTCCATGTCGAAAGGTGTGGACATTGACACAAGAAAAATGTAAAAAAAAAAACCTCATGTGGACCCTTTGATTGCTGACCTTTTCACCAGGTCGACCTTTTGAATGTCGACATTTTGACCCCCATTGATCTATCTAGACATGGTAGATCTATCAATCCAAAACCTGCCACTCGGACTAGCCGCGGCAGCTGCAACGCTGGAGCCACGTGTCTCTACATAGATGGCCGCAGCTGAAGGCAGATACACGTTTCAAAAAGGCCGGGGTAAGTCTGCATTTTGCCCCACATTAACGCCTCCAAACCTTTCCTACCTGTCAATCCCTCCGCGTATAAAAGATCCTTACTGCAGCGGTGAAATCTCCGGATCCGATTGGATATGCACAGGACCACGCACTGGATCAGAACGGGAAGTAAAAAGACACTTTTCAAACGATTTATCGGCCCAATGCGTCGAAACGGTGTGAAAGGGGCCCAAACCGCACAAGTGTTTGGGGGACCTTACGTAAAACAAGGTGCACAAAATATAATAACGCTGAAGCCGCTAACGCAAATATGGAAACACAAATCTAAGTCGATGATAACAGAACCGTTTGGCTCTCAGGCCTCTACCATTGGGTACCTGTTGCTAGAATCCACTTCACCACTGGGCCCAGTAGCAGCACCACCACCACCACCCATGCCTGCCTTCATTTCAACCATAGTGTGATCCAGGTGTAAGAAAAATGTGGGGTTCTCCAGCTGTTCTGGAACTACACATCCCAGCATGCTCTGCCATATTTTTAGCATGCTCTATAAGCTAAACTGTGGCAAAGCCTACTGGGATGTGAAGTTCCACGGCGCACGTTGGGGTCCCCTAGAGTACGCTGCCCCACGTTCAACGTGTAAGATCATCATATGTGGTAGCGTGTATTAGGCATGCATCATGAAGTACACATGACTAATTGGAGGATCCTGTATACAGATCCCAGTTGCCGCGTCTGTGTGATCGCCCACACTGGCTCCGTATGTCTCCCCAGGTTCTCGCTGATTATTTTGTCAGGCCTCGTTCAGACCTCGCTGAGTACAGTAAATATCCCAACAGCCAGCCATCGGCACGCTCACAGACTACGGCTATTTGCAGGCACACGCTAGGGGCTCATTCGCACCCACCTGCCAGTAATTTGCTTTACAGCAGCCAGCATCTGGCAGCCACGTAGCGTAGGATTAATTAACGGAAACGGTTAATGCATTCCACCAACTTTTTCCAACACTGGGCGCTACAGTGCAAAATGATGAAAAGAAGAGGCAGGTGCGACCTTAAGTCGTATGATGGTGCTGGGGGGTGTTATAGTTTTTTTTTAGCCGACATGCACCGACAGGCGGTATTTCATGCCCTACCATCCACTAGGGCATGGTGGGAAAATAAAATAGTGTTCCGAGCGGCAAAAAAAAGTGAAAACCCCCATGTCGACCAAATGACCCTGTTGACCTTAGCCATGTTCACATTCATGCATGTCGACCTTCAGTGGTCGACCTAATGTATGTCTATCCAATGATCCCATTCCTATTCGGTATACATGGACTCCTGCACAGTATCACAACCTGATGTATGATATTATTAAGAGTAAATGCAGCAATGCACAGTACAACTACTATATGTTCTTTTCCGATGGAGTACTGGATGGTGCCAATACCTAAACATTGTCTTGTATATGGACTACAGCACATTGCCACTACCCGCAATATATTCTTATGATGTGTGTATGGACTACTGCACAGTACAACTGCCTGCTACAGTATGTGTTCTGGGATACGGTCATTAGGTCTACAACAACTAGGTCGGCGTGGGTCAATGTCGACATGGGTCTAGGTCGACACGGGTCTAGGTCGACACAAGCATTAGGTTAACAGTCAAAAGGTCGCGGGTTTGCCACTGTTTTTTGAGCAGACATTGTTGTTGTAGACCACACGATCCACACCCATGTGTTCTTACCCCTGTGTGTATGGACTAGTACACAGCACCACTGGCTGCCATATGCTATTCTATGCCCACTGACAATTACCTGCTATATGTTCTTATTTTGTGCCTATGGGCTACTGCACAGTACCACTACCAAATACTGTATATGCGCTAGTTTGCCTTGCATTTATGGTACTGAACATTTCTCTTCTCACAAACTGGCTGGTGCACATTTGCCAAAAATAAATGTATTTAAGGAGAAAAAAAAGAAATTGGCTTCCTAACACGGTTCTCCGTGAAGCAGAATATTTCACACACAATTGCTCTATAAGTTCAAAACAACTCTGCCGAGCCGACAGCTCCGCCATTTATGTCAGCCCCCCTGCTGTAATCCATCCCCAGACCTGGCAGCGGCACCACCTCTGAGCCGTGTGCTATGTACTTAGAGCGCAGCGGAGGCGTTGGAGCTGCTGAGCTGGAATTACAGTGGGGAGGATGTAATATTCCGCTTACTGTAGGTGCAGATGTGTCACGGGTGTAAATTTACGGTCGCGCCTGGAGAAGGACGTGAGCGATCCGCTTCCTACATACAATACGTGCGGCTGGGGTCCCTCTAAAAGGAAGTTACAATGGAAAAAATGTCTCTGGACGCAAATCTCTTAATGGATAATAGGATCCTATGGGAGAGCGGGTTAGTTCTCTGCCGACTTCTAAAAGCAGATATTACAGATTACATCCTATCTACTGGTTAGCTTGAATACAGTCATAAGGTCGACAGGCCTTAGGTCCACACCTGAAATAGATTGACGTGGCTAAGCACAACAGCGCCGGAAGGTCGACACAAGCATTAGGCCGACAATGGGAAGGTCGACAGTCAAAAGCTAGACATGAATTTTTCACCTGTTTTTTTTTTTTTTTTTTGCCGACATGTGCCGACAGGCTGTATTTCATGCCCTACCACGGCGTGGTGCGAGAATAAATTAGTGTGCCGAGCGCACTTAGACCGTGTCCATGTCTACTGTCGAAATTCAGGACAAAAACGTGAAAAACTCATGTTGACATTTGACTGTCGACCTTCCCATTGTAAGCTTAATGCTTGTGTCGACCTGTTGCAGGTGTTGTAGGCCTGTGAACCTTCAGCGGCCGACCCAATGGCCCCATACCCGGTGAGATCCAGTTCTCCGATTCAGCTTCCTCCTGAGTCTATCACACAAGTCTCCTATGCACTACACTGTGCTGTGCTGTACAATACACCCTGGCCGGCTGCCACTACACCTTTATCATTGCACTTTGTATGATTTATATACCTGGATTTTACTAGATTTACTGACACTAAAGCTGGGATAATTGAAGGTTGGGATAATTGTAGGAACAAAAGATAACATATTAAAGATTCTACACTTTTTGTCTAGTCTTGTTCATTAACGAGTAGTCCCATGTTTGCAAGACTCAGAATGTAGTGCAGGAAACCCCTCCATTTCACTGTGATTTAACCTCTAGGTGGTGCTGTTGTGCTAGACTGGGTTGGTATCGGAATGGCTTAGAGACCATGGCTATATCTGACACACGGTTTTTGGGCTTTTTTTTTTTACTTTATCATACTTTACCGGACTATGACTAAGAACTGTGAAGTGTGCCAAGGACAGTGGTAGTGGAAGAAAGAACCTGGCCCAGATGTGTGGCGTGCAAAATGGGGTGTGCGACGGGACGTGGTACACTAATTGGGGGTCTGCATACTTAGGTGTCGTCGCCGGACACCTCAAAAAATGTGAAAAACTCACGATGACCGGTTGTGTCGACTTACTCAGAATGACTAGAATCCTACCTAAAAGTTAAACATTATAAAGTATTATACAATAAGCATTTTTATTAATCATTTCAGTTATGAAAACAAATGTGACTTTTTGGTTTTGTTTTTTTTTTATAAAAAAAAAAAAATGTAGGCTTTTTTACTGCTACATTCGTATAATGTCACTTACATCACTGACCAATCAGCTTCTAACTCATTTTACAAGCTGACTGGTTGGTACTCTACCGCTCTCCTGCCTCCACTAAATAACAACTATAAACCGCTCTGAGTCAGCGCTAAAGTGCCCCGCTATCTCCTTCACAATGGCGGCCTCTTTGATCCATTCACTTGAGCCCCTGATTAATTACTAAAGGGCTCGCCAGCTCTTCTCTCCCCCCCCATTTATGATCCGAGGATGTATTGACTATTTTCTACAGCTCTTTAGATCTCACACAAGTGAAAGAAACCAAGTGAATTGCAAGGTAATAAGCACAGATGGGGAGGGGAGAAGGGGGGGGGGGGGGGGGTGTCAGTCTCCTTTCATCTGCAGAAACGTTATTGAAGAAATGGAGATACAATTTATCCGCTGCAGCCAATCGGGATGCTTAGATATCTGCTGAAACAAACAAAGAACCCCCATGTTTCCTCTCTGATGTGCATTTCCCAGGAGAGTGTGACACAAGGGCATGGGGGGAATATTCCACTGCACATGGCATCTGCACTTTGGGGGCGATTCTAACCAGCTTACTAAGCACCTGTTTCTCCGCCCTGTCCAAGCCCTACCCCCACGCAACCGTGCAGGGGGATGTGTAATGAAGACACATCCCCTGGCATGCCGCCACTGCAGGTGAAATCTTTCGATGGTCACTGACGTATATTTGCGGCTGCCGGGAAGAAGACGGGGCGGGCGGCTGACGTCATGTGACATCAAACGCCCACCCACAGCAGGCATCAGCCCTCCCGCGTAGCCATGGGAAGGTGAGGCGTTTTCATGGGGACGGCCATAAACCGCTGGGTGTTTCCATGGCCCAGAACCGCCACCACCCCCAGCCTTGCGGCCGTTCGCAGTCAAGGTTTGCACATGCGCAGAAATGGTCAGGGCAGGGGCCGAATTCGGATCACTATGAGTCATCCAGAATCGGATCGATGTCAGTTCAGTCTCAAGAAGGGGGAAGAGGAACAAGAAAGTTGTGTCCAAAAGGGGAACCGCTTGGTGCACTGAGAATATCTGATAAGACCAGACAATGGGCCATTGTAGGGAAGCCACCAGTATCTGGAGTCCCCCTTACCCCATACTCTCCTCATTCTGTAGTGATGATACTAAATGGGCGACTTTATCGCTCAACAAAATAAAAAAGTTTTATTTTTTCATCTTGACAGAAGAACTTTGCTAAATCCATTCCAAATAACAGTATTGGTGGAGGTCAACAACTCACTCCATGTAGGAAGATCCAATCGCTCACAGATAGCCGGGACTTCAAATTAGTCACCATCAGTTACCTGTCGCTCTATGTAGGATCAGATACATGTGTCGGAGAGACTGACAGGTAATCACGCACAGTTGCCAGGACCACTCTAAATACAGAGAGTGGATGGGAAAGGAGCTGGCGCAGGACCGAATGTAAGAGAAAGCTTCCCGCTTTGTAGGTGTCACTACACATGTGATGGATCTTTGGCCTCTGGATTCTATTAGTTGTGACTCATCGGGAGAACGTTACAGGTCTACCCACAGCACGCTCAGTCTGTGCTTCCCTCACAAGAGATCCTGACACAGAACATCGGCCAAACCTCAACTATTGGCAGCCAAACCCATCCCACACATGGCTTCCAGTGACCAGCTGATGCACGGGCAATTCCAGGCTTCCTACATGAGATTCTGCTTGTTTGAAAGCAACTTGTGGTCTGACAAGAGGCTGACATTACCACAGATAATGGGGGATCTCGGTGTTACCAGGCACTGTGCAGTGTTGGTTGAACACACGAGCACGGATAACAGCTCTTCCAAAGACACAACTCAATATTTCGACTGGTCACTTTTGACCTTCTGCATGTCGACCTATTACCTGTCTATCTAGACACTGCTGATCCTTGGATCCAAAACCTTAATATTTCAATTGAATACCCCCCCATAGCGTCAATCCCGGACGCTATGGGGGGTATTCAATGTTGAGTCACGGGTGTCGGTCCGACAGTCGTGACCCTGTCCCATTCTCAACTGAGAATTTGCAGACGGGATTATGTAGACGGGCCTGCCGCAGGACGAGAAGGGGGCTGTGCCCGGGAATTGTCGAGTTACGGCCGGGAGCTCGTTAATTCCTGGCCGTTCTCGGAAGAACGTGCCCGACTGCTTGTGAAGTCGGGCTCGTTCTGCTGAGATCCCCTGTTCAATGAGGTCGGGGAAGACCACATTAAATAGGGCCCCGCAGCCACCTCCCCAGTTGGGAATGGCTGCGGGAGGATTGAATATCCTCCTATTTCCACCTGTGGAAACAACGTCCGTCCTCTATTTAATGCTGCCGTTCCCGACAGCATTGAAGGCAGACTACGACAAAACAGATCTGACTTTAAAGAAGTCAGATCTGTTTTGTTGGAAAAGGCAGCTGATTGTCGAATTCAAGGCCGTTTTTCGTCAATCCGCGACCGTTTCCGCAGACATGTCCACTTTCCAACACTTGACAGCTTTAGTTAGAGTCGAGCTGAGCGAAAATGGCCCGGGATTCGGAATCCCCGACTGAATACTCCCCAAAGCATGCATCTTCAGTTGTTGCCTCCAAAATGAGAGCACGGTTACCACATCCACCCGCAGTTCTAGACTACTGTATCTGGGTAACAGCCAGACAACCAGGAATAGGAATTACGACGCGAAGACCACTGGCAGTAATGCTGACACAGGGATTGGAATAGTGCTCTTAGAGATGCATGGCCGACACAGTTTCTGAGATTCTAAGTGTAGACACATAAAGGCAAATACCATTGGAAAAAACCAAGAACTGGAGCCCGTTACGAGTATTAAGCAAAATGAAATGGCTTGGTTATTCTCTCCCACTGCCCGATAAGCTGCGAAGACATTGCCGATCTTTGCCAAATTCCTAACACATGCCGCAGAAACCATTAAAAGCGGTTCTAGCACGTTCTAGGCTTTTCTGCTAAATTAAACAACAAATCAGAGCATGGATCTGAAAACATTATAAAACAGGTGTTGATAGAAGCCAAAGCCAATGTAAGACAGTCCCGGGCCTGCAGCGGTAGTGAATACTTTACACAGCGCATTTCACAGAGTCCTGGATTAGAAGAAGCCATTATTCACAGGAGAACCTACACAGAAGCAATTCATGTCATGGAGAATATGCCAGTGAGCCGGCTTCAGAGAGAGACATGTAATTGCCTAGTTTGTTTAGTGATTATCCATGGTAATTATGTGTTCATCGAGCTTACGCAGGCTCTGAAAGACATGGAAGAAAAATATCCGTGTGAATAGAGAGTTACTTAATGTGATGGGCTCGGCGTAGATGGTAGCTAAGCTGGAGAGAGTAATCATGGTGACAGAGGTTATATAACGCCCAGTCAGCATGCTCCAATGACGTTCCTTGTATTCCGGTAATAACCAATCTCGTGCAGGTCACAGAGAACAGGAGGCTTCATTATTGCCATCGACGTCCGGGAACAGGCCGTGGTTCTGTGTAGGGTGCTGTGCAGTCACCTGCAGCTAACTGGCCAATAGAAGGCCCTGCTTCACTATTCTCTATGCGAGGTGCAAGGATCTGTCCTTTACCTGGAGGTAGCAACACAGTATTTCAGACATACCTCAGTGGTGCACGGAGAGGGGTTTCTGAGTGCCCAGAACCCCCCCAGACGGACTAGATGCAGATAACGTAGCACTTGCAGTGATGCCTAACAACACAATACCCCTGTTCCCATGCCAATGGGTGATCTACTAGCTGGGCTGCTTCTGGTCCATGACTATTGCTTTGTGAAGTGTGTGTGTGTGTGTGTGTGTGTGTAGGGAGATGAAAGAAGACAATAACCGTAATGTGGTACTCAAACACAATATACATACAATTTTGTTTCCATATCATTGTAGCAATTCTTAGAGACCTTTAATACAAAAGAAGTACTGTGAAAATGTTTTTGTTTACTATGGAAAGGATCCTGTGATCTTCCACCACAGTTGTCTTCCTTGGAAGTGCAGGCCTTTTTGTGTTTCAAATATAGGTATGGTCTCTGAAAGAACCAAACGGTTGATACAGTTGCTTCTAAGGTTCCGCTATCTCTCGGAGGGGTTTATTTTTGCAGCTAAAGCATGGTTTGTGCCACTTGCATGGAGCGATCCTTTGACTGCATGTTGTAGGTTCACAGCAACAACTTCCAAATGCGAATGCTAGAAGTTGCGGGAAACTCCCTATTATTTGGGTAGCCACCCACTCTCTGGAGAGAGAAGGCAGATCTCCCGCATCACATGATTCACAGGGGCTAAAATACAAAAATCATGCCATTTAGGCACATCGCCTCTGTTTATAAGGAGCAACGAGGTCAGGATCTTCATTGGAAGATTTCCTGGCCTCCTGGTAGCAACTGCAGCAGCCAGCTTGCGCAACTCCATTGGTCACAGGATGGTGTTGTGTGTGATCTGAAGCAGAGTCACGATTACACAGTATTACAGCTGCATCACCAAGTAATGACGAACAATATCTCCTTCAACCGCATCTGAATCAGGACCTGGATTCGCAGAACGTGCTAATACCACTGAGCGCACCAGGTGCAGGCAGTATACACCGGGTGCGCTGACACAAGGCGGCACACAATCAGCAGCCACAGACCTACCACACTTGGCCTGTGAAATGTTTGCTACAATCAAACCATTTTGCACAGAATTTGCCCCTCCTGCCACCAAGCTGCCTTCCTGTCCTGCGTGGGAAATGATGGATTAACCCTTTCAAAGTCGGTATGAGTCTATGGACTGAAAGCATGGTGTGCTTCAGTAATGGGTCTGGAAGCAGACTTCAAAAACATTTCTGAGCAAACATTAATGTGACCTTCGCTATGGGGAACGACTCTGCTTTTTTGATGAAAGGCAGCTCAGATCCTTATCCCCAGACCCCTTATCTACTAGAGATTACTTACTAGATTGTAAGCTTGCAGCAGGGCCCTCTAACCTCCAAGCCTGTCTGTTGTTACCCAGTTTGTTTTATCACGGTCTACAATTGTAAAGCGCAACGGAATCTGCAGCGTTATGGAAGAAACTGTTAATAAATAAAGGTTTCATTTTTACTAACATTTCTTAATTTGGCAACGGTGATAATAATGTAATCATTGCTTATGTTAATGTGACGAGTACTACTAGCGGGTATTCCTTAATAAGTGGCAATGTGTTTGGTTCTCCGTAAGCTGCAAAATTGCTTCAATAACTGGCGGGATGGTAGAGACATCAAAAACTGATAAACTAGAATTTAAAACCATCAAATTTGGGGAATTTATTCCACCACAAATACACTCGGAGGCTCCCGCCAGTGCTAGTAGACTATCCATGGGAGATCTGGACACCAGGAAATGGCCTAACCTTTGGGCATCACGGATGGTGTAATGATTAGCATTACAGCCTCAGAGCACTGAGGTCATTGGTTCGATTCCCACCATAGCTCTAACTGTGCAGAGTTTGTATATTCTCCCCGTGCTTGCGTGGGTTTCCTCCGAGTACTCCGGTTTCCTCCCACAATCTAAAAATATACTGATAGGTCAATTGGCTTCCAACAAAATGAACCCTAGAATGAATGGGTGTGCATGTACATGTGGTAGGGAATATAGATTGTAAGCTCCTCTGGGGCAGGGACTGATGTGAGCGTTCAAATATTCTCTGTAAAGCACTGCGGCATATGTGTGCGCTATATAAGAAACGGTTAATAAATAAATCATACCCTAAATAGCTTAGCAAAATTGTGTATGCCCCTTGGGACAGATCTATCAAGTTTCAAAAATTGATTAACAGCCAATCAGCTCCTACCTGCATGTCACAGACTGGGTTTGAAAATGGCAGTTAGGAGCAGAGTGCTGGGCATTACCTGCTTTATACCACTTTTCCACCAAAATGCCAGGTCTGATCTAGGATTTTGACCGTGCGTTCCTGTCATAAGACCCGGTTACCGCAGCATAGTCCTGGGTTTTCCCAGGGTTGCCTCTGTTTCCACTGAACCCTGTCAAATCTGGAAAAACCTGTAGATATCATTATAAATGGCTCCATCAAAAGCCGGCACCCTGGAAGAAGCAATCAGTGGCTTTTGGATTTACCAGTGTATAAAATCCCGGGTAGGAACCATTTTCACTGCTAGCTAACCGGGGTTTACCGGTTAAAAACCCTGCTAGCTATCCGGGAAGAAAATCCCAGGTCGTAAGACCCAGATTTTTTTCCAGGATTCCTCTGGGATGACTCCCCGATATACCCAGCTATTACTCCGTAAGTTAGTAAGAAGAGTCACACCCCCCATCGTTTGTGCCAACCCTCTGACACTGGCAAACTTTATGGCATGTGAAACCCATAAGTGGGTGTAGATCAGCTGTAAAGCATCTCCCCTGATTGGATGAGCAGCTTTACACATGGCAGCTGTAACTTGCATGTCAGCTACACGAGAATGCTGTGAACAGATTTTATAGGACACCAACATTTGGTGGCACTTATCATACTATCTGATGGATGCTACACTGTGCCGCTTGATTAAGAAGTCCTTTGTGTGTGAGAACTATCGCCTCTGCTATTTCTGCAATCCGAGATTACCCAATCCCAGGCTGACCACACCCTTTGCAAGAGGTGCTGCAACTACAGTGTGATGGATCTACATAACCTATGCGTTATACATATTTAGAAATTGTATGCAAAATCATTCCCACTGATCGGGGATTTTAAAAAAAAAAAGTACATTGTCCCTTTAACTCTTTCCGTGCCGAGAAATCCGATGCAAACTGCAGCATTTTGTGTTCTGTGAAAAGATCACATTGGGAAATGTATTACGAGGGGGGGCAGAGAGAGTAAACCAGGCTGTGGAGAAAGTGAAGCTGCACGCAGGGAAGAAAGGGCAGGCAGGGCGAGGAATGCTTTGCTCAAACCCTTGCAGACTAGTTCCAACCACAGAGCTACAGAATTTATTTCCCAGTGGCGAGTGAAAAAGCTGCAGTCAAGAGCTAAAGAGTCTTAACGTAACCTTTCCCAGCTTGCTGCATAAAATCCATTTAGCAGTTGCTCACAGGGTGCTGCCATATTTTCTTAAAAAGCTGTCCCACAACATAGGAAAGCATTTCTGCTGAGAGGGATGTAATGACATTAATAAGCCTTTATATAGTTCATGAATGCTCAACTCGGAGGAGGAATGAGAGCAGAGAAGGTAACCACA
The DNA here is from genome assembly GCF_055691185.1 of Crinia signifera. NCBI lineage: Eukaryota > Metazoa > Chordata > Amphibia > Anura > Myobatrachidae > Crinia > Crinia signifera. Next base: position 26,250,806 of record NC_139225.1, read on the forward strand.
ATTGTGCAATTCAGACAAAAGGTATTCATGCACTGTGTAACAGATCTATTCAGTATGGGCTCAGTGCTTAGCCGATTGGTGGAGTGAACTTATGATTTCATGCATGCTCTGGAACCGGGCCAACCAATGCGGAGTCGCACGCATTTCAGGTGCATGCTCACTTGCAGCAGGAGGGGTGTAAGGGAGCGGCAATACCATGCAGACAAGGTCCTGTGATGGGTAATCTATACGATAGTAGTAATAACCAGCCATCCAGACAGAGAGAAATCTGAACGCTCTTCGCAATTCACCCGGAATCCATACGCAATTCACGAATCATTGAATGATTTCCCCAGTCTGTGCAAATGTAAGTCTGATCCTACCGGTCATCTGTGCCCGAGACAAGCTGCTCGTGGCCACAGCTGATGCCACACCCCCTTCACTGAAAACACCACGGTACGCCTGCGTTTTCCCTGACACTCCCAGAAAACAGTTGGCTTCCGTCCCCAAACGCTGACTTCCTGTCAGTCAAACTGCGAGGGGATTGCGATGACGATCCATACACTATGTCTGTCTCTGTATGGGCTTGTGTGTGTATGCTACGTCCCATACGCCTGATAACCGCACATCAGTGATCAGCTCGGAGTGTAATTACGCTCGGTCAGACAGCATTAGCTAGCGCTGATGGCGATCTTTTACATCTTAATGCATACAGATATTAGCAAGAGCGAGTGTGCAAATAATTCGAACGCCTATAGCCAATCTCCGGTAACAGCACTGGAGGAACCATTCATTTAGACCAGGGCTGGCCAAACCGGTCCTGGAGATCTACCAACGGTCCAAGTTTTCCACATTATCTAGCTGGTGCACAGGTGCAGTCATTAGTAAGTGTCACATTTCCAAGATTCCCTAGCAGGTGCACAGGTGCAGTCATTACTAACGGTCACATGTCCCAGCTTCCCTAGCTGGTGCAGAGCTGTAGTCATTACTAACGGTCACATGTCCCAGATTCCCTAGCTGGTGCACAGCTGTAGTCATTACTAACCATCATGTTTCCCAGATTCCCTAGCTGGTGCACAGGTGTAGTCATTACTAAGTGTCACATGTCCCAGCTTCCCTAGCTGGTGCACAGGTGTAGTCATTACTAAATGTCACATGTCCCAGCTTCCCTAGCTGGTGCACAGGTGTAGTCATTACTAAATGTCACATGTCCCAGCTTCCCTAGCTGGTGCATAGCTGTAGTCATTACTAACTGTTACATTTACCAGCTTCCCTAGCTGGTGCACAGGTGTAGTCATTACTAAGTGACACATGTCCCATATTCCCTAGCTGGTGCACAGGTGTAGTCATTACTAAGTGTCACATGTCCCATATTCCCTAGCTGGTGCACAGGTGTAGTCATCACTAAATGTCACATGTCCCAGCTTCCCTAGCTGGTGCACAGCTGTAGTCATTACTAACTGTCACATTTCCCAGCTTCCCTAGCTGGTGCACAGGTGTGGTCATTACTTATGCTGTGTACACACGGTACAATTTGACATTCGATTTTCACTATATAGACTATATCGAATGGAGATAGAACATGTTTTTAAGCTTTCTATCCCGATTTGGTGCCGATGCGCACTCCACTCAGCTGCAATCAAAAAAGCCAAAATACACAGTGCAGCAATGACTATATAGTGCAGATCAAATGTAGTATAAATTGTATGTAAATATTACAGAGTTAGCAAAGATTGCATAGCAATCGAATTTTCTGTAGAGTACACACCAGAACGATTTGGCCCAATTAAGATACTATGTCGACCGACTGTATATAAAATTGGGCATGTTTTGGCCCATTTCAGATCCGATCCGGATCCGATGCGCGGCCCCGCAGGTCGTTTGGTCATTCTTCAGATCCTACCTGCCGCAGGTAGGATCTGAAAACGACCATTGAAGTGGGTACGGATCGCGATTGGATCGGGTGCAGATTGTGAGCGGGTCATTCAATCGTCTTACGACCCACCCGCGATCTGCATAGCTCTGGTGTGCACAGGGCATTAAGTCGACTAGCAAAGGAATCTCCCTCTGTGTACACACCATAACCGTCACATTATCAGACCTGCTGCATTCATTCCTACTATAGACCCACAGATTGCCTGAGACACATGAACTGCTGGTAGATCTTGAGGACAGGTTTGGCCAGCCCTGATTCAGGTTTGCTGCTGCCCCGGAGAAGCTTGCCACCCTGCTGCGAGGCAGATAGCCATTTCCCCGCGTACTACACTGCAGGTTGACAACTATGTCACAGGCTGGGGCTGCCAGGGAGCAGGAGGGGAGGAGCAGCTCAGGCAAAGCCAAATTACTTCTCACAAAGGGAACCAATGACATCACCATTGTAAGGTTGTGATTCAGCCGCCCTCCACTGCTTGTGGTCAGGAGGGAAGGGGGGCTGCTGTGTGCTTGTGTCTTCTGCAGCAGGCGTATGCCTAACATTGGGGGGGGGGGGGGGGGGGGGGGAGGAAACTACTGTCCAACCAGGGGCTGGCTGCTATTTACATGCCTGGTACAACTTCACTCCCCCCCCCCCTCTCTCCTCTCCTACTCTCCCCAGATCATGTCATTTCTGCACAAAAGAGTTGAGAAGCTCAAGTTCAAATAAGGCTGCTGGAAAGTTGCAGGCGCTGATGGGTTCTGGCTTTGGTGCGGAGATGAAGAGGAGATTTTTTCAGGGTAGCAGGTAATGCCCTGCTGTGGTCACCTGGGACATGCTAGCACCATAGCAGCATAAGGAGGCACTATAAGGATACACCGGTCTGCAGGCTTCTTATGGGACAAAGCTGTCACATCCAGGCAGGAGGTGGGATGTCATTATTCTGAGGACGGCATCTCACAGCTGACCTGAAGGAAGCGGGTAAGCCTGGCCATGTACAGTATACACTACTACTTCAGTCAATGTATATTGAGATCCCTCGGACGGTAGTGCTAAATGGAGCCACTTGCTGCTTAACAGTGTGATGACCATGGGACGGTCACCACAGAGGCAGGAAGGCAACGATTGTCATTACTCCAAATACAAGCAACGGTAGAGGTGTGTGTGTGACTATCTTCTGGGGACAGAGACTTTACTGGGAGCAGAGAGGGTGACGCTACTGGCTGAGACACCTTAGTGGGGGCTGAGAGGGTGACGCTACTGGCTGAGACACCTTACTGGGGGCTGAGAGGGTGACACTGCTGGCTGAGACACCTTACTGGGGGCTGAGAGGGTGACACTGCTGGCTGAGACACCTTACTGGGGGCTGAGAGGGTGACACTGCTGGCTGAGACACCTTACTGGGGGCTGAGAGGGTGACGCTACTGGCTGAGACACCTTACTGGGGGCTGAGAGGGTGACGCTACTGGCTGAGACACCTTACTGGGGGCTGAGAGGGTGACACTGCTGGCTGAGACACCTTACTGGGGGCTGAGAGGGTGACACTGCTGGCTGAGACCTTACTGGGGGCTGAGAGGGTGACACTACTGGCTGAGACACCTTACTGGGGACAGAGACCTTACTGGGAGCAGAGAGGGTGACGCTACTGGCTGAGACACCTTACTGGGGGCTGAGAGGGTGACGCTACTGGCGGAGACACCTTACTGGGGGCTGAGAGGGTGACACTACTTGCTGAGACACCTTACTGGGGGCTGAGAGGGTGACACTACTTGCTGAGACACCTTACTGGGGGCTGAGAGGGTGACGCTTCTGGCTGAGACACCTTACTGGGGACAGAGACGTTACTGGAAGCAGAGAGGGTGACACTACTGGCTGAGACACGTTACTGGGGGCTGAGAGGGTGACGCTACTGGCTGAGACACCTTACTGGGGACAGAGACGTTACTGGAAGCAGAGAGGGTGACGCTACTGGCTGAGACAAGTTACTGGGGGCTGAGAGGGTGACACTCCAGGCTGAGACTCCATGGGATGCTGATGATACATATAGTAGGGGAGGTGACTATACTGTACCCCATGGGATGCTGAAGGTACATAGGTGACCACACTGTACCCTATGGGATGCTGAAGTTATATAGGTGACCACACTGTACCCCATGGGATGCTGACGGTACATAGGTGACCACATTGTAACCCTTGGGTTGCTGACGATACATAGGGGACCATATCATAACCCCATGGGATGCTGACGGTACATAGGTGACTATACCGTACCCCATGGGATGCTGACGGTACATAGGTGACTATACCGTACCCCATGGGATGCTGACGGTACATAGGTGACTATACCGTACCCCATGGGATGCTGACGGTACATAGGTGACTATAACGTACCCCATGGGATGCTGACGGTACATAGGTGACTATAACGTACCCCATGGGATGCTGACGGTACATAGGTGACCATACCGTACCCCATGGGATGCTGACGCTACATAGGTGACCACACTGTACCCTATGGGATGCTGACGTTACATAGGTGACCACACTGTACCCTATGGGATCCTGACGTTACATAGGTGACCACACTCTACCCCATGGGATGCTGACGCTACATAGGTGACTATACCGTACCCCATGGGATGCTGACGTTGCATAGGTGACCATACTCTACCCCATGGGATGCTGATGGTACATAGGTGACCATACCGTACCCCATGCGATGCTGATAGCGTGTTGACTATTTCCATGTTGATTCTTTTGCTTGTGTCAACCTTTTGTCTATGTTGACTTTGTGTACCTTTTGTACCACACTATAGATTGTAAGCTTGCAAGCAGGGCCCTTGTACCTTTTTGACTGTAAATACCCACTTTGTTGTATCACTGTGTCCAATCGTAAAGCGCAACGAGACTATATAAGAAACTTAATAAATTCACCCCCCCCCAGTTTCCCAGGATACAATCCTAGGAGTCAGTCAGTAATGCACCACACACACGGCTGGTGAAATGAGCAGCCTACGGTTCCCCACAGTACCAGAGACCTCACTTATCTCCAGAAGGTGCCGGAAAGGGATTTAAAAGACTGGATCAGATTACTGGTCATCCGTCACTTGCCTGCTACTGGATCCCACGTTCTGCAGCTTTGGGGATCAACCAACTGGTAGAAACAGGTCCAAAGAGAAACTTATAGTGTCCATTGTGGCTGTGGAATGATGGAGCAGATAACCCATCTAGGCAGCTGCCTGGTGACATCCGATCCCCACTAAGATATGTGTGGCAGGAACGGAGAGGGGGGGGGGGAGATGGTGGCGCTACTGTGTGCGATATGCCAGACAGTCAATACAGAGAAGGCACTCACCCGTGTAATGCACAAAGCCTTACAGGCGATGACGTGTGCCCAGGCACCCAGTCTGCACATTACATAATTATGGTGTTAAATGAACAGGGGGAAGAAAAAAATCTTTATTGCATTTCCAATGAAAACAGATGACTTTATAGGCTGCGGGGTAACCGCATTCTGTGGGCCGCGTTTTATGGAAGCAGGTTGCAGAACGTCATTGCTGAGACAATGCTACTTTCACAAGAGGCATTGTTCATTGTCTGTCTTTATAGCCCAACTTACCCCACGCTGCCACACAGGAGTGGGAGATGTATTAAGCCTTGGAAAGAGATCAAGTGGAGAGCTTCTAACAGTCATTTCAAGGACTTTACTAGATAAATGAAAGCTGGAAGCGGATTACTTGCTAGGTTCACCTCCACTTTCTCTCTCCAAGCCTTGATGCATCTCCCCCCAAGTGATAGGGAATTGCGGCTGACCAGGCATCCCAGTGTGCTGCAGCGGTGTGTGTATGTAGCAGCGCTAGGACGGCGTGGAGCTTGCACCCGAAGGGAAAGGTTTAAATAGCAGACGCGGGGCAGAGCCAGGCAGCTGAATAAACCATAGGAAGAGCTCAGCTGCTCACCGCCGGGGCTCAGAGTTAAAAAGTTCAAACCAGCAAATATAGGAACCGGCATTAAATAAGGTTGTGCGGGTTATGTAGCCATTGGCGATGCGTTCTAGTAACGCTGTAACTGCTGAATCTGCGGATCTCATCCAAGGAACGTTACTTACTATATTTTACTATAAATCTCTAAATACAGAAGCCTGCCTACACAAATATATAAAACAATCCTATAGATTGTAAGCTTGGGAGCAGGGCCCTCCTACCATCTGACTGTAAATACCCTGTTTGTTGTATCACTGTCTCCCTACTGTAAAGTGCAATGGAATATGCTGCGCTATATAAGAAACGGTTACTCAATAATAAATAATAGATAGGGGTGTGTGTGAAGTAGAACACATTCCTGCAGAACAAAGTTCCTTATTCTTCGACGTTTTGGGTAGAATGACCATGAAGAATTAGGATGTTCTCCTTACTGTCACCCGGACCTCTGTCAGCACCTCTGGTGATGGATGAGGATACCTGGGATACAGGTATCATCATACAGGTATGCAGAAAGCCAAGGTTCACAACGTAAAATCAATTTCCCCTGTCCATCAAAGCCCCCGGCGTGGTGCTTTGATGGACAGGGGAAATTAATTCTGCGTAGTGAACCTTAGGCAGCTGAAAGACAACACTGGAATTGGAAGGTCTTAAGAACTAAACATTAATTCAACCTCAATAAACCATTCACAGTAATTCCTGAGTGCCAGCTTATGGGCGAGCTGATCCCACGGGGAGGCTCCAATATGTCAGTGATGTCACTGGCTCCTAGTGAATTCATAGGCTACATGAATCAGTGATGTCACTAGCTATTTGTGAATTCGCTGGATTCAATTCATAGGATAGTCAGTGATGTCACTGGCTCCTAATGAATTCATAGGATAGATGTCAGTGATGTCACTGGTTCCTAGTGATTAAAATAGG